>NC_041389.1:479323858-479482747 GCF_002162155.2 Triticum dicoccoides
AAGTGTTTAAAAATCCTACCGAGTGGAGAGCAAACCTCCCACTCGGGGGCTTAGCTGCAGTCCAGTACTCGCCTAAGTATTTAAAAATCCTACCGAGTGGAGAGCAAACCTCCCACTCGGGGGCTTAGCTGCAGCCCAGCGCTCGCCTAAGTATCTGAAAATCCTACCGAGTGGAGAGCAAACCTCCCACTCGGGGGCTTAGCTGCAGCCCAATGCTCGCCTAAGTATCTGAAAATCCTACCGAGTGGAGAGCAAACCTCCCACTCGGGGGCTTAGCTGCAGTCCAGTACTCGCCTAAGTATGAGATTCATTCCGCTCTACAAGGATGACGAGGTGCAAGTCGACTGCTACCTTCCCCTTCAGAGCTCCGCCACAAATACAATGTGCGCTCCATCCCGATCCGCAAGGACGCAAGTCGACTGCAATCTGTGCTTCATTCCTACCTGCAAGAGTGCATCACAAGCACTAGCATATATTCCGAGCGAAGAACAATGTTTGTTCGAAGATAAATGTAAACATATTCAATGGCAGACCCAAGTTCAGATAGCATCCTACGGATCCAGAAGTGCTCAGGCATCGAGCCTGTTAAAGTTTATCGGTTACAAAAACCACTCGGCATTCCAAGGCAAATTTAAGGCATCAAGCATAGAAGTGTTTTACTCCTCCGGTGGAGGACTGGAAGGCGCGACAAACTCGTCCAGGTCGATTCCATCTGCAATCCGAGTGGCAGCAGCAACGAAGGTCTCCATGAAAGATTGGAAGTCATGCTTCTTGGTATTGGCCACCTTGAGAGACGCGAGCTTGTCCTCTTGCGCATCCTTGAAGTGAACACGGACCAGAGACAGAGCAACATCGGCACCACACCTGGCAGAAAACTTCTTCCATTCTTGCACTCGACTTGGAACTTCGTTCAGTCGAGTCATCAGAGACTCGAGGTCATTCTGAAGTGTTTCCCCCGGCCAGAGTGATGTGTCGATGCGCGACGTTGCAACCTTTAGTCTAGCAAGATAGTCAACCACAGCAGCAACACGAGACTCCAGTCGGAGCACGTTCATGGCAGCTTCATCCTTCACAGGAGAGTTGATGGGATCCAAGCCTGTCTCCACTCGACTAGTCTCCTCTTCGAAGTTTTGGCAGAATTCTGTAAACACAACCCAAGGATAAGCTAGCAGTCCTACAATAAGTCAATGATTACAAGTCAGTTGGATATAAGGGGTTACCTTCGAACATGAGGAATAACTTCTTGGCGAGCCCTCCCAGATAAGCCTCTAAGTCGTTCTTCTTTCCCACCAGTTCGCTAGCCTTGTCACTCAGGGCTATGTTGTCATTCTTCAGTCTACTGACCTCCTTGTTGGCCGTGTCGAGAGCAGCTTTTAGATTGGTATTCTCCTCTTCAAGTTTGCTGATTGAGGCCAAGTTTTATTCTGCGAGTTTCGTCTTGTCCGAAGCCGCTTTCTGCGCCTCGACGAGGTCATGGTCCTTCTTCTTCAGAGCATCCTTCAGTTTATCTGCAAAATGACAGTGAGATCAGACTCAGGGATGGACAAAAAATAAGGGCAGTCTCAAGGTTCTCACCAAACATACCTTTTGCCTCCTCCTTCGCCTTCGTGAAGTTCTCCTGGACAAGCTTCGGATCAAGTTCGAGCCGGATATGCTTGTTCTCCAACTCAGTATAACGAGCCACAAGCTCGCAAGATTTCTGCGAAATATCAGTCGATAGACATCAAAAATAGGTCACTTTCGAGTTACTAAGAGAAAAATCGTAACATTTCTAAGACTACAACCGAATCAAAATATTCAACAGTAGTCTCGGGGACTACACCCAGTGGGTGCACTCGGCGTGCCCCCACTGGCTCTACCGACTCGGATCGATCAGTCGACCGAAAGAGACAGAAAGTTATGATCCTAAATCATAGCTAACTGCCAGCAGTCAGCCATGGTGTCATCAAAAATAAATAAATAAAAATATGTTCTTCAGACCATAGTCGACTGCCAGCAGTCGACCATGGTCTCGGGGACTACACCCAGTGGGTGCACTCAGCGTGCCCCCACTGGTTCCATGATTCCATTCGACCAGACCGAGTGGAAAAAGTAAAGTGAGGAAGTTCAAAGTATAAAGACTACAGTTGACTGCCAGTAGTCCATCATAGTCTCGGGGACTACACCCAGTGGGTGCACTCAGTGTGCCCCCACCAATCCAAAAATTCAATCGACGCACCCAGTGGGCGTACAAATACTAAGATATTCAGAAAGAAAAGTTTTCAGGTACCATATCCTAATAGAACAAGCAGTGATCAGCTAACCTGGGCATTGCTCTGAAGAGCTGAGCTTGCATCATAAGCTGCTTGGTTGGCGTCTCGGATCGCCTTCACCTGCTCCATCATCACCCCCGCCTGGCATATAGCTTCCTTAGAAGCACCTGCTTGGTCTTCTGGGACGTGGTGTGTGGAGAAGAGGGAAGGCGGATCAGCACTCGACGACGAAGGGCGGGCACTCGTCAGCGGCACCACAAAGGACACGGTAGCCTGAGTGACGTTGCCTCCCTCCGGAACCAGCGTCTCAGATGCTGATACAACCTGAGCAGTCTTGCCGGCAGACGTCTTCCTATTCCTCCTTTGCCTCAGCGGCTCCTCATCGTCATCATCGGGGAGATCAGGGACATGAGGTGGGGCTACAAGAAAGATTCCAAGTTAAAAATGAAGATCCAATCGACTTAAAGCGAAACCATAGAGATCGTACCAAGGTTGGAGGTAGCAGCATCTTCCATTTCATGGTCCTCGTTCCTGGCTGAGGTCTCAGAGGTAGCAGCACTGCAGATCCCAGAAATCAGTCGGTTAGCTAGCGAGTCGACCAAGAGTTTACTCATGCCAAACAAGAAAACACAAGTTCTGCCATTACCCGGAAATAGTGGGAATCACCATCCTCATCTTCGGCAGGGCCTTCGTCAGTTTTGATGACGCTGCTCGGGGCTGCTTCGACGCTTTCTCGGTCGGCGCCGGAGAGGTCGTCCGAGGACGTTTGGTCGACTGCCCAACAGGCACGGCCGCCTTTCCACGCTCGACTGCGGGGTCATGGGTGAGCTTGGATCGTCTTTCAATACAGGAAGGCTCGACTTCCTCCTCCTCTTCCTCCTCCTCTTCCTCACCAGAGTCGGCATCTTCTTCATCCTGCTCGCCATCGGATTCCCACTCCTCCTGACTTTCACCCCCGCTCCCTTCCTCTTCCTCGGTCTGTTCTTGCACCCCGTTGGGCATTGAATACATCTCGGTAGTGACCTGGAGGACAACAAACAAGACAAAAGTCAGTCGACTGAATGGTAGCAAAACAGAATGAAGGAAACAGGATCACGGTCGGAGATACGTGATTAGACCTTGTCTGGTTCGTATGACAGGTCGAGTGGCGGGATCCTCCTGGCTCCACGGGGGTTATCTTTGTTCCCTATGATGGCAGTCATCCACCTTTCCAGTGTGGCATCGTCGACCTCCTCTGGGTGGACCCTAGTGGTGTCCTCAGTACCAGAGTACATCCACATCGGATGGCCTCGATATTGAAGTGGCAGAATGCACCGTCGAAGGAAAACCTCCAGAAGGTCCATGCCAGTCACCCCGTCACGGATGAGCTGGACTACATGCTCTACCAACACCTTAACCTGAGCCTTCTCCTCCGGGACCACCTTTAGAGAGGACGGCTTGTTCACTCAGTCCATGGAGAAAGGAGGGAGTCCAGTCGACTGCCCTGGCATCGGCTAGTCTTGGCAGTAGAACCAGGTCGACTGCCACCCTCGGACTGACTCGGGAAGGATCATGGCTGGAAAAGCACTTTTACTCCTCATTTGAACCCCAAGACCCCCACACATCTGGATTACTTGGGTTTTCTCGTCAATCGGATTAGCCTTTTTCACCGTCTGAGAGCGACAGGTGAAAATGTGTTTGAAAAGGCCCCAATGCGGCCGACAACCCAAGAAGTTCTCACACAAGGACACGAAAGCGGCGAGATAAACGATAGAGTTGGGTGTGAAGTGGTGGAGTTGTGCCCCAAAGAAGTTCAGAAATCCCCGAAAGAAAGGGTTGGGCGGCAGAGAAAACCCGCGGTCGACGTGGGTAGCTAAGAGGACGCACTCACCCTCCTGAGGCTGCGGCTGCCACTCCTTCCCCGGGAGCCTCGCAGATCCATGAGGGATCAGTCCCTCATTAGCCAGGTCGTCGAGGTCTTTCTGGCGGATAGTCGAGCGGATCTAGTCTCCCTGGATCCAGCCTTGCGGCAGACCGACCCGCGACGAGGATCCGCCCCGACTGGTCGCCCTTCCCTTCGCCTTCGCCGTCGCCTTCTTCGCCCGCTCCAAAGCCGCCGTCTTCTCCTTCACCATCATCGTCGGTGAAGTGCGCAAGGAGCAGTAATGCGGGGATGGAGGCGAGGGCAGCGGGCGAGTTTGAGGAAGAGGGAGAGGAGAATGAGGGCGCACTGTTTAAAAAAACCCCGTACGGCGCCTTATATGGGGTTGCTTCCGAGTGACTAACTGGTAGGCCCAGACGATCCTGTCAAATCCCACAACAGTCGCGCGCGTGATACGTGACGAAAAAGGTGGCGCAAAGATCGAGGCGTCCCTGCCTTATCCCATCCGAGTACCGCAGTCTCCTTCGCCTCGCGCGCTTCCCGAAATTTAGATCCCGCTAAATCCGCGAAAGACAGAACAACTTGTCAGACTGGAGATTTCCTCCGATCCGTCGCTGGAAATCTTCAAGTACAGAAAAGTCACTCGACCAATACAAAGAATGGATCAGGCGACTGAAAAAGAAGTTGGTGCCATCACCTAAGGTCATTGATCCAGAACAAGACATACTCATAGCACAAAAGATGGGTCGGAAGATTTCTCAACTCCTTCCTCACTCAAACCTCGATCCATTCGGGGGCTAATGATGAAACCATGTACCTAGGGTAGGGTCATGGACCTATCCAAGGTACCCTCCCCAATGACATCTCTAGAAGAAACTACCTTTCAGTCGACCTGGAAGGATTCCACTCGACGGACTCGAAGACACTCGACCATGAAGCCACTCACTCGACCGCCAGAAGATCTAGAGTCACTCTGCACCCAAATGGTCTGTTATTAAGTAGTCTTTATGGTCATGATAGCACTTTATGTAGGGCGTTACAAGTAATGCCAGGCCTTAATGTACTTTAAACCCTGCATAACTGAGGGCCGGAGGGGTCTGGCAGACTCTATATAAGCCACCCCCTCCTCAGTGTAAAGGGTTCGCACCCCTGTAACTCATACGCATATAATCCAGTCGACCGCCTCTGGGCTCCGAGATGTAGGGCTGTTACTTCCTCCGAGAAGGGCCTAAACTCGTAAATCCCTTGCGTATACAACTACTCAACAACTAGGATCTTGCCTCTCGATACCTACCCCCTTTCTACTGTCAGACTTAGAACCACGACAGTCATTGCCGTTGTCGAGGTCGCGTCTTGCAGAAAAGTCTGTCAGAGGATGCTAGGTGTCCATCTTGTGGACGAGGTAACGGCGGTGTGTTGATGATGATGGTGATGTAGGGTAACGTAGTAATTTCAAAATTTCCTACGCACACGCAAGATCATGGTGATGCATAGCAACGAGGGGAGACTGTGATCTACGTACCCTTGTAGATCGCAACGGAAGCGTTGACACAACGTAGAGGAAGTAGTCGTACGTCTTCTTCTCGATCCGACCGATCCAAGCACCGTTACTCCGGCACCTCCGAGTTCTTAGCACACGTTCAGCTCGATGATGATCCTCGGGCTCCGATCCAGCAAAGCGTCGAGGAAGAGTTCCGTCAGCACGACGGCGTGGTGACGATCTTGATGCACTACCGACGCAGGGCTTCGCCTAAGCACTGCAAAAATATGACCGAGGTAGAATATGGTGGCAGGGGGCACCGCACATGGCTAAGGAACGATCTCAATGATCAATTGTGTGTCAAGAGGTGCCTCCTGCCCCCGTATATAAAGGGGCAAAGGGGGAGGGGTGCGGCAGCCATAGGAGGAGTCCTACTCCCGCCGGGAGTAGGACTCCCCTCCAATCCTATTCCAAATAGGACTCCCCAAGTGGGGAAAGAGAGAAGGGTTGGCCGGCCACCTTCCCTAGTCCTAATAGGACTAGGGAAAGGGGGGGAGGCGCGCAGCCCATGGGGCAGCCCTTTCACCTTTCCACCAAGGCCCATGTTGGCCCATTTGGCTCCCGGGGGGTTCCGGTAACCCTCCCGATATTCCGGTAAAATCCCGATTTCACCCGGAACACTTCCGATGTCCAAACATAGGCTTCCAATATATCAATCTTTACGTCTCGACCATTTCGAGACTCCTCGTCATGTCCGTGATCACATCCGGGACTCCGAACAACCTTCGGTACATCAAAATGCATAAACTCATAATAACTGTCATCGTAACGTTAAGCGTGCGGACCCTACGGTTCGAGAACAATGTAGACATGACCGAGACACGTCTCCGGTCAATAACCAATAGCGGGACCTGGATGCCCATATTGGTTCCTACATATTCTACGAAGATCTTTATCGGTCAGACCGCATAACAACATACGTTGTTCCCTTTGTCATCGGTATGTTACTTGCCCGAGATTCGATCGTCGGTATCTAATACCTAGTTCAATCTCGTTACCGGCAAGTCTCTTTACTCGTTCCGTAATACATCATCTCACAACTAACATATTAGTTGTAATGCTTGCAAGGCTTATGTGATGTGTATTACCGAGAGGGCCCAGAGATACCTCTCCGACAATCGGAGTGACAAAACCTAATCTCGAAATACGCCAACCCAACATGTACCTTTGGAGACACCTGTAGTACTCCTTTATAATCACCCAGTTACGTTGTGACGTTTGGTAGCACCCAAAGTGTTCCTCCAGTAAACGGGAGTTGCATAATCTCATAGTTACAGGAACATGTATAAGTCATGAAGAAAGCAACAGCAACATACTAAACGATCAAGTGCTAAGCTAACGGAATGGGTCAAGTCAATCACATCATTCTCCTAATGATGTGATCCCGTTAATCAAATGACAACTCTTTTGTCCATGGTTAGGAAACATAACCATCTTTGATAAACGAGCTAGTCAAGTAGAGGCATACTAGTGACACTATGTTTGTCTATGTATTCACACATGTATTATGTTTCCGGTTAATACAATTCTAGCATGAATAATAAACATTTATCATGAAATAAGGAAATAAATAATAAATTTATTATTGCCTCTAGGGCATATTTCCTTCAGTCTCCCACTTGCACTAGAGTCAATAATCTAGTTCACATCGCTATGTGATTAACACCAATAGTTCACATCTTTATGTGATTGGTTCACTTCTCCATGTGACTAACACCCAAAGGGTTTACTAGATTCAATAATCTAGTTCACATCGCTATGTGATTAACACCCAAAGAGTGATCATGTTTTGCTTGTGAGAAAAATTTAGTCAACGGGCCTGCCAAATTCAGATCCGTATGTATTTTGCAAAATTCTATGTCTACAATGCTCTGCACGGAGCTACTCTAGCTAATTGCTCCCACTTTCAATATGTATCAAGATTGAGACTTAGAATCATCTGGATCAGTGTCAAAAAACTTGCATCGACGTAATCCTTTTACGACGAACATTTTGTCACGTCCATAATCGAAAAACATATCCTTATTTCACTAAGGATAATTATGACCGCTGTCCAGTGATCTACTCCTAGATCACTATTGTAGTCCCTTGCCAAATCAGTGCAGGGTGTACAATAGATCTGGTACACAACATGACATACTTTATAAAACCTATGGCCAAGGCATAGGGAATGACTTTCATTCTCTTTCTATCTTCTGCCGTGGTCGGGCTTTGAGTCTTACTCAACTTCACACCTTGTAATACAGGCAAGAACTCTTTCTTTGACTGCTCCATTTTGAACTACTTCAAAATCTTGTCAAGGTATGTACTCATTGAAAAAACTTATCAAGCGTCTTGATCTATCTCTATAGATCTTGAAGCTCAATATGTAAGCAGCTTCACTGAAGTCTTTCTTTGAAAAAACCTTTCAAACACTCCTTTATGCTTTACAGAATAATTCTACATTATTTCCGATCAACAATATGTCATTCACATATACTTATCAGAAATGCTGTAGTGCTCCCACTCACTTTCTTGTAAATACAGGCTTTTCCAAAAGTCTGTATAATACCATATGCTTTGATCAACTCATCAAAGCGTATATTCCAACTCCGAGATGCTTGCACCAGTCCATTGATGGATCGTTGGAGCTTGCACATTTTGTTAGTACCTTTAGGATTAACAAAACCTTATGGTTGCATCATATACAACTCTTCTTTAATAAATCCATTAAAGAATGTGGTTTTGACATCCATTTGCCAGATTTCATAACATGTGGCAATTGCTTACATGATTCGGACAGACTTAAGCATCGCTACGGGTGAGAAAGTCTCATCGTAGTCAATCCCTTGAACTTGTCGAAAACCTTTTGCGACAAGTCGAGCTTTGTAGACAGTAACATTACCATCAGCGTCAGTCTTCTTCTTAAAGATCCATTTATTCTCAATTGCTTGCCGATCATTGGGCAAGTCAACCAAAGTCCATACTTTGTTCTCATACATGGATCCCATCTCAGATTTCATGGCTTCAAGCCACTTTGCGGAATCTAGGCTCATCATCGCTTCCTCATAGTTCGTAGGTTCATCATGATCTAGTAGCATGACTTCCAGAAAAGGATTACCGTACCACTCTGGCGCGGATCTTACTCTGGTTGATCTACGAGGTTCAGTAGTATCTTGTTCTGAAGTTTCATGATCATTATCATTAGCTTCCTCACTAACTGGTGTAGGTGTCACAGAAACAGTTTTCTGTGATATACTACTTTCCAATAAGGGAGCAGGTACAGTTACCTCGTCAAGTTCTACTTTCCTCCCACTCACTTCTTTCGAGAGAAACTCCTTCTCCAGAAAGTTTCTGAATTTAGCAACAAAAGTCTTGCCTTCGGATCTATGATAGAAGGTGTATCCAATAGTTTCCTTTGGATATCCTATGAAGACGCACTTCTCCGATTTGAGTTTGAGCTTATCAGGATGAAACCTTTTCATATAAGCATCGCAACCCCAAACTTTAAGAAACGACAACTTTGGTTTCTTGCCAAACCATAGTTCATACGGTGTCATCTCAACAGATTTAGATGGTGCCCTTTTAACGTGAATGCAGCTGTCTCTAATGCATAACCCCAAAATGATAGTGGTAGATCGGTAAGAGACATCATAGATCGCACCATATCTAATAAAGTACGGTTATGACGTTCGGACACACCATTACATTGTGGTGTTCCAGGTGGCGTGAGTTTGTGAAACTATTCCACATTGTTTTAATTGAAGACCAAACTCGTAACTCAAATATTTGTCTCCGCGATCAGATCGTAGAAACTTTATTTTCTTGTCACGATGATTTTCCACTTCACTCTGAAATTCTTTGAACTTTTCAAATGTTTCAGACTTATGTTTCATCAAGTAGATATACCCATATCTGCTCAAATCATCTGTGAAGTTCAGAAAATAACGATACTTGCCGTGAGCCTTAAAACTCATCGGACCGCATACATCAGTATGTATTATTTCCAATAAGTCAGTTGCTCGCTCTGGAGAACGGAGTCTTAGTCATCTTGCCCATGAGGCATGGTTCGCAAGCATCAAGTGATTCATAATCAAGTGATTCCAAAATCCCATCAGCATGGAGTTTCTTCATGCGCTTTACACCAATATGACCTAAACGGCAGTGCTACAAGTAAGTTGCACTATCATTATTAACTTTGCATCTTTTGGTTTCAATATTATGATTATGTGTATCACTACGATCGAGATCCAACGAACTATTTTCATTGGGTGTGTAACCATATAAGGTTTTATTCATGTAAACAGAACAACAATTTATTCTCTTACTTAACCGTATTATAATAAACATGATCAAATCATATTCATGCTCAACGCAAACACCAAATAACACTTATTCAGGTTCAACACTAATCCCGAAAGTATAGGGGAGTGTGCGGTGATGATCATATCAATCTTGGAACTACTTCCAACACACATCGTCACTTCACCCTTAACTAGTCTCTGTTTATTCTGCAACTCCCGTTTCGAGTTACTAATCTTAGCAACTGAACTAGTATCAAATACTGAGGGGTTTCTATAAACACTAGTAAAGTACACATCAATAACATGTATATCAAATATACTTATGTTCACATTGCCATCCTTCTTATCCGCCAATCACTTGGGGTAGTTCCGCTTCCAGTGACCAGTCCCTTTGCAGTAGAAACACTTAGTCTCAGGCTTAGGACCAGACTTGGGCTTCTTCACTTGAGCAGCAACTTGCTTACCGTTCTTCTTGAAGTTCCCTTCTTCCCTTTGCCCTTTTCTTGAAACTAGTGATCTTGTCAACCATCAACACTTGATGCTCTTTCTTGATTTCTACCTTCATCGATTTCATCATCATGGAAAGCTCGGGATTCGTTTTCGTCATCCCTTGCATACTATAGTTCATCACGAAGTTCTACTAACTTGGTGATGGTGACTAGAGAATTCTGTCAATCACTATCTTATCTGGAAGATTAACTCCCACTTGATTCAAGCGATTGTAGTACTCAGACAATCTGGGCACATGCTCACTAGTTGAGCGATTCTCCTCCATCTTTTAGCTATAGAACTTGTTGGAGACTTCATATCTCTCAATTCGGGTATTTGCTTGAAATATTAACTTCAACTCCTGGAACATCTTATATGCTCCATGACGTTCAAAACGTCTTTGAAGTCCCGATTCTAAGCCGTTAAGCATGGTGCACTTAAACTATCAAGTAGTCATCATATTGAGCTAGCCAAACATTCATAACGTCTGCATCTGCTCCTGCAATAGGTCTGTCACCTAGCGGTGCATCAAGGACATAATTCTTCTGTGCAGCAATGAGGATAAACCTCAGATCACGGATCCAATCCGCATCATTGCTACTAACATCTTTCAACACAATTTTTTCTAGGAACATATCAAAATAAACACAGGGAAGCAACAATGCGAGCTATTGATCTACAACATAATTTGCAAAATACTACTAGGACTAAGTTCATGATAAATTAAAGTTCAATTAATCATATTACTTAAGAACTCCCACTTAGATAGACATCCCTCTAATCCTCTAAGTGATCACGTGATCCAAATCAACTAAACCATGACCGATCATCACGTGAGATGGAGTAGTTTCATTGGTGAACATCACTATGTTGATCATATCTACTATATGATTCACGCTCGACCTTTCGGTCTCCGTGTTCCGAGGCCATATCTGTATATGCTTGGCTCGTCAAGTATAACCTGAGTATTCCGCGTGTGCAACTATTTTGCACCCGTTGTATTTGAACGTAGAGCCTATCACACCCGATCATCACGTGGTGTCTCAGCACGAAGAACTTTCGCAACGGTGCATACTCAGGGAGAACACTTCTTGATAATTTAGTGAGAGATCATCTTATAATGCTACCGTCAATCAAAGCAAGATAAGATGCATAAAAAGATAAACATCACATGCAATCAATATAAGTGATATGATATGGCCATCATCATCTTGTGCCTGTGATCTCCATCTCCGAAGCACCTTCATGATCACCATCGTCACCGGCGCGACACCTTGATCTCCATCGTAGCATCATTGTCGTCTCGCCAATCTTATGCTTCCACGACTATCGCTACCGCTTAGTGATAAAGTAAAGCATTACATCGCGATTGCATTGCATACAATAAAGCGACAACCATATGGCTCCTGCCAGTTGCCGATAACTCGGTTACAAAACATGATCATCTCATACAATAAAATTCAACATCATGTCTTGACCATATCACATCACAACCTGCCCTGCAAAAACAAGTTAGACGTCCTCTACTTTGTTGTTGCAAGTTTTACGTGGCTGCTACGGGCTTAAGCAAGAACCAATCTCACCTACGCATCAAAACCACAACGATAGTTTGTCAAATAGACTCCGTTTTAACCTTCGCAAGGACCGGGCGTAGCCACACTCGGTTCAACTAAAGTTGGAGAGACAGTCGCCCGCAAGCCAGCTATGTGCAAAGCACGTCGAGGGAACCGGTCTCGCGTAAGCGTACGCGTAAGGTTGGTCCGGGTCGTCTCGTCCAACAATACCGCCGAACCAAAGTATGACATGCTGGTAGGCAGTATGACTTGTATCGTCCACAACTCACTTGTGTTCTACTCGTGCAAATAACATCAAACCATAAAACCTAGGCTCGGATGCCACTGAAGGGTAACGTAGTAATTTCAAAATTTCCTACGCACACGCAAGATCATGGTGATGCATAGCAACGAGGGGAGAGTGTGATCTACGTACCCTTGTAGATCGCAACGGAAGCGTTGACACAACGTAGAGGAAGTAGTCGTACGTCTTCTTCTCGATCCGACCGATCCAAGCACCGTTACTCCGGCACCTCCGAGTTCTTAGCACACGTTCAGCTCGATGACGATCCTCGGGCTCCGATCCAGCAAAGCGTCGAGGAAGAGTTCCGTCAGCACGACGGCGTGGTGACGATCTTGATGTACTACCGACGCAGGGCTTCGCCTAAGCACTGCAAAAATATGACCGAGGTAGAATATGGTGGCAGGGGGCACCGCACACGGCTAAGGAACGATCTCAATGATCAATTGTGTGTCAAGAGGTGCCTCCTGCCCCCGTATATAAAGGGGCAAAGGGGGAGGGGTGCGGCAGCCATAGGAGGAGTCCTACTCCCGCCGGGAGTAGGACTCCCCTCCAATCCTATTCCAAATAGGACTCCCCAAGTGGGGAAAGAGAGAAGGGTTGGCCGGCCACCTTCCCTAGTCCTAATAGGACTAGGGAAAGGGGGGGAGGCGTGCAGCCCATGGGGCAGCCCTTTCACCTTTCCACCAAGGCCCATGTTGGCCCATTTGGCTCCCGGGGGGTTCCGGTAACCCTCCCGATATTCCGGTAAAATCCCGATTTCACCCGGAACACTTCCGATGTCCAAACATAGGCTTCCAATATATCAATCTTTACGTCTCGACCATTTCGAGACTCCTCGTCATGTCCGTGATCACATCCGGGACTCCGAACAACCTTCGGTACATCAAAATGCATAAACTCATAATAACTGTCATCGTAACGTTAAGCGTGCGGACCCTACGGTTCGAGAACAATGTAGACATGACCGAGACACGTCTCCGGTCAATAACCAATAGCGGGACCTGGATGCCCATATTGGTTCCTACATATTCTACGAAGATCTTTATCGGTCAGACCGCATAACAACATACGTTGTTCCCTTTGTCATCGGTATGTTACTTGCCCGAGATTCGATCGTCGGTATCTAATACCTAGTTCAATCTCGTTACCGGCAAGTCTCTTTACTCGTTCCGTAATACATCATCTCACAACTAACATATTAGTTGTAATGCTTGCAAGGCTTATGTGATGTGTATTACCGAGAGGGCCCAGAGATACCTCTCCGACAATCGGAGTGACAAAACCTAATCTCGAAATACGCCAACCCAACATGTACCTTTGGAGACACCTGTAGTACTCCTTTATAATCACCCAGTTACGTTGTGACGTTTGGTAGCACCCAAAGTGTTCCTCCAGTAAACGGGAGTTGCATAATCTCATAGTTACAGGAACATGTATAAGTCATGAAGAAAGCAACAGCAACATACTAAACGATCAAGTGCTAAGCTAACGGAATGGGTCGAGTCAATCACATCATTCTCCTAATGATGTGATCCCGTTAATCAAATGACAACTCTTTTGTCCATGGTTAGGAAACATAACCATCTTTGATAAACGAGCTAGTCAAGTAGAGGCATACTAGTGACACTATGTTT
Organism: Triticum dicoccoides; assembly: GCF_002162155.2. NCBI lineage: Eukaryota > Viridiplantae > Streptophyta > Magnoliopsida > Poales > Poaceae > Triticum > Triticum dicoccoides. The sequence continues at coordinate 479,337,775 of NC_041389.1, forward strand.
GTCTATGTATTCACACATGTATTATGTTTCCGGTTAATACAATTCTAGCATGAATAATAAACATTTATCATGAAATAAGGAAATAAATAATAAATTTATTATTGCCTCTAGGGCATATTTCCTTCAGGTGATGAAGACCACATTGATGAGGATCTTGGCGATGAAGTGTCTGCGATGGCGTCACTGCGGCTGGTCGATGATAATGTATCGCTTGAAGGCGTCCCTCATGGCGACCAAGTGTCAATGTCGTGTTGCGCCAGAGAAGTCGATGAAGAATTGCATCGCTTTCCACACCGGCGTGATGTACAACTCGATGTCTTGGCGAAGATTCGGTTGTAGTCTGGTGCAGTCGTACAGGTCGATGGAGTGGCACCGGTCAATGCAGAGGCGTCGGTGTAGCCGTTGATGTTGGTGCAGTTGCAGGTCGATGTAGATGTACAGCTTGGTGTCGCGTTGCGGGTCGATGAAGATCGCTTGGTGTAGTTTTGTCGTTCGGCTCGGTGAAGAATAGCTGGTGCAGATGCTGAAGAAGCTCCGGTGCAGAAGACCAATCGATGCGCAGCCATGCTGCGTGGTGGGATCGATGCCGTGCGCGCGGAAGTTCGTCCTCCCATGATTGGGGGATGAGTTGATGGAAATCAGGATGTGTGCGGAGCGTGGTGCGTGATGCACATGTGTGCATGCATTAGATGGAATCTACAAACGCATGCTTACATGCATCGATGGAGATGGCGTGTGCTGGTGTAGACGGGAGCCGCCGTGCTCGTTGTTCTGCATGTACGTGCGATGGTGAAGGTCGATGATGAGCTCGTGGAGTCGACGAGTTCGCGCCGGCGCCTACAGTCCGGATGGATAAGCCAGATGCGTGCCGTGCATACAGCCGGAGGCGCGGAGCCATCTGTCCCGGGGCTGCCGGGCTGTCGATCTGGACGAGATTGCAAGCACCTGTTCATGCACAACCGACCCTGGCGCACCGCTCATTAGAGTTGTACGTGGAGGTCGACGGCGCTTGGCCGCCGTTCGCATCGATTTTGCTGGATTTTCACCGGAAGGGATCTGGCAAGATTTATTTCGTGCCTAAAGGAAATTTTGGTCTAATAGGAATTTTGAAATTTTGATCTAAACTAATCTAAAGAACTGATCTAATCTTTGATCACGCCGCGTCTCCGGGGAAAGAAGATTGATCTTCCCGGAGGCGGCGCACTGCAGAAGTGGTGGAAGGTCCTCGGATCGGCATCGTGAGACTAACTGCTCTGATACCATGTGGAAAATGTAGGATGATAATATTGTGTTGTGTTATACTGACCCTCGTATAGGGTATATATAGAAGTACATGAGGGGTAGAGGTTTGGAGTACAAGGCAAGATATTATGTGTTTAAACTAAGCTTATCTCTATCTCTCCTTATCTCTACGTTTATACTTCTAACAGCTTGTTATAACCAACAAATGGTACTACGAGCCGTACGAGCATAATTAGCTAAACAGTGTGATACTCTATTTTGAGAACGAGCTATCTTGACCGGAATAAGCTCCCGCTTTAGAAGGAGCGACTTGATTTCATCGATCATGTGGCCATGAGCGACTTGGCCAGGGATGCACTAGACAAAGATGAAAGAGCTTCCATAGACTCCGACTACATCATGACCGGAAGATTAGACCATTAGAGGACTAGAGACATCCCTTTCCCGAATTGCATGTTTCTCCACTTCAAGTGCATGATTGCAGAAGAACAACAAAAGGCACGCAGCAAAAATAACCTTTTTTAGGGTACGCAAATTGCGTACCTTAGCTTTATAGAAGGTGAGAAATAATACATACAACAACGTCTACCACTCACTGCGAACAACGAAGGTGACCCACTCCACACCGTTCGTACAAGGACAACCAACACAACCACACAGCTACGACACAAAAAGCCTACCGAACACCGAGCCCCTCGTCGCGTCTCGGCCGACACTGAAGACCTCCAAAGAACAGCAACTCCAGCTTCCTTGGATAAGCCAGCGATGACCATACATGGCGCCAGAGGAGAAAGATCCGGGCAGCGGTGAACACCGGAGGAGCGCATCATGGGACTTCGAGTCTCCCAGCACAATGCTCCCAACAGAGTAACAACCTCAAGGACGTTGCCAACATGCCGATCCTACGAATCAAGGCTTTCGCCCCGGAGACAGCTGCCGATACGAGGTCGCGAGGAAGATGGCGTTGCACTCGGCGAAGCCTCCAGGAAGGTGCATGACACCCGCAGGTGCCATCAACGCTGGTCCGGCCACAACCGAACATGATTTTCATCTGTAACATTGCACATCTCCACGTCTCCAAGATCCTGGCCAGTCCCGAATAGATGCCTCACACTGCCGTCACTGCAACAACTTGCCATCGAAGCCCCCCTCACTGCCGAGGGAACACGCCCAAAGCCATCACCTTGAACATCGACTAGGAGCCGCAGCAACTACTGAGCGGTGCAAAGCCAGCTCCGCCATGGTGGCCTTCACCCGCGCCAGGGAACTGCCACCAGAATGGACCCGACCCACACCTCCGACCACACTCCAGCACCCACATCGCCGAGGCATCGCCGCACGCCTCACACGGCACCAGCCGACCACCCGCTGCCCGCCAAGACCCTTCCTGGCAAGGCCTCGCAGCGCCGCCGCCGCCATGGTTGCGCTTGCACCGTCGCCACCGCAAGTGCCGGTGCACCACCTACACCCTCCATCCTGCTATGCTCCACGCAACGATCCAGAGACGACTGCCGCGCTCCCTGCCATGAGCACCCCAAGGATGCCAGCCAGAGCTGAAGAAGCACCAGATCCGGACCGAGATCCCTGGATCCGCGCTCCGGGCGCCGCCAGCCAGCATCATCGACCCACCGCTAGCCATCCACCGCTGGAATCGCTGCGGAGCCACCAGCCCCTACTCCTCCAGCTCCCGGAGGAAAGCGCCTCACCGCCGTCCCGCCGGCCCGCGCCAGGCCACGCCTTCCCCGAGTAGCGCCCAACACCAACTCCGAGCGCCGCCGGCTGTGGGCGCCAGATCCGGCCGAACCATGCTAGGCCGCGTCATCCAAGCAACGCCCCGCACCACCCAGCACCGCCGGCCCCCGCCAACGCTGCCTTAATGCGCGCCGCCGCGGAGTCGCCTGACCCAAGAGGAAGGGCGTCCCGCGCCTCCTGCGTGCCTTGAGGGAAAGGGGGGACCCCGCCGCCGCCGACGCGCGCACGGGCTTTGCCCGGCGGCGTCCACTGACGGCAGCGGGGGAGGGGAGGGGGTGGGGGTGGCGGTGGCGGTGATTAGGGTTTCCGCCCGGGCCGCTCGCGGGAGCGGCAAGGGGGACTCACTTTGACACACCAGAGGCGTCACAGTTCTTGAGGACCATACCTGCACTGGCCATTCTGTCATCCGGCGAGAAAGAGCCATCCACCAACAGGGCCAGCCAGCCCTAAGGTGGTGCTACCCATGGTGGATCAGCTGGACACGCTCGGACAACAGTTTCCGGAAGGGAATCGGCGATGAAATATTTGCCTTTAATTATTTGTGTACTCAGATGCTTCATGTCACCTATTGAATTGAAGTAGCTGCTCAAAAAGGTCTTGACACTTCTGTATGAGGAATGACTTTACCATGAACCAAGTCATTACGTAGATTCTATATTCTCCATATGATTATATAAAATCATGTTTCTTACATCGTTGTTTAATTCCAGACGGAGGCAATATACAAAACTTATTTATACATGTTAGATTTATTTTCCAAAAAAAACATATGCGAACATGGTCAAGACAACTCTCAAGCAACCAAGTTGTAGGACATCTCCAACGGCGACCCTCAAACCACGCGCAAGCGTCCAGATTGCGCGGTTTGGACGTGTTTTGCCATCCATCATAGTCATGTATCCGTCCGCAGGTCAGTACGGACATCCTTTTTCCCGCAAACCAAGAAGCAAAACAAGGAAGGCTTTGCGGGAGTCCGAATCGCTGCCACACCCGCTTTCGACAAACTTGGCCCGCTCAAACTCCTCTTCCTTGCATGTGCTCTTTCTCGCCAGAGTGGCCACTCCGCATTAACGCCGGTCGGAGCAGGTATGACCACTCACTGGCTCCGGCTCTGAGGTGGCTCGCCAGCCGAGAGCACCGCCTGCTACGCAGGCCGTCTCTCTGAAGGAAATATGCCCTAGAGGCAATAATAAAGTTATTATTTATTTCCTTATTTCATGATAAATGTTTATTATTCATGCTAGAATTGTATTGACCGGAAACATAATACATGTGTGAATACATAGACAAACAAAGTGTCACTAGTATGCCTCTACTTGACTAGCTCGTTAATCAAAGATGGTTATGTTTCCTAACCATGAACAATGAGTTGTTATTTGATTAACGAGGTCACATCATTAGTTGAATGATCTGATTGACATGACCCATTCCATTAGCTTAGCACACGATCGTTTAGTATGTTGCTATTGCTTTCTTCATGACTTATACATGTTCCTATGACTATGAGATTATGCAACACCCGTTTGCCGGAGGAACACTTTCGGTACTACCAAACGTCACAACGTAACTGGGTGATTATAAAGGAGTACTATAGGTGTCTCCAATGGTCGATGTTGAGTTGGCGTATTTCGAGATTAGGATTTGTCACTCCGATTGTCGGAGAGGTATCTCTGGGCCCTCTCGGTAATACACATCACATAAGCCTTGCAAGCATTACAACTAATATGTTAGTTGTGAGATGATGTATTACGGAACGAGTAAAGAGACTTGCCGGTAACGAGATTGAACTAGGTATTGGATACCGACGATCGAATCTCGGGCAAGTAACATACCGATGAGAAAGGGAACAACGTATGTTGTTATGCGGTCTGACCGATAAAGATCTTCGTAGAATATGTAGGAGCCAATATGGGCATCCAGGTCCCGCTATTGGTTATTGACCGGAGACGTGTCTCGGTCATGTCTACATTGTTCTCGAACCCGTAGGGTCCGCACGCTTAAGGTTACGATGACAGTTATATTATGAGTTTATGCATTTTGATGTACCGAAGGTTGTTCGGAGTCCCGGATGTGATCACGGACATGACGAGGAGTCTCGACATGGTCGAGACATAAAGATTGATATATTGGAAGCCTATGTTTGGACATCGGAAGTATTCCGGGTGAAATCGGGATTTTACCGGGTTACCGGGAGGTTACCGGAACTCCCCGGGAGCCATATGGGCCTTCATGGGCCTTAGTGGAAAGGAGAAAGGGGCAGCCCAAGGGGCCTGCGCGCCTCCCCCCTTCCCCTAGTCCTATTAGGACTAGGAGAGGTGGCCGGCCACCCCTCTCCCTCTTTCCCCCTTGGGAATCCTAGTTGGAATAGGATTGGGGGGGGAGTCCTACTCCCGGTAGGAGTAGGACTCCTCCTGCGCCTCTCTCTCTTGGCCGGCGCCCCCTCCCCCCTTGGCTCCTTTATATACTGAGGTAGAGGCACCCCAAAGACACACAAGTTGACACAAGTTGATCCACGTGATCTATTCCTTAGCCGTGTGCGGTGCCCCCTGCCACCATATTCCTCGATAATACTGTAGCGGAGTTTAGGCGAAGCCCTGCTGTTGTAGTTCATCAAGATCGTCACCACGCCGTCGTGCTGACGAAACTCTTCCCCGACACTTTGCTGGATCGGAGTCCGGGGATCGTCATCGAGCTGAACGTGTGCTCGAACTCAGAGGTGCCGTAATTTCGGTGCTTGATCGGTTGGATCGAGAAGACGTACGACTACTTCCTCTACGTCGTGTCATCGCTTCCGCAGTCGGTCTGCGTTGGGTACGTAGACAATACTCTCCCCTCGTTGCTATGCATCACATGATCTTGCGTGTGCGTAGGAAAAATTTTGAAATTACTACGAAACCCTACAGTGGCATCCGAGCCTAGGTTTTATGGTTTGATGTTTTTTGCACGAGTAGAACACAAGTGAGTTGTGGACGATACAAGTCATACTGCCTACCAGCATGTCATACTTTGGTTCGGCGGTATTGTTGGACGAGACGACCTGGACCAACCTTACGCGTACGCTTCCGCGAGACCGGTTCCCTCGACGTGCTTTGCACATAGATGGCTTGCGGGCGACTGTCTCTCCAACTTTAGTTGAACCAAGTGTGGCTACGCCCAGTCCTTGAGAAGGTTAAAACGGAGTCTATTTGACAAACTATCGTTGTGGTTTTTGATGCGTAGGTGAGATGAGTTCTTACTTAAGCCCGTAGCAGCCACGTAAAACTTGCAACAACAAAGTAGAGGACGTCTAACTTGTTTTTGCAGGGCATGTTGTGATGTGATATGGTCAAGGCATGATGCTAAATTTTATTGTATGAGATGATCATGTTTTGTAACCGAGTTATCGGCAACTGGCTGGAGCCATATGGTTGTCGCTTTATTGTATGCAATGCAATCGCGATGTAATGCTTTACTTTATTACTAAACGGTAGTGATAGTCGTGGAAGCATAAGATTGGCGAGACGACAACGATGCTATGACGGAGATCAAGGTGTCACGCCGGTGACGATGGTGATCATGACGGTGCTTCGGAGATGGAGATCACAGGCACAAGATGATGATGGCCATATCATATCACTTATATTGATTGCATGTGATGTTTATCTTTTATGCATCTTATCTTGCTTTGATTGACGGTAGCATTATAAGATGATCTCTCACTAAATTATCAAGAAGTGTTCTCCCTGAGTATGCACCGTTGCGAAAGTTCTTCGTGCTGAGACACCACGTGATGATCGGGTGTGATAGGCTCTACGTTCAAATACAACGGGTGCAAAACAGTTGCACACGCGGAATACTCAGGTTATACTTGACGAGCCAAGCATATACAGATATGGCCTCGGAACACGGAGACCGAAAGGTCGAGCGTGAATCATATAGTAGATATGATCAACATAAACGATGTTCACCATTGAAAACTACTCCATCTCACGTGATGATCGGTCATGGTTTAGTTGATTTGGATCACGTAATCACTTAGAAGATTAGAGGGATGTCTATCTAAGTGGGAGTTCTTTAAGTAATATGATTAATTGAACTTTAATTTATCATGAACTTAGTCCTGATAGTATTTTGCAAATTATGTTGTAGATCAATAGCTCGCGTTGTTGCTTCCCTATGTTTATTTTGATATGTTCCTAGAGAAAAATTGTGTTGAAAAATGTTAGTAGCAATGATGCGGATTGGATCCGTGATCTGAGGTTTATCCTCATTGCTGCACAGAAGAATTATGTCCTTGATGCATCGCTAGGTGACAGACCTATTGCAGGAGCAGATGCAGACGTTATGAACGTTTGGCTGGCTCAATATGATGACTACTTGATAGTTTAGTGCACCATGCTTAAACGGCTTAGAATCGGGACTTCAAAGACGTTTTGAACGTCATGGACCATATGAGATGTTCCTGGAGTTGAAGTTAATATTTCAAGCAAATACCCGAGTTGAGAGATATGAAGTCTCCAACAAGTTCTATAGCTAAAAGATGGAGGAGAATCGCTCAACTAGTGAGCATGTACTTAGATTGTTTGGGTACTTCAATCGCTTGAATCAAGTGGGAGATAATCTTCCAGATAAGATAGTGATTGACAGAATTCTCTAGTCACCACCACCAAGTTAGTAGAACTTCGTGATGAACTATAATGCAAGGGATGACGTAAACAATTCCCGAGCTCTTCGTGATGCTAAAATCGACGAAGGTAGAAATCAAGAAAAACATCAATTGTTGATGGTAGACAAAGACCACTAGTTTCAAGAAAAGGGCAAAGGGAAGAAGGGGAACTTCAAAAAGAACGGCAAGCGAGTTGCTGCTCAAGTGAAGAAGCCCAAGTCTGGTCCTAAGCCTGAGACTAAGTGCTTCTACTACAAAGGGATTGGTCACTGGAAGCGGAACTACCCCAAGTGATTGGCGGATAAGAAGGATGGCAAAGTGAACATAAGTATATTTGATATACATGTTATTGATGTGTACTTTACTAGTGTTTATAGCAAACCCCTTAGTATTAGGTACTAGTTCAGTTGCTAAGATTAGTAACTCGAAACAGGAGTTGCAGAATAAACAAAGACTAATTGAAGGGGAAGTGACGATGAGTGTTGGAAGTAGTTCCAAGATTAATATGATCATCATCGCACACTCCCTATACTTTCGGGATTAGTGTTGAAACTAAATAAGTGTTATTTGGTGTTGGCGTTGAGCATGAATATGATTTAATCATGTTTATTGCAATACGGTTATTCATTTAAGTAAGAGAATAAACTGTTGTTCTGTTTACATGAATAAAACCTTATATGGTTACACACCCAATGAAAAATGGTTCATTGGATCTCGATCGTAGTGATACACATATTCATAATATTGAAACCAAAAAATGCAAAGTTAATAATGATAGTGCAACTTATTTGTGGCACTGCCGTTTGGGTCATATCGGTGTAAAGCGCATGAAGATACTCCATAAAGATGGATTTTCGGAATCACTTGGTTATGAATCATTTGATGTTTGCGAACCGTGCCTTTTGGGCAAGATGACTAAAACTCCGTTCTCCAGAACAATGGAACGTGCTACTGACTTATTGGAAATAATACATACCGATGTATGCAATCCAATGAGTGTTGATGCTCGTGGCAAGTATCATTATTTTCTGATCTTCACAGATGATTTGAGCAGATATGAGTATATCTACTTAATGAAACACAAGTCTGAAACATTTGAAAAGTTCAAAGAATTTCAGAGTGAAGTGAAAAATCATCGTAACAAGAAAATAAAGTTTCTACGATCTGATCGTAGAGAAGAGTATTTGAGTTACGAGTTTGGCCTTCAGTTAAAAAACAATGTGAAATAGTTTCACTACTCATGCCACCTGGAACACCACAATGGTGTGTCCGAACGTCATAATTGTACTTTATTGGATATGGTGCAACCTATGATGTTTCTTACCGATTTACCACTATCGTTTTGGGGTTATGCATTAAAGACAGCTGCATTCACGTTAAATAGGGCACCATCAAAATCCGTTGAGACGACGCCTTATGAACTGTGGTTTGGCAAGAAACCAAAGTTGTCGTTTCTTAAAGTTTGGGGTTGCGATGCTTATGTGAAAAAGCTTCAACCTGATAAGCTCGAACCCAAATCGGAGAAATATGACTTCATATGATACCCAAAGGAAACTGTTGGGTACACCTTCTATCACAGATCCGAAGGCAAGACATTCGTTGATAAGAATGGATCATTTCTAGAGAAGGAGTTTCTCTCGAAAGAAGTGAGTGGGAGGAAAGTAGAACTTGATGAGGTAACTGTACCTGCTCCCTTACTGGAAAGTAGTTCATCACAGAAAACTGTTTCTGTGACACCTACACCAGTTAGTGAGGAAGCCAATGATGATGATCATGAAACTTTAGAACAAGATACTACTGAACCTCGTAGATCAACCAGAGTAAGATCCGCGCCAGAGTGGTACGGTAATCCTTTTTTGGAAGTCATGCTACTAGATCATGATGAACCTACGAACTATGAAGAAGCGATGGTGAGCCCAGATTCCGCAAAGTGGCTTGAAGCCATGAAATCTGAGATGGGATCCATGTATGAGAACAAAGTATGGACTTTGGTTGACTTGCCCGATGATCGGCAAGCAATTGAGAATAAATGGATCTTCAAGAAGAAGACTGACGCTGATGGTAATGTTACTGTCTACAAAGCTTGACTTGTCGCAAAAAAGGTTTTCGGCAAGTTCAAGGTGTTGACTACGATGAGAGTTTCTCACTCGTATCTATGCTTAAGTCTGTCGGAATCATGTTAGCAATTGCCGCATTTTATGAAATCCGGCAAATGGATAAACAAAACTGCATTCCTTAATGGATTTATTAAAGAAGAGTTGTATATGATACAACCAGAAGGTTTTGTCAATCCTAAAGGTGCTAACAAAATATGCAAGCTCCAGCGATCTATCTGTGGACTGGTGCAAGCATCTCGGAGTTGGAATATACGCTTTGATGAGTTGATCAAAGCATATGGTTTTATACAGACTTGCGGTGAAGCCTGTATTTACAAGAAAGTGAGTGGGAGCACTACAACATTTCTGATAAGTATATGTGAATGACATATTGTTGATCAGAAATAATGTAGAATTATTCTGCAAAGCATAAAGGAGTGTTTAAAAGGAGTTTTTCAAAGAAAGACCTCGGTGAAGCTGCTTACATATTAAGTATCAAGATCTATAGAGATAGATCAAGACACTTGATGAGTTTTCAATGAGTACATACCTTGACAAGATTTTGAAGTAGTTCAAAATGGAACAGTCAAAGAAAAAGGTTTCTTGCCTGTGTTACAAGGTGTGAAGTTGAGTAAAACTCAAAGCCTGACCACGACAGAAGATAGAAAGAGAATGAAAGTCATTCCCTATGCCTCAGTCTTAGGTTCTATAAAATATGCCATGCTGTATACCAGATCTATTGTATGCCCTACCACTAAGTTTGGCAAGGGAGTACAATAGTGATCTAGGAGTAGATCACTGGACAGCGGTCAAAATTATCCTTAGTGGAATAAGGATATGTTTCTCGATTATGGACGTGACAAAAAGGTTCGTCGTAAAGGGTTACGTCGATGCAAGTTTTTTGACACTGATCCAGATGATTCTAAGTCTCAATCTGGATACATATTGAAAGTGGGAGCAATTAGCTAGAATAGCTCCGTGCAGAGCATTGTTGACATAGAAATTCGCAAAATACTTACAGATCTGTATGTGACAGACCTGTTGACTAAAATAATCTCACAAGCAAAACATGATCACACCTTAGTACTCTTTGGGTGTTAATCACATAGCGATGTGAACTAGATTACTGACTCTAGTAAACCCTTTGGGTGTTGATCACATATCGATGTGAACTATGGGTGTTAATCACATGGTGATGTGAACTATTGCTATTAAATCACATGGCGATGTGAACTAGATTATTGACTCTAGTGCAAGTGGGAGACTGAAGGAAATATGCCCTAGAGGCAATAATAAAGTTATTATTTATTTCCTTATTTCATGATAAATGTTTATTATTCATGCTAGAATTGTATTGACCGAAAACATAATACATGTGTGAATACATAGACAAACAAAGTGTCACTAGTATGCCTCTACTTGACTAGCTCGTTAATCAAAGATGGTTATGTTTCCTAACCATGAACAATGAGTTGTTATTTGATTAACGAGGTCACATCATTAGTTGAATGATCTGATTGACATGACCCATTCCATTAGCTTAGCACACGATCGTTTAGTATGTTGCTATTGCTTTCTTCATGACTTATACATGTTCCTATGACTATGAGATTATGCAACTCCCGTTTGCCGGAGGAACACTTTGGGTACTACCAAACGTCACAACGTAACTGGGTGATTATAAAGGAGTACTACAGGTGTCTCCAATGGTCGATGTTCAGTTGGCGTATTTCGAGATTAGGATTTGTCACTCCGATTGTCGGAGAGGTATCTCTGGGCCCTCTCGGTAATACACATCACATAAGCCTTGCAAGCATTACAACTAATATGTTAGTTGTGAGATGATGTATTACGGAACGAGTAAAGAGACTTGCCGGTAACGAGATTGAACTAGGTATTGGATACCGACGATCGAATCTCGGGCAAGTAACATACCGATGACAAAGGGAACAACGTATGTTGTTATGCGGTCTGACCGATAAAGATCTTCGTAGAATATGTAGGAGCCAATATGGGCATCCAGGTCCCGCTATTGGTTATTGACCGGAGACGTGTCTCGGTCATGTCTACATTGTTCTCGAACCCGTAGGGTCCGCACGCTTAAGGTTACGATGACAGTTATATTATGAGTTTATGCATTTTGATGTACCGAAGGTTGTTCGGAGTCCCGGATGTGATCACGGACATGACGAGGAGTCTCGAAATGGTCGAGACATAAAGATTGATATATTGGAAGCCTATGTTTGGACATCGGAAGTATTCCGGGTGAAATCGGGATTTTACCGGGTTACCGGGAGGTTACCGGAACTCCCCGGGAGCCATATGGGCCTTCATGGGCCTTAGTGGAAAGGAGAAAGGGGCAGCCCAAGGGGGCTGCGCGCCTCCCCCCTTCCCCTAGTCCTATTAGGACTAGGAGAGGTGGCCGGCCACCCCTCTCCCTCTTTCCCCCTTGGGAATCCTAGTTGGAATAGGATTGGGGGGGAGTCCTACTCCCGGTAGGAGTAGGACTCCTCCTGCGCCTCTCTCTCTTGGCCGGCGCCCCCTCCCCCCTTGGCTCCTTTATATACTGAGGTAGAGGCACCCCAAAGACACACAAGTTGACACAAGTTGATCCACGTGATCTATTCCTTAGCCGTGTGCGGTGCCCCCTGCCACCATATTCCTCGATAATACTGTAGCGGAGTTTAGGCGAAGCCCTGCTGCTGTAGTTCATCAAGATCGTCACCACGCCGTCGTGCTGACGAAACTCTTCCCCGACACTTTGCTGGATCGGAGTCCGGGGATCGTCATCGAGCTGAACGTGTGCTCGAACTCGGAGGTGCCGTAGTTTCGGTGCTTGATCGGTTGGATCGAGAAGACGTACGACTACTTCCTCTACGTCGTGTCATTGCTTCCGCAGTCGGTCTGCGTTGGGTACGTAGACAATACTCTCCCCTCGTTGCTATGCATCACATGATCTTGCGTGTGCGTAGGAAATTTTTTGAAATTACTACGAAACCCTACACTCTCCGCATTGAAAGGGGATCTGTCTGCCCACCTACCTCAATTAAACCCGTGTGTGTGCCGAGAAACCTACTCCGGCACCCCGAGTGCCACATATCCATCCCTGTACCTGCCGACAATAAACACCTCTTCGCATGACGTCTCGCATCCGCCAACTATGTAAACGTGGTCAGGCGCCGGGCAAGAACCACACATTCGCTCTCCATCTTGATTTAGGGTGGAACCCTATGGTGACGATCTTTCACGTTTGGAGTGGATCCTACGGGGAATCACGAAGAACACGCGGAAGCACAATGGGGAAACACGGGGAAAACGAGAGAATCACTAAACCGACAAGGGATAAATCACACGAGTGCTAGATCACCAAGAGCAAATAGTAACGCATGATCCACAATCAACAAAGGTAAGGATACAAAGGAACCGTTCTTCTCCGAAAGAGGTCTTGATTGTCTTCCCTTGAAGGGGTCTTGAATCCTCTTGGGGGATCTTCTCCGAAGAGGTTGTGAACTCCAAGGAGAAGTAACCAAGTGGATGAACAAGGCTCTCACACAAAATATGAGCTAAACCAATGCTAAACCTAGCTAGGAGGTGGGAGAGACCTATTTATAGTCGTAGTGCAAATGGGAGTCAAAATGACGGGGTACAAGGGCATAAGCCCGTGGCTGTGGCCACACAGGTGTCGGACGTCCGGAGGACATCGGTCGTCCGGAGCTTCAGGACGGTTCGGACGTCCGGAGATGTCGGACTTCCATAGTTTCGGCTCGGGTGCTGGTCGTTTGGTCGTCCGGTGGCGTCGGTCGTCCTTGGCCCTGGGAGTCGTTGGACGTCCGGTGTCTGGCGGTCATCCGGGAGCTGTAAGTTGCCTCGGCTGCAGTCGATCTGGCTGGTGGAGTCTCCAGGCATCGGACGTCCGAAGATCGTCGGTCGTCCGGCGACTGTCGGACGTCCGAGCGCTGTAGCTTCCCAACAGCTCTTCCTCTTGTTCCTCGCGCTTGGTGTCCTCGCCGTCTTGTCCAATGCTCGTAGCTGTTCCATGGCCTTCCTCTTGGTTCCTGGACATGCATAGCACACACGTTTGAGGTAGTAGCCATGTCTCACATATGGAAAGTGATGATTTGGAGAGGAGCGAGTTCACCTTGTGTCCAATGGCGTATAGTTGAGGTCTCGCCATAAGTCCTCTTGGGGTTTGGAGAGTAGTCGGAGTGTACATGGGGATGAACGTGGGATGCTTCGCATCATCTCCCCCCTTGGGAAAGATCTGACCTTGGATCGTGATCCTCATCACCATGGAAACGATTGTCGTAGACGGACTTGTAGTTGGACGAAGTTGAAGACATGGCGCAATCCAAGTAGTCCAAGGTGTCGCCAGAGTGATAGACATGCAAAAAGAGCAAACACAAGCAACACTCGGAAATACAATGGTTAGCGCACACAATGTGTCCATTATGTAAGAATGAGTCCGTGCGGCAAGATTGGTCGTGACAAAGCGCATGAAGCTTATCAAGATGATCTAGAATGAGATGCAAAGCATTCATGGGAGGAAATGCAATCATTGTGCACACAATTTTGTTATGAATATGATCAATGCAACCACGGTGCAAAATGATGTCATAGTGAGACGGTTTATCAATAGCATGAACATGGCAATGGATGCTCAATATGTGTAAGCTATCATGCAATTGATGGTGGACAATATGATAATGATGTATGAATAGGCCATCAAGGAAGATCACAACAAATTTGCTAAGGAAGTGCACAAGCTCATATATCATGGATGACATGGAAATAGATGCAACATGACAAGCATAATATGAGTCAATCCATGCATGGGGTGCAAACTTGTGGTGAGTATGATATGTCCATCGAGCATGACATGTATGAGCACAATCAACAAATATGGAGGTGTTGGTGTACCAAAGCTCGATGTCGAGGCATGAGTGGAGTTTCGAAGGTGCATCCAAGAAGTGCGAGCGCTCCTCAATGTGAAGGTCCATGTAGCCAATCTCCAATGTCGTTCCTCCGTTCACGAGATGTATCATGTAGACAACAAGAAGGAAACAACAATGAAAGAGTGACCCATCCAATATGAATATTTGAGGATGGCTCAAAGAGGAGGAGTTCACCTCAAGAAAGTTCCCAAAGATGTTGGAGTTGTACATCATGTATGCCTTCACATAACCAATATGTCTCATGATGGTAATGCCTTGTGAATCCTGCAAAACGAAAGAACATGAGAAACACTCAAAAAAACAAATGAGGTTAGCGGAAGTGCAAAACCTATCATTCATGTGGTAAGATACCAAACAAGTGTATGCATCATGCTCATCATAAGAAAGGACAAGGGAGTATTGCATAGTATGGAGGCATATGATGTGAGAACAACCACATACAATAGGCTCAATCAAACAAGCATGCATCACAAGTAAGGTGTCAAAGTCTCCAAGATCAATAAGCATAGTATGGTTGCACTCAATACAAGTGGATATGAAAGAGGCAACTAATGGACACAAGAGACAATGATCATGATACATCATGTGAGAGGCATGAGCATATATGTCATCAACCCAAGAAAGCGAGTAATAGTGGAACATGGGTGATGCAACATAGCAAGAAATCATAGCGATCAAGTCAAACAAGCTAGTAGTGCGAAGATGCAACATACTAGAAGGAATCATGGCAAGCATGTCATTGGTGCAAATAGTGTGCATGAATAATTCACATGACATCACACAAGCATGAAAGCAAGATATGAGTAGAGTGGCATGGATGTATTGGCGAGAGGCCATATGTAAATAGCAATGGGTCATCATGACTCTCCCAACACAACAAGCATCAATAGCATGGGGCACATGATAAACATGGCAATAGCAACAAGGATCTCCACCAAGCATGCAAATACACAAAGAAGTAGCATAATGGTGAATCATGGGTATATGCAAGCAAGGGTCACCATTGCATGGCAAAGGCATAGAAGCAAGGGTAACATGCAAAGTGAACACGATAGTATGGGCATAAGGTGACAAGTGGTAAATAGCCCATAGCCGTGTGAGAGCCAAGTAAAAGAGATGCGCATAGTCCTTGCGCGAAGGGGACGGTGGTAAGGATAGTCCACGGGATCCCAAGTCATCATTGCTCTCAAGAGCTCGTTTCGTCAACTCTTGGGATTGAGAGGTTGACGAGTATACATGAGTACCTACACAAAACAAAGACAAAGGAAAAATTGTGTGTGCATGGTATATGTATACATCATCCATCATGATGCGCACGGGCATGTGTCGGTTAGCACTAAATAGCCAATGCTTAAATAAATGAGATGCGTGATATAGAAACATGTCATCCATCATGATAGGTTTGTTGTTATGAATGGCATAATGGAGACTCAAAGGATGTAATGCATCATGAGAGGTATCTAGAGCATTGTTATTCATGGAATGCATAAGGTGCACGCAATTGTGGGAATCATGCAAAGTATGGAATGCATCAAAATCTCCTAATATGTATGAGGAAACTATGGGGGTCTCCTCATGAGCATTAGTAGGAACATCACATGGAGAACATTGACAACATCCAAAACAATGCATATTTGGAACAATGTGATCATGGCATGGCATAGTAGATGAATTGCGCAAATCATGTAAAGGAAGCATGGCAATATCATCACATGAAAAACAAAGCCAATGACCATCATCTCGTCATCTATGCCATAAGTGCAAATGGGGCTTATTTTAATGGGGCATGCATAGTTACTATGTTGAGATTGTAAAGATGCAATATAGGAGATCTCACTCATAGCATATGACAAATTCAATGGATTGTCAAACATGATGTGACCAAAAGAATTTTCACATGATATCCTATGGAGCATAGCATCACAACTAGGCAACTCAACATACTCATCATCATATTCATCACATATAGGTAAGTCAAGGCATGAAGAAGTCTCACTAGCATAAAGCATGGTAATAGGTGGGTCAACATCATGGGAGCAATCGATGTCAAGAGAGTCCACTAGTGGGACATGAGAAGCACCATCACCTATGTTACCTTTGGAGCGTTGCTCATGTGTTGTAGGTGAGGTGTTGAAAATCCACTCGTTGTCACCTTCATCTTGATGGAACCATGTGGGGGGTGCATCATCGTCCACCATGGCCATCGGTTTTCCCATTGGAGGGATGGACTCGTCGAGGGTAGGCATGTCGTCATGTAGGAGACCTAGCACCAAAGAAGAAAACACACCAGGAGTAGAGGTTAAGTCGTTAGAAATCATAGTGGCCTCACATGCCATGTCAACTACATCACTCACTACGTGTTGTGGCTCACTCACTCCCTCAAGGATGCTCTCACTCATATGGTTGGTGGGGTCACTCAAATGGCGCTCAACCTCACATAGGATGTGTGGCATGCTCTCATGTGTGGGGCTAGTGGTGGTCACACTCATCCTCTCATAGGAAATGCTCTCAGTGTCACGTATGGTGGAGTCACTCATGTCACTCATGTGGTGGTGGCTCTCCTCACATGGCAAAAGGGGCATCTCAACATATGTGGGTGTCGGAGAGGTGTAGGTGCAAATGTCTCCATGCGCGGTCGCATAGCTTGACTCGGAGGATGAGTCCAATATGGGCGCCGTCTTCATGTTGTTGAAGAGGTTTGCGCTCGTCTCCGTGGTCGAAGGGGATGGCCCTTGCTCGACCATCTTGTCGCCGTCTTGGTGTTGGAGGCCCATATGATGTGGCACTCGTAGCTCATCTCCATGACCGAAGGGAGTTTCCCATGCTCGGCCATCTTCCTTGAGGGGCTTCCGAACATGGAAGTGTCGCCCTCACTCATAGTTAGTCGCCTTGTTGTTGAGGATGTCGATGCAGGCAAACTCATGGGAAGTAGGCGAAGATTCCGTACGTCCAAAGGCGAAGATGCCTTGAGAACACTTGGCGAAGATGCCGAAGTGGTTGATGTAGTCGTATCTCCGTCTTGGTGGTGGTCGTCTCACGGTCTTCTCTTTTGCTCTTGAAGCTTGGACTTGGCGTGAAGTAGGGCTTGTTGGGACTTGTGCATTTGCGCTCGTGGAGCATCTTCGTGATGATGATGTCGTTGTCGTGCTTGAGCTCGTAGAAGATTTCGTTCGTCATCATCGTGCACATGATGCTTGGAGGTGACTTGCCCTTCATGATGATGTTGATCACGAACGTGATGGTGGTCGCCATGTAGATGTGGACGAGGACGAATTGCGCTTGCATCGTTGTCGCGCTCCGAAGACTTGTGGCTTGAATGTCGCCGCCTTGAAGATGATGAAGGGGAAGTAGACTTGAGTAAGGTCCGAATCTCCTCCATCCTTGCATCTTGCTCCTGTTTATGTGCGGCAAGCTTCTTGTCGATGTAGTTCCTTCTCCTTTCTTCAGAGTGACGAATGTCGATGGAGATGTTCTCGATGCGCTCTCACAATCTTGATTGTGCGCCTTGCACTTGTCGTTGTAGATCGAAGATAGACGCTTTGGTGATGTAGTTGTTCACGCCGTTGTTGTTGTCGTAGACCGGAGAGGAAATGCCTTGCCTATCCATCACAAGACTCGAGCAAATATGAGTGGGAGAAAGAGAAGAACTTATACCAATGTACCTTGACTGATGTTGACAATGAATCAAGTTCACTCAAATGCGGACAATGAAATAGCACTATTGGTACCAATCCTTGTCGGTTCTCACACCTACACAAGTAAAGCTTTGGGTGGAGCTCGGTGAGGATAGTGGCACAAAAAAAATTGTTGCAAAATGTTAGCAAGAGTCAATAATGTTGAAAGAGATTCACAAATTCGCAGGTGAAAGAAATGGACCAATAGCAAAGAATGGCACACGGAAACACACACACGGATAGATAAATGGGGTCGTGCAACCAAGGAATGAGCACAAAATGTGGAATCCACGGAAAACGCTCGTGTTGCACAAATCAAGAGAGACACTAGCACGATTGCTCTATAGGCGGATATGACACTTGTGTACAACCTATAAGATGCAAAATGGATAAACTTTCTATCCCAAGTATGCTATGTATGTATGGTTCCCGGTGTTTCTCTCAAGATGATCCAAGATGATCGGATATGACAATCTTATATGCAATGTGGTATGATGCTATGTCACTTGCTTACAAGCTTCTTTGCTCTCTTTCTTTTGCTTAAAAGCTTTATTTTCTTTTTTATGGCCAATTTTGCACAATGCACAAACCAAGATAGCAATTGTGTATATGCGGGAACAAACTTGTGACACGAGATATGATACCAATATATGCACCACGATGATATGGTATGTATGCTATGGGAAGTATGATCACTAATGTGCACAAGTAACGTTGCCGGCAGTACTCAAATGGCTAGTCTCGATAGGCAAGTAACGCAAAATGGGCTAGGGGTTAACAATGCAATTGCAAGGGGAATATACAATGGTGTCGTCGAGGTTACCGTCCTTTGCGATGATGAGTGGCGGTGTTCTTGATGTAGATACCAAGATGATGGAGACTCGTTCCTAAGTAGCCGAAACACCTTAGGAAACGGGAAAACCGCAAACTCAAAATCTCAAATGACAAATGTCAAATGGTGGTAGCGAAAATCGATGGTGGTTTGCACTTGGCAATGCGGAAGTGGAATGATGGATATACACATGTCCGAGTTGAAGTTGCCGTCCCTAAGTAGCCGAAACACCTTAGGAGACACAAGCCACAACTCAAAAAAAATTGGGTTAAGTGGGGGTGGAAATGTATGGTAGGCACGTCTATGCGGAAGTGGTGGTGGTGGTTGATGAAGAAGCAATTGTCCCTAAGTAGCCGAAACATCTTAGGAGACTCGAATCAGTACTCAAGCAACCACTAATGATATGGGGAACAAAATGGGTTAGGTTGCGGAAGGCTATGGTGGTTATGCGGATGATATGGTCGAAGTCCTAGGCAAACTTGCCAAACTTTCGAAAATTTAATGGAGTCAAATGATGTTGGTGGTATTTTTGTGGGATAGGGGATGTCAAGAGCTTCAAAACGAGCAAAAGAACGTCAAAATCGGAGTTCGGATGAATTAGTTATGGACAAAACAAAAATCAGCCGAAGTGGGAATCTACAGGTTACGGACGTCCGGAAAGGTCGGATGTTCGGGGCGTCGGACGTCCGGGAAAGTCGGAAATCCGTAAATTCGGTTCGGGTTAGGGGTTCCGGTCGTCCGGAAAGGTCGGACGTCCGGTCGTTCCTGGGGCTCTGGACGTCCGTAAAACTCCGGTTGTCCGGTGGGTCGGGGTCAACGTGAGATGCGAGTTCGAGGACGCGATTTTGAGCGGAAAATGGAGATTTCGGGGTCAAAATTGAAGAAATTTCGTGGATGAAAGATGGGGAAACTTGGGAGATTCTAGACCCACTTGAAACCAAGCAAATCCATGGATCAAAATCAACAAAACATCATCAAACCAACAAATCACAAAAAAATTGGGACTATTTTTGGTGGGGATTTTCGGATTTAGGACGAAAACAACAAAATCAAGCTAGAAAACACGGGGTAGGGGCTCCAAAAACGTGATCAACGTGGCTCATGATACCAAGATGATGTAGGGAGGAACCCTACGGTGACGATCTTTCACGTTTGGAGTGGATCCTACGGGGAATCACGAAGAACACGCGGAAGCACAAAGGGGAAACACGGGGAAAACGAGAGAATCACTAAACCGGCAAGGGATAAATCACACGAGTGCTAGATCACCAAGAGCAAATAGTAACACATGATCCACAATCAACAAAGGTAAGGATACAAAGAAACCGTTCTTCTCCGAAAGGAGGTCTTGATTGTCTTCCCTTGAAGGGGTCTTGAATCTGCTTGGGGGATCTTCTCCGAAGAGGTCATGAACTCCGAGGAGAAGTAACCAAGTGGATGAGCAAGGCTCTCACACAAAATATGAGCTAAACCAATGTTAAACCTAGCTAGGAGGTGGGAGAGACCTATTTATAGCCGTAGTGCAAATGGGAGTCAAAGTGACGGGGTACAAGGGCATAAGCCCGTGGCTGCGGCAACACAGGTGTCGGACGTCCGGAGGACGTCGGTCGTCCGGAGCTTCAGGACGGTCCGGACGTCCGGAGATGTCGGACTTCCGTAGTTTCGGCTCGGGTGCTGGTCGTACGGTCGTCCGGTGGCGTCGGTCGTCCGTGGCCCTGGGAGTCGTCGGACGTCCGGTGCCTGGCGGTCGTCCGGGCGCTCTAGGTTGCCTCGGCTACAGTCGATCTGGCTGGTGGAGTCTCCAGGCGTCGGACGTCCGAAGATCGTCGGTCGTCCGGCGGCTGTCGGACGTCCAAGCGCTGTAGCTTCGCAGCAGCTCTTCCTCTTGTTCCTCGCGCTTGGTGTCCTCGCCGTCTTGTCTAATGCTCGTAGCTGTTCCATGGCCTTCCTCTTGGTTCCTGGACATGCATAGCACACACGTTTGAGGTAGTAGCCATGTCTCACATATGGAAAGTGACAGTTCAGAGAGGAGCGAGTTCACCTTGTGTCCAATGGCGTATAGTTGAGGTCTCGTCATAAGTCCTCTTGGGGTTTGGAGAGTAGTCGGAGTGTACATGGGGATGAACGTGGGATGTTCCGCATCACATCTCCTCATTGTACCACACCCATCATGGCCTCCTTTTTCCCGCAAAACAAGATGCAAACGAGAAGGGCTTTGCGGGAGTCCGAACCGCTGCCACACCAGCTTCCGATAAACTTGGCCCATTCAAAGTCCTCTTCCTCGCCTGCACTCTTTCTCGCCAGAGCGGCCACTCTGCATCAACGCCGTCCAGAGCAGGTATGACCTCTCACTTGCCCCGGTACTGAGGCGGCTCGCTAGCCGAGAGCACCGCCTGCTATGCATGTCGTCTCTCCGCATTGAAAGGGCATCCGTCTGCCCACCTACCTCAATTAAACCAGTGTGTGTGCCGAGAAACCTACTTCGGCACTCCGAGTGCCACACATCCATACATGTACCTGCCCACAATAAACACATCTTCGGCTGACGTCTCGTATCCGCCCATGATGTTAATGTTGTTTATGATGTTGTTGTTGACCTGCTGTTAATGTTGTTATTAACCGGTTGTTGATGCTATTGTTGACCTGTTGTTGATGTTGTTTCAGGAGAAGAAGGACCTGCTGTTGATTCCCGCAGGATGCGCCCACAACCGCCCCTGGATCGATGCTGCTGGAAACACCCCTGGATCGCTGCTGCTGCTAGACTTGACCTCGGGGCGTGGAGGAGAAGCATGCGCGCCACTGGGTGGAGGAGGAGCAGGGCCTGGAGCGCCTGGGCGGAGGAGCAGCGGAGGAAGACGGTGATGGGGATTTGAAATCCCCACCTGGTTGGAAGGATTTCCCCACCTGGTAGCGATGTAATTTCGTGTGTTTTCACCTGGTCGGAAGGATTTCCCCACGGTTGAATACCTGATTTATACTGCCATGATTGTAAAGTACTTTGGTTGCCGTTTAATTTTTCTTGTGTTATTGGCTCTGTTTGAATCAAGTTATTTGTTGTTGCGCAAATAGAGAACTGACGTGCGGCACCAAAACAACACACTTGGGTCCCATTTCACTAGTGGGTCCTTTAAAATGGGAAAGAAACAAAATAAATCTGACAAGTGGGACCTAATTGGATTACCTAACTAGTGGGACCTGGTTCAAAATGGATTGTAAAAAGGCCGAGGCCCAAATAAGAAATGGCAGCAAAAAGGCTAAAGGCCTAGAAATCAAAGGCTGAATTGTTGGGCCACACCCATGTAGCTAATAAAAGCATAGGAAAAACATTAAAAAGGCCGAATTATTGGGCTAGGCCCATGTAGAAAACCGAGTTGGACCGGACTGATTCTTGTGCCACATCAGCTTGCCACGCTGGATGCCTACGTGGCCTGGGGAGGCTGCTAGTGAACAAAACAGTTAGGCATATTTTGGTCATAAACGTCTACGACCATTCCAGAAGAAAGGTCAAAAATGTCAGTTTACGACGGCCAACTTTTGACCTTCTGGTTTTGGTCACAAAAAGGTCACAAATAGAAAACTATGACCATTCAGTGACCAATAGTGGTGGTCACAAGTTGACATATTTCTTGTAGTGCCACTATGTAAACGTGGTCAGGCACCGGGCAAGAACCACACCTCTACTCTCCATCTCCTCCTTGTACCACACCCATCATGGCCTTCGGCTCCAAAGTCTTCTAGGACGGCCTCTCCAACAAGCAGAAGAAGCTCGTCGGCATTGTAACCGTCTGGGTTGCCCGGCGAGCCAAAGGGACACAGGCTTGCTTGCCGGAAGCCCTTCGGACCAGGCGCCACTGCCATCGTCAGGTCGTCCTCGCCCACCCAGGCTAGCCGGCGTCGTCTCCAGGAAAATCCACCGTGAGCGATGGGGGCAGCGCGTTCGGCAGGCAGAGAAAGAAGCCATGTTCGCGGATGTTGACACGACAGAGGAGGAATTTAACTGGGGCATCGATGACGACGTCGCCGACTCCGCGTCGGCACGTCTGCAGCCGCCGCCGACAATGAGGAAAAGTAGACCATGGGGGCCATAGCTGCTTGGCTCCAACAAAGGCCACCACCTCGCCAGGTTGCATAGTCGGTGCCTTGCCCAGTGAGCAGGGGCGTAGGCCACGACAACCGTCTTCCCCTGCCCAAAAACCAACTCTGATCTGTGCTTGACGGTGGCGAGAGGCTACACTTCCCCTCCCCCTGAAGTATATCCCTTCGGGGCTCACGGCAGTCCGATGAGCGGGCTGCCGGATATAAGAATACATGTCGTGGGAATGGAGATCTGCCGCGGTCGGCTATAGACTAGTTTAGCCTAGTCCAGTATAGTTTGGTTTAAATATGTTCCAAATGTAAATACTTGTATTTGCTTTCGGTGAAAATCATCCTGTTTGCATGTATGTCCGGTTAGATCAACTAGCTGTCGTAAGTCATAATCTATGTGTGCATACACGCCGGTCTCCCGCGGGCTCACACAAGGGTAAAATGGGTAATTAACTAGCTAACGCGTAATGGAAGCTAGCCGGAATGATGGGAACATGCGCATGTGTTGTGCGAGCCAAAACAATCGATTATCCATGCAGTTGGATTGCTATAGATTACATGCAACTGTCCCAACAGCCAAAGGGGAAATGGGTCATGTCGACTATTGCTTTCAAAGCTTGAGAGGGGAAGGAACTAACTTCTTGCAAGTGGTGAAGATCCAACCAGACAGACAGAGTCAGGGTCTGGTCAATTTCTGGCCTAATCCCATTCAGTTCTAAGTTGTAACACTAGCTTCAGGGAAGGCAGTAGGTCGGTCACCTGTCAAGTACTCCATCTGTCCCATAATATAAGAATATTTTTTACTTATCTTATAGGCCAATGCTACACCTACGAATGGTTTAACGTAATCGTTATGTAATTAGACAGCTGGCAGGTTATGATTGGGGTTAGAGAGAAGGTGGGCCCCACCCCACATAAAATCAGGGGGGAGAGAAGTATTGATGGAAGGTTACGTAAGAGATTTACGTTAGTCTTCGTAGGTGTAGGATTATCGTGTCTTATATTTTGGGACGGAGGGTGTACAACGATGTCTGAATTATCTAGTGACCTGAAGAAGTGTGGAACAAAGGAGGATATGCCAACTGCCAAGAACTTTGCCGGACCCACAGTTAGACAGTTAGCTAATTAACGGTGCTCCCAAGATGATCAGCCTAGCATCAGATCCGAAGTGCTAATCTTGGTTAGACTGATACTCTGGATGCTAAAAAATGCCTGGCAAGGCCAGATCATCGAATCCAGCGAAGAAACGCCATATCTGAAACCTGCACGAGTGCGCAGAAGCCCAAACCGAAACCGATGGCTTCCTTGCTGCAATCTGCAAGCTCTGCAACCGACCAAAGATTCCGAAGCAAGAACACAAAATGTAGGCTGGCGAGCCCAGGTTTTTTGCCTGCGGCAGATGCGTGTTCCACGGACCGCAATGATGCATCTGATACGTTTGCTACTTTGCAGTTTGCAGTTTTTATTTATTCAGAAGATACAAAATTATTTGTCATTTATATTATCTACGTATCTATTATCCAAAAAATATCATTTTCTTCGCTGAACTAGTGCTCCTATCTTAGGCCATCCACATGACGAAAATTTACTGTTGTCCTATAATCCTCTGTGCTTGGAGGACAAACAGAGGCTAAACGAACATAAATCCATAATAGGGGCATGGATTATCTGCTCGTGAGCTCTAATACACCTGCATGATGATGGCCCCGGCAGCGCTCCGGCGCCACCGGAAGCAAGGGGGAGAGAACCCCCCTTCTTCTTCTTCTTCTTCCTTGACCTTCTCCCTAGATGGGAGAAGGGTTTCCCCTCTGGTCCTTGGCTCCCATGGCATGGGAGGGGCGAGAGCCCCTCCGTCGCCCCTCCGAGATTGGATCTATCTCTCTGTTTCTGCGTTCTCTCGATTCTTCCCCTTCACCGTTTCTTTTATATCTGGAGATCCCTAACTCCGATTAGGGTGAATCTTTTGCCCAGATTTTTCTCATAAAATTAGCTTTCTTGCGGCAAAAGAAGAGCGTCAACCACCTTACGGGTGGCCAACGAGAGTCCAGGGCGCGCCCAGGGGGAGTGGGCGCGCCCCCTGTCTCGTGGCCACCTCGAACACCGTTTCGCGTTGATTCTTCCTCCGAAAAATCCCAAATATTCCAAAATAATTCTCCGTCCGTTTTTATCCCGTTTGGACTCCGTTTGATATGGGTTTTCTGCGAAACAAAAAATATGCAACAGACAGGAACTGGCACTGGGCACTGGATCAATATGTTAGTCCCAGAAAATAGTATAAAAGTTGCCAAAAGTATATGAAAGTTGAATAATATTGGCATGGAACAATCAAAAATTATAGATACGACGGAGACGTATCAGTGTCGTCCTCCAATTTAATTTTGTGTTGGCATAACGTGGGACTAACGCCCTTAAGATCATCCAGAGTATATCCAATAGCAGCTCGGTGCTTCTTCATAGTTTTCAATAATCTTTCTTCTTCTTGCTGTGAAAGGTTAGCACTAATAATAACATGATATATTTTCTTTTCATCAAGATAAGCATACTTAAGATTATCAGGTAATGGTTTGAGTTCAAACACGGGATCACCCTTGGGTGGAGGGGGATCCCCAAGAATTTCAACGGGAAGATTATGTTTCAGCATAGGTTCCTGTTTAAGGAACACCTTATCTATTTCCCTTCTTTCCTTCATAAACATATCATTTTCATGGTCTACCAAATATTGTTCTAACGGATCAGTAGGAGGTACAGCAATGGAAGCAAGACCAATAATTTCATCCTTACTAGGTGGTTCCCTATCACGAGGTTGTCTATGAAGCTTAGCAAAATTAAACTCATGAGACATACCATCTAAGCCAATGGTGACAGTGTCTTTTTCACAATCAATTCTAGCACTAGCTGTATTCAAGAAGGGTCTACCAAAAATAATGGGACAAAAATCATCTTGTGGGGAGCCAAGAACAAGAAAATCAGCAGGGTATTTAACCTTCCCACACAAGACTTCAACATCTCTAATTATCCCAACTGGTTTAATGGTATCCCTATTAGCAAGCTTAATAGTAACATCAATGTCTTCTAATTCAACGGGTGCAATGTCGTGCATAATTTCTTTATATAAATCATAAGGTATCACACTAGCACTAGCACCCATATCACATAAGCCATGATAACAATGATCTCCTATTTTAACAGAAATAACAGGCATGCCTACGACAGGTCTATATATCTTAGTATCTGGTCTAGCAATATTAGCAGATTCATCACAGAAATAAATAACATGCCCATCTAAATCATCATTCAAGAGATCTTTAACCATAGCAATACTAGGTTCAACATTGATTTGCTCAGGAGGTGTATAAGTCCTAGTATTACTCTTACGAACAACAGTCAAAGTTTTAGCATGATCCTTTATCCTAACAGGAAAAGGAGGTTTCTCAACATAAGTAGTAGGAACAATAGGATCACTATAGGTGATAGTCTTTTCTTCAACTGTAATAGGTGCAACTACTTTTACTTCAACGGCAGGATTATATTTAAACCACTTCTCCTTAAGGAGATCAACGTGAGTAGCAAAAGATTCATAGAAAGAAGCTACTATCTCAGAGTCAAGTCCATACTTAGCGCTAAATCCACGAAAAGCATCGGTATCCATAAAAGATTTAACACAATCGAACTTAGGTGTCATACCTGACTCCTTACCATCGTCGGAACCCTAATCTTCAGAGTTGCGTTTAATTCTTTCCAATAAGTCCCATTTGAAATCAATAGTCTTCAGCATATAAGAACCAGCACAGGAAGTATCGAGCAGGTTGCGATCATTAAGAGAAAGCCGAGCATAAAAGTTTTGAATAATCATTTCCCGGGAGAGCTCGTGATTGGGGCATGAATATAACATTGACTTAAGCCTCCCCCAAGCTTGAGCGATGCTTTCTCCTTCGCGAGGCCAGAAATTATATATGTAATTACGATCACGATGAACAAGATGCATAGGATAGAACTTCTGGTGAAATTCCAACTTCAATCGCTTATAATTTCAAGATCTCGTATCATCACATAGCCTATACCATGTCAATGCATCTCCCTTCAAAGATAAAGGGAAGACCTTCCTTTTGACAACATCATTGGGAATACCTGCAAGCTTAAATAATCCACAAACTTCATCCACAAAGATAAGGTGTAAATCGGGATGCAATATTCCACCTCCTGCAAATGGATTAGCTAGCAGTTTCTCTATCATACCCGAAGGAATCTCAAAGTAAATATTTTCATAAAGTTCAGTAGGTTGAGGAGCAACTCTTTGCTCTTCTGGTCGGGGTGAAGATACCCTGAACAAGCCCCTCAAAGGATTAGTTTCCATAGTAACAAGTAACAGAAAATTTCAGCACACTATATAAATGTTTCCTTACCAAGTTCCACTCACCAAAAGTGCTACACTCCCCGGCAACGGCGCCAGAAAAGAGTCTTGATGACCCAAAAGTGTAGGGGGTCTATCGTAGTCCTTTCGATAAGTAAGAGTGTCGAACCCAACGAGGAGCAGAAGGAAATGATAAGCGGTTTTCAGTAAGGTTTTCTCTGCAAGCACTAAAATTGTAGATAATAGATTGTTTTGTGATAAGATAAATAGTAACGAGCAACAAGTAAATAAAGTAAATAAAGTGCAGCAAGGTGACCCAATCCTTTATGTAGCAAAGGATAAGCCTGGACAATTTCTAATAATGACAAAGGAGCTCCCGGGGACACATGGGAATTATCGTCAAGCTAGTTTTCATCACGTTCATATGATTCGCGTTCGGTACTTTGATAATTTGATATGTGGGTGGACCGGTGCTTGGGTACTGCCCTTACTTGGACAAGCATACCACTTATGATTAACCCCTATTGCAAGCGTCCGCAACTACAAAAGAAGTATTAAGGTAAACCTAACCACAACATTAAACGTATGGATCCAAATCAACCCCTAACGAAGCAACGCATAAACTAGGGTTTAAGCTTCTGTCACTCTCGCAACCCATCATCTACTTATTACTTCCCAATGCCTTCCTCTAGGCCCAAATAATGGTGAATTGTCATGTAGTCGACGTTCACATAACACCACTAGAGGAAAAGACAACATACATCACATCAAAATATCGAATGAATACCAAATTCACATGACTACTAATAGCAAGACTTCACCCATGTCCTCAGGAACAAACATAACTAATCACAAAGCATATTCATGTTCATAATCAGAGGAGTAATAATATGCATTAAGGATCTAAACATATGATCTTCCACCAAGTAAACCAATTAGCATCAACTACAAGGAGTAATCAACACTACTAGCAACCCACAGGTACCAATTTGTGGTTTGATACAAGATTGGATACAAGAGATGAACTAGGGTTTTGAGAGGAGATGGTGCTGGTGAAGATGTTGATGGAGATTGACCCCCTCCCGATGAGAGGATCGTTGATGATGATGTTGGTGATGATTTCCTCCTCCCGGAGGGAAGTGTCCCCGGCAGAACAGCTCCGCCAGAGCCCTAGATTGGTTCCACCAAGGTTTCGCCTCGTGGCGGCGGAGTTTCGCCCCGTAAGCTTGCCTACGAATTTTTTCTAGGATAAAAGCCCTCATATAGCAGAAGATGGACACCGGGGGGCCACCAGGGGGCCCAGGAGACAGGGGGCGCGCCCCCACCCTCCTGAACAGGGTGTGGGCCCCCTGGTGTACTTTTTCCGCTCAATAATTTTTATTAATTCCAAAAATAGGTTTCGTGGAGTTTCAGGATTTTTGGAGCATTGCAGAATAGGTTTCCAATGTTTGCTCCTTTTCCAGCCAGAATTCCAACTGCCGGCATTCTCCCTATTCATGGTAAACCTTGTAAAATAAGAGAGAATAGCCATAAGTATTGAGATATAACGTGTAATAACAGCCCATAATCCAATAAATATTGATATAAAAGCATGATGCAAAATGGACGTATCAGTCGGCCGCATCTCTGCCCTCCACCGTCGGCCGCTCGCCTCGCCTACTGCGTGCTTCTTCCTGCTGCTATGCGCTGCTCTACCACTGGTACACTATTGCGCCATGCCCTCGACACCGCCGTGAACAAACGTGGCAGAGGGATTGTCAATGGAGTACGAGGAGGAGGTGGCGGAGAAGGTGCGGAGAGGCAAGAGGTCTAGGGTGGCGTCAGCTGGCTGTGGTGGAGGTAATTATGCGAGTAGGAGCCGGAGCGGAAGGAGAGGTCACTATTGGAAAGAATCGCAAAAAAATCATAACCCGGAGATCTCATTTCAAAAAAATGCTAATATCGATGGAGGGGTGATTTCCTTCAATAGGTGGAAAACATATTAAATATTGGATGTTATCAGGGAAAGGTAAAAATTTAGGAAAGTTAGGATTTTGAACTGATTTCTATGCAAATGGGGTTTTATTGTTTGGTAACATAATATCAGTACCTGCCCGTTTGTGACGTGTCTGATTAGGAAAGTTTGCAAATGTTAAGAAACTATTTATTGGGAGGAAAGTTTGTAACGTGTCTGTTATTTGTTTTCTAAAACAAATTTCACTAATGAGAGAAATCGATTGATTTAGATAAGTTAGGAAAGTTAGATTCAAATCTATTATTTGTTTCTTAAAAATTTGTTATTTGTTTCCTAAGACAAATTGAACTAATAAAAGAAATCAATTGATATGAATAATTTAAGGAAGTTAGATCCGTGATTTGTTATACGTTAGGGAAGTCCTGGTTGTAATAAA
Source organism: Triticum dicoccoides (assembly GCF_002162155.2). NCBI lineage: Eukaryota > Viridiplantae > Streptophyta > Magnoliopsida > Poales > Poaceae > Triticum > Triticum dicoccoides. Next base: position 479,367,795 of record NC_041389.1, read on the forward strand.
GAGTGGAGAGAAAAATAAACCGATGGACCAGGATGGGAGGGGGTGGTGGGAGGAGAGACGAAAGAAAAACAGCGAAAATAAACCGTGAAGACTATTCACCAATTGCTCCATTAGGAGTAGAGATACACGCCGGTCTCCCGCGGGCTCACAGAAGGGTAGAATGGTGATTAACTAGCTAACGCGTAATGGAAGCTAGCCGGAACGATGGGAACATGCGCATGTGTTGTGCGAGAAGATCAAACGAAAACAATCCATTATCCAGTTGAATTGCTATAGATTACATGCAATTATCCCAACAGCGAAGGGGAAATGGGTCATGTCAACTGCTGCTTTCAGAGCTTGAGAGGAGAAGGAACTAACTTCTTGCAAGTGGTGAAGATCCAACCAGACAGACAGAGTCAGGGTCTGGTCAATTTCTGGCCTGATCCCATTCAGTTCTAAGTTGTAACACTAACTTCAGGGAAGGCAGTAGTAGGTCGATCACCTGTCAAGTACTCAAGTAAAAAATGCTTTTATATTATGGGACGGAGGGAGTAGAACGATGTCTGAATTATCTAGTGACCTGAAGAAGTGTGGAAGAAAGGAGGATATGCCAACTGCCAAGAACTTTGCCGGACCCACAGTTAGACAGTTAGCTAATTAACGGTGCTCCCAAGATGATCAGCCTAGCATCAGATCCGAACTGCTAATCTTGGTTAGACTGATACTCTGGATGCTAAAAAGAAATGCCTGGCGAGGCCAGATCGTCGAATCCAGCGAAGAAATGCCATATATTTTTCTTTTTTTTTTCGAAACGGGGGAAGAAATGCCATATCTGAAACGTGCACGAGTGCGCAGAAGCCCAAACCGAAACCGATGGCTTCCTTGCTGCAATCTGCAAGCTCTGCAACCGACCAAAGATTCCGAAGCAAGAACACAAAATGTAGGCTGATGAGCCCAGGTTTTTTTGCCAGCGGCAGATGCGTATTTCACGGACCGCAATGATGCATCTGATACCTTTGCTACTTTGCAGTTTTTATTTATTCAGAAGATACAAAATTATTCTGTCATTTATATTATCCATCTGTTATCCAAAAATTATCATTTTCTTCGCTGAACTAGTGCTCCTATCTTAGGCCATCCACATGACGAAAATTTATTGTTGTCCTATAATCCTAAATGCTTGGAGGACAAACAGAGTCTAAAAGAACATAAATCCATAATAGGGGCATGGATTATCTGCTCGTGAGCTCAAATACACCTGCATGAACTGTAAATTCCAAAAAAAAGAATTAAAAAAAATCTGATTTTTTTTGTGTGGATAAAGATCAACATATTTTCTAACACCCTGCAAAAAAATTTACCTTGAAATGACATCCGTGGAGGCCTGTATGGATTTTGGTTCAAAAAATCGGGGCTCACTGAGTGAATCACTACTACGATTTTACATGACAACAATCTGGAAAACATCCATAAGTAGAGCACGCTGCTCTGTAATCTCTCTGAAAGTAGCAATGAACAAAGCAGCAAAAATCATTTCCCTGATTTCATTTGTCAGCAGGAATCACTACTAAAAACTTTACATCATTAAACATTAGGCACCTCTGATAATAATTTAAGAAACAAAAAGCGGCATATGAAATTTCACATAACTATCGTTGAGCAATTCTGATAGTTCAAAATAATGCATCATAAACAGTACAGTTTGGCATGATGCTAATTAGGCATCTAAAAGTTCAACATTATGCACCGACTGCAAGGCTCCACGACTTTCAACACGACTCCAGAAGGAACTTTCCGCTCGACATGCCTTCTGATAGCTAAACGCGCCCGGTGAGACTCCATGAGGATATCCTCCCCCATAGGGAGGCATCGGTCAGGTGGGGCCGCCATGAGGATACCCCTCTCTGTATAGAACCATCTGTTAGGTTTATCAACGCTACACCCACCAGAACTCTGACAGCCATGAGTGGTGTCTAACGCAATATTTTAAATAGCACACTATTTCGCCGTTATAACGCGGTTATAGCATATTTGGAAAGGAGGCGTTACGTTTTGGCAAAATCAGACGCTACGGCGCTAATCGCGTAATTAGCGCGCTACACACGCTATAACGTTGTAACGTTATAACGTGCATACCATGCAAAACTGAAATAAGCACAGCCCAACAGGCCCAGCAGGCCAAAATCAACCCACGACCACTAGCTTTCTCACTCTTTTTATCAGATTCTCCCACTAGCTTTCTCACTCCTTTTATCAGATGCATATATTGCTTGCTCCTATGAAAAATTTAGTTGCTTAAATACTTTATTTCTAGATATTTTGATTTTTTTTTTTGCAAATGCTATTTTCAAATATAGCACGCTATTAGCGCGCTATAACTTGTGTAGCATTTAGAGAGGGGCCTCGCTATATTTTGTAGCGCGCTATTTAAAATATTGGTCTAACGTGAGGCGCTCGAGCGATGCCGCGTTCTCAACAATGTGGCATGTCAACTCGACCAAGCTCTTTGCGGAGCAGAAGCCGACGATTGTCACACTCTTTAGGCTGTTGTGACGCTGCTGTGGTAGCCATCTTAGGTGCGAGGAATCCTCGACAACTGAATCATGCTTCATGTAAGGCTGCCGCACCTACATAGAGAGCCAAGATGCTCGCATCGGCAGTTCCACAATACACTAGGTTTGCTAGCAAGATTCAAGTAACTTACTTCCAAGATGAATGTCTCCAGGCAAGGAGAAGCTTCAAGAAAAGAAGCCAGAGAAAGGTAATCATAAGCTGGTGAAATAGCTTCATCTCCAATTAGAGAAATATGCAAGTACTTGAGGCAGAGGAATTTGCTAGGTAGCATTGGTGTACTGATCATCTACATAAAGATATCCAGATTAATTATATTACTAGGTATCCAGAAATGTAGGGAAAGGCTGCGTACTATAGACCCAAAGCAAGGTTTTTGAGTCGATGAGTCGACGAGTCGCTCAGGGGCGGCGACTCTAGACTAGTCGTGACTAGTCTAGACTCATGGTCGACGAGTCGACATGCGACGAGTCGACGTGAGTTATGCAGTAGGCAGTAGGTACAATAAAATTACCATACAGAAGCACTATCCTGTATCATCTCTTTTCCTTTTGCTCTGATCTGCTCTAGACCTCTAGTGCTTCTGCTTGGTAGCTCAGGGGAGGAGCAGACCAGCAGCAGCAACCATGGAAGGAGGGGAGGAGCAGACCACCAGCAGCAGCAACCAGAGGAGGGACGGAGCAGATATGCAGCAGCAACCAGGGGAGGAGGGGAGGAGCAGCAAGCCAGCAACCATGGGCGGCGGCGGTTGCCAAGGAAAGGGTTGGGTCAGGGAGGAGGGGGAACTGCTTCGATCTAGGTTTCCAGCAAGCAAGATTAGAGAAAAAAAATTGAGTCGTTCGACCCAGAAAACACGACGAGTCGTGACTAGTCGCTCGACTCATACCATGAGTCGAGTCGCTAGGCTGAGTCGACCCTGCCAGTGTGACTCATCGACTAGTCGACGACTAGTCGCGACTAGTCGAGCGACTCGAAAACAGAGACCCAAAGTGGTCGGACCCTTCCCTGGACCCTGCGCAAGCGGGAGCTACATGCACCAGGTTGCCCTTTTTTTTTATGTCAATTATAATATGCAAATAGCTAGTCTATAGTATATACTGATCTGAACTTTCAGAATATACTTCATTAGGCGAGGATATGGCAAGTGTTTCAACATTTGGCGCATAGGACAGAAGCTTGGTCCGAGCATGCAAGACAATGTTGGACTGACCAGATTCTAAACAATCCATTTCAACATTCTTTACTTGCAATGCACTTTCGAAGAAAATCGATACTAAGTTACCAGAGAAGTGAAAAATGGAGATATTTGGAGCATTGCAATCTATCACTTGCAGATTTCTGCATAAAGACACTGTCAGGAGCCTAAGCCGCTGCAGCAGACAAGGTATCTTCAGGCAAACTATCTCGGGGCAATTCAGGACTCCCAAATGCTCCAATGCATCAGAACTGTAAAGAAGGCCCTCTAGCTCATCGTCAGCAACCCGCACATTACTCAGATATAACCTTGTCAAGCTACTCCAATGACCAAGCCCAGCCGTGGGACGAAAGGCACAGATGCCTATGTCAAGATACCGAATTGAGTTTTCACTCCCATTAAGTAAAGGTGAGCATGGGAAATAGTTTTCTTCTTCCTCAGGAATATGAGGCAGAAAAAGGCTGAGTTCTTCAATTCCTGCTGTAACAGCAATACGAAGCCAACTACTGATACAACAAGAATCAACCTTGTCACAGCTAGAAAGTTCAATATTTAGTTCCTTCAAGCCAACGCCCGAGTGATTTTTCAGAATACTGTCAACTTTACTGATGAGATCTCCATTCAAACCTAGTGTTTCCTGACGTAAGTCAAGCTTGGGATAGCATCTCCATGATCTCCAAAATTTGTGTGATACACAAGCCAAGCGGGCAGCATCTCGCAGTGGCATTCGGGCATGAATACGTCGACAGATATCCTGGATACAGAAGCGCAGCAGAATAGTAACTAAGGTTATAAAATAAATTTATAAATTGATCTGCACAAACTTGCAGTATTACACGTTTACATGGTACAGAGGGAGGCCATGCACTGGGACTTAATCCCAAGAGAGAAAGTGTGAATATACAATTGCAATCTTACATGCGTAAGGCAGTCCACAAGAACAATTTGTGTGTGTTTGTGCCGGTCAACATTCAAATATCCATAGGATGATGCTATTCTATACGATGGGATACAGTCAGCTACAACAAATGATTAAGTATAGCAACAAAGCGAAAATAAAAAAAATGTACATTCTGGACAGGGTATAAATAGTAAATCGGAAAATTTTGAGCCAGTAAATAGATTTAGCAAGGCAGATAAAAGAACAGCCTTCCATCATATGGAATTCAAGCTTCCACTACTACTGGAAGCATTAAGCAATTATCTAATGTGAACGGTTTCTTAGGGATAGACAATGGGCTGCCATTCATTGAAGCCCGTATGCACTTCTGCCTTGGAGAAAACTGCTTACAGACTTACAGCTCAAGTGCTTAGCGCATTGGCAGTGTCACAGAATATTACACGAATGCTCAGGTAACCAAAACTAGTAACATAACCATTCTTCGTGTTTATTCGGCAAGCAAACACTGACCAGCATTTCCCTACAATCCAGATCCGTGCACCTCTAGCACACACAATGGCGATTTACTTGCAATTTAGGTCAGTAATTTATACCTCTGGAAGGTCGCCCAACGATCGTATTGCTTCGACACAGTCACTTTGAAAATCGTCATCTTGCTGCCAGGGTGAGCCCTTTGGGTTGCAGATTGGAGCAATCGATCCACCTGGGATACATCAGTCACCATCACTGATGACAGTACAGAAAACAGTGGGATACAATTCACAAGCAAACTGACATACATGATTATTAATGATCCAGAAATATACAAAGAATCTCAAAATTATGAATGTCTTTTGCAAATCTGCTCCACGGACATAGCGCCTGCTATCCGCGATTCGCTGCGTCGACCCCAATCCGCTATTTAAAGGGTCTGCCTAGCATCTTAGCTGTACCCTAGTTATTGCACGTCTAAGTGACTTATCAAACGTCAAAAGAAAAAAGAAAAAGAAAAAAGAAAATGCGCACACAAATCTCCGTGTAAGATCAATGACATAGGGCTCAGATGTGCAACACTTATATGACACGTCTAGATGTGCTTTTGCAAAACTGCTATTTAAAACCTTGCATACATCGAGTTCCGACCACTGACAGAAAACAGTGGGATGCGGATTCGCAAGTAATGAACTGACATACATCCAGTTCGTTTCCGTCGCCTCTATGAATCCCCAATCGCCCGCCCCCTCCCCACCCAGAAAAAACAACTGGACCCAGAATAAACGTTGCTGCGGACTTGTACATAAGTGAATCAGCTTGGAACTACGCTGAGACTGATATCAGTTTTTAACCACATCGAATAGATCTAATAGGTTAAGGAGATTAAAGTGGGTGAGAGCAAATGAGCATACGCTGAAACAAATTTAGGAATGGTCGAGAGATGGAGGAGGGGGGCAGGGGGCGTACGGTCTGGGGTTTCCCCCGTCAGCGGCGGAGGATCCTGCATCTGCATGTAAGAGTGCCGGAAATGGGGACGACGGCGAGCCCTTTTTAGACGGCGGTGCTTGTTTCTTTCCCCCCCCTTTTTTTTTGAGAAGAGCTTGTTTCTTTCCTTGAGAAGGCCAACGCTGGATTTTTCTTTACAGGATGGCACACGCAGATTTTCCTTTCCGAGGAGGTGGCCTACGGGTACATCGAGCCGAGTTTGTTGGGCTGGACGGGGAGATGGGCTGATTCGTACCATGCCAACAGGTATGAAGGAAAATAAAAACCTAAATAATAATGCCCACCCGTGTGGCACGAAGGCACTTTGTCGTTTGTTGTAACCACCCGATGACGATCAGGGATCTTAAAGCAGAACCCGTCGACACGTCATCTAACTAGGGGCGCTATGCCATCTGCCGGAACACATTTTTTTACCTCACCATCCTCACCCTCTTTCCCCTTCCTATCCACTTGTCATCACTTTCTCGTCATTCACACGAGTGAAAGAGGAGGGGAGACAGAAAGGGATCCATGGCGGCGGCTGAGTGGGGTTGATGGGAAGGGGGAGGTCACCGGAGGAGGAGAGGGGGAGGGGGGCGCCGCCCGGCGGGGGATTGGGCCCACGGCGAGGGAAGGCGCGCTTGGCTGCTCGGGTTTGAGCTGCTGCGGCGGAGGGAGGAGAGCACTGCGCTTGGAGCTGCACTGTCAGCCCGTATCGGCGCGAGCAGGAGTACCACGGTCGCGGCGACGAGAGCAGAGGCCGCGCGGGGGCAGCTCCGACGCGAGTAGGGGCCGTGGTGATTGATACGTCTCCGACGTATCTATAATTTATGAAGTATTCATGTTGTTATATTATCGTTCTTGGATGTTTTACAATCATTTTATAGCAACTTTATATCTTTTTTGGGACTAACCTATTGACCCAGTGCCCGGTGCCAGTTGCTGTTTTTTGCTTGTTTTTTACATCGCAGGAAATCAATATCAAGCGGAGTCCAAACACCGCGAAACTTTTTGTGGATTTTTTATGGACCAGAAGGCCAGGCGCGCCCCGGTGGGTTCTGCCCACCTCAGTGGCCTCCCGCACCCCCACTTCGCCCTATAAATCGTCAAATGTTCTAAAAACCCTCGCGGAGAACCTAGATCAGAAGTTCCGCGGCCGCAAGCCTCTGTAGCCACGAAAAACCAATTTAGACCCCGTTCCGGCACTCCGCCAAAGGGGGAGATCATCATCGTTGGTCATCTTCATCATCCAGGCGGCCACCATGATGAGGAGGGAGTAGTCCACCCTCGGGGCTGAGGGTTTGTACCAGTAGCTATGTGTTTAATCCCTCTCTCTCTCTCTCTCTCTCTCTCTCGTGTTCTTGAGATGTCACAATTTTGATGTATCGCGGGCTTTGTTAATATAGTCGGATCATATGGTGTTTACCCCTATTATCTTGTGATGAATTGAGTTTTCCCTTTGAGATTTCGTTTTATCGGATTGAATACTTTTATGGATTTGAGAACACTTGATGTATGTCTTGTTATGAATACCCGTGGTGACAATGGGGTATCGTATTAATTCAATTGATATATGTTTTGGCACTCAACTCGTGGATTCCCGAGGTGACATTGGGGTAATCTATGCATAGGGGTTGATGCATGTTCTTGTCTTTGTTTCTCTGGTAGAAATCTTGGGGCACTCCTTGAGGTTCTTTGTGTTGGATTGAGTATTATGAATCTGAATTTGCTTTGGTGTTATTTTAGTACGAACTCTTGATAGATCGATCGGAAAGAATAGCTACAAACAATTTCTTCTTATGTTCTCCGCTAGATAAGAACTTTGGAGTGATTCTTCGTTGCACGTTGAGGGATGGTTATGTGATCCAATTATATTAGCATTGTTGAGAGATTGCACTAGCGATAGTACAGACCCTAGGCCTTGTTTCTAAGCATTGCAATACTGTTTTTGTGCCCATTTACTATTGGTTACCTTGCTGTTTTTATAATTTCAGATTACAAAAATCAATATCTACTATCCATACTACACTTATTTTACCATCTCTTTGCCAAACTAGTGCACCTATACAATTTGCCATTGTATTGGGTGTGTTGGGGACACAAGAGACTTTTTATTATTTGGTTGCAGGGTTGTTTGAGAGAGACCATCTTCATCCTACACCTCTCATGGATTGATAAACCTTAGGTCATCCACTTGAGGGAAAATTGCTACTGTCCTACAAAACTCTGCGCTTGGAGGCCCAACACAAGTCTACAAGAACAAGTTGCATAGTAGACATCAAACTCTTTTCTGGCGCCGTTGCCGGAGAGGTGAGTGCTTGAAGGTATATCTTTAGATTTTTGCAGTTGAATCATTAAGTTTCTTATTTTATCACTAGCTTGGTTTATAAAAAGAAAATTTCAAAAAAATGGAGATTGGGTTACCTCAGGTTGTTAGTTATCATATAATGTCTATCTTGAGAATAAGGATTCTGATAATTGTGATCAATTGCTAAAAAAAGAATTCAACAAAATTTATGGCACAAAAATGTTGGATGATGGGCATGATTGCAATGTTGCTAGTATGAATTTTTTGAATATCCATGATGTTAATGATGATTGCATTGGTCATGATAATGATGTCTCCTACAAGGATGTCAATTTTTGTGGAGTAAATTGGGAGTGCAAACACACACCAAAAAGTAAGATAGGTTTTGTAAGAAGCATAAATATTTAGAAACAAAAAAGTTGCAAGAGAGGCTAGATGATTGTGCTGAAAGATTTAAATTCTTTTCGCCATCCTTGTGAACTTTGCAATGAACGTGGTCATTTAAATCTCCAATGCTATTTGTTTCATGATCAAATCATGTCCGAAAATTGTGATAACTTTATTACCCTTGAGCACCATAAAGAGCTTAATCTTCTTTTGGGGTATGAAGAAATGAAACGTATAACTAAGGGTATTCCAAAATTTAATCTCAATAGTTTTCTTGATTTTGATCTAGAGGAAATTTATATGTTTTGTGCGGTAAATTGTATTGAGAGTCCTTATATTGCCAACTATCTAAAGACAAGAAAACAAATAGAGTATGAAGAGAGTACTAATGAAAGGGAAAATATTTTCCAATACCCTCCTAGAGTTTATTATGATGAATCAGGTAACGATCCAATCAATCAATTCAACAAGAAGCTCGAAAAAATTGATCAAACCCACACGTGAGGTGGTGAAGAAGAAAAAGGAAAGAAGAAAAGGTAGAGGTAAAAACGTAACTCTCCTAAGTAATATTGCTCCTATCACCATTGTGCCTCATGAAAGTGAATCAAATATGTTGATGGAGGATGATGATATTGAGTATGATTTTTGTGATGCCTACTACTTGTTGTGATGATTATGATTGGGAAGACAATGATGTCTCTTATGATCTTGAAAATGTTTTTGGCACTTGCTTGGAAGAATATGATAATAATGTTTACTATACTATTGGTGCCATTCATGCTATTGATAAGAATTATTATGATGATATGCAAAACCACAATCTTGGGGATGCTATGTTTGATGAGTATGAAATGTTTGAAGATTTATTTGCTAAAAATAATGCTTGTCCTAAGCTTGGAGATTCTTTGCATAATGAATATGATCCTTTGATTCCTTATACTTTTGATAAGAAAATTTATTATGATGATAGCATGTCTCCTATTTATGATGATTACAATGATGAAAGTGGGTTTGGAAAAGTGTCAACTCTAGGTAGTAGTGATCCCACTATTTTGGAGGGTGTTGAATCTTATTACAATATTGATGAAAGTGGATTTGGAGAGGTCATGACTTTATTTAGTGATACATCCACTATTTTGGAAGAGGTTTCAATTGACTATGACAATAATGTTGGTATCTAAGATGATTATTATGATGACATGTATGCCATAAAGAGTAGTAAATCTTCTATGCTTGTGCATCATGAAAAAAGTGTTGTATGTGATGGTTATATGGATGAATCTATTCATGATGCTACTGAAAATTATTATGAGAGAAGAACTTATGATTCATGATGCTCTTGTTATGTTTCAATTCTTATCTTTTATGTGAGCATCATTGAAATCATCATGCCTAGCTAAAAAGGCATTAAAGAAAAGCGCTTGTTGGGAGACAACCCAACACTTTTACCTACTGTTTTTGTGTGTTCACATGATTATGCTACTGTACTAATCATGTTTTATTGCTTTTGTTTCAATAAAGTGGCAAGTAAAGACTTTGGGATAGTGTGGATGATAGTTGACTTGATTCTATGCAAAAACAGAAACTTTTGCGCTCAGTCCAGGAAATTTGAAAATTAACTGGAACGTGATTTTGATCTGAATTTCTTACAGGTGATAGATATACAAATTATCTATGTTTTCCTAATTTTTCAGAATTTTTGGAGTTACAGAACTATGGTTGGAGTACAAATTACTACAGATTGTTATGTTTTTAACAGATTCTGTTTTTAATGCATAGTTTGCTTGTTTCATAGTTTCTATGGCTTATATTGCTCAATATAAATCGTGTAAATGATATTCCACAGTAGGAATTGTGTGGAAATAATTATGAATCTTGTCTTTGACTGTACCAAAGTGAAATGGTTTACTCTTTATCATACTAACCTATCTCACGAAGTTCTGTTAAGTTTTGTGTGATTGAAGTTTTCAAGTTTTGGGTGAGATGTCGATATGAGGAGAATAAGGAGTGACAAGACCCTAAGCTTGGGTATGCCCAAGGCACCACAAGGTCATATTCAAGGAATATCCAAGCAACTAAGCTTGGGGATGCCCTGGAAGGCATCCCCTCTTTCGTCTCCAACATTACCTGTAATCTTACTTGGGGCTATATTTTCATTCGTCACATGATATGAGTTTTACTTTGAGCATCATTTATTTTGTTAGGACTTACTTTCTGTTATTTAGAATAATTTTTTGCATCTTTCTTTTCAATAAAAATGTCAAGGATAGCCTTTACCATGCTTATTTTGCAAGTCTACATGTTGTTGTTTCAAAATAGAAAGTTTATCGATGTTGCAAAAATTCCCGAGAAAAGTCAGAATGTGATAAAATGTTGAAACTTTTTTCATATTAAGCTATAATAAATTTTCTACAGTATGGTAATTTTTCAGAATTGTTGGAGTTAGGTAAGTATGATGAATCTTGCATTCTTTACAGATTGTACTGTTTTGGCAGATTGTTGTTATGATTGCATTGTTTGCATATGTTTGCTTGTTTAATGATTCTATTTGAGGATAGGAGTATTAAATATACAGAGGCATTTAGTATGCAATGTCGAATAATAATTTTAGTGATTTGCTACAGTAGAGAATGATAAAGGTTATTGCATTGATGTATACTAACTTATCTCACGAGTTCTTGTTGAGTTTTGTGTGGATGAAGTTTTTAAGATTTAGAGAAACCATGATATAAAAGGAATTAAGGAGACACAAAATATCAAGCTTGGGTATGCCCAAGGCATCCCATGCTAATATTCCAAGAAGTCTCAAGCATCTAAGCTTGGAGATGCCCCGATAGACATCCCACCTTTCTTTTTCAACAATTATCGGTTAGTATCGGTTGAGCCTAAGTTTTTGCTTCTTCACATGAGTTGTTCTATGCTTGGAATGTCATTTTATTTTGTTTTGCTTGTTGTTTATATAAAATACTTAGGTTTGAAAGTTTTTAAATAAGAGAGAATCCACAATTGGCTACCCATTTTCTTAACTACTCGCTTGATCTTCACTTATATCTTTTTGGAGTAGCTTGTCATTTACTCTTGTGCTTCACTTATATCCTATGAGTAAATTGTTGCATGAACTGAATATCATGAAGTTGAAATTCTATGTTCATATCATGCCTAGTGGTAGCTTCACATTGGGTTTAGAAAGTGAAATCTTTTGATGCTTGATAATCACAATATTGGTCATACAAGCAATTCCTGAATGATTACTATAAGGAAGAGAACTTTCACATGCAAATACACTATCTTGGAAATCTTTTGTGATTGTGAGCCCCCATCAAAACATTATATGCCAAAATTGTTGATGTTAGATAAGGAAGACAACGTAATGATTTATGTTTGTTCATATTCACATAGAAGTTATATTGTCATAAATCCTTCAACATGTGGTGCTTGCCCTTCAAGTAAGTTTTCATCGTGCAATAAGGCAATAAAAATTTCCTCTAAAGTGTTAGATCATTTAGTGTAAGAGAAAATTGAGCGTTGTACAAACTTGTGATGGTAAAGAATAAAAGTGATAGACTGCATAATAAAGGTTGCTATCATAAGGGGCAATATAACGTGACGATCTTTTGCACTAAGGGATTGAGCATACAAACAAAAAAGCGCATGGCAACCTCTGCTTCCCTCTGCGAAGGGCCTACCTTTACTTTTATGTATTTACTTTCATGCAGGAGTCAAAGTTCTTCTCTCTATTCCTTTTTATTTTTCTCTTTTCACAAGCATCATGTGGTGAGGAAAGATATAGGCACATATATCCAGTTGGATATGGGTAGCATGAGTTATTATTGTTGACATCACCCTTGAGGTGAATACGTTGGGAGGCAAAATTATAAGCCCCTATCTTTCTATGTGTCCGGTTGAAACGTTTTGCTCATGTGTATGCGGTGAGTGTTAGCAACCATAGAAGACTATATGATGGTTGAGTATGTGGAGCTCTTACATAGACTCTGTTGAATAAGTTGAATTGCAATTGTTTTGTGACTAAGAATATAGGTTGTTGAGTTTCAAGAGAATTCATTATTTGAACCTTAACATGTGAATTGGTTGCTACTTTGTCATGATGAGTTTTATGAGAAAGAGTTGTTGTTATGATACTAGGGAAAGTGATTGAAATTATCATTGTTCAAACTTATGCACTTTGCTAGCATTCACACTTCATAAATTGTTTCTTTTATCATTTACCTACTCGAGGACGAGTAGGAACTAAGCTTGGGGATGCTGATACATCTCCAATGTATCTATAATTTATGAAGTATTCATGCTATTATATTATCATTCTTGGATGTTTTACAATCATTTTATAGCAACTTTATATCATTTTTTCGGACTAACCTATTGACCCAGTGCCCAGTGTCAGTTGCTATTTTTGCTTGTTTTCTACATCGCAGGAAATCAATATCAAACGGAGTCCAAACACTGCGAACCTTTTTGTGGTTTTTTATGAACCGGAAGCCATCCAAAGGGCCAGAGCAGCACCTGGGGGTGCCCCGAGGGGGGCACAACCCACCAAGGTGCGCCTGGGCCCCCAGGTGCGCCCCGGTGGGTTGTGCCCACCTCTGTGGCCTCCCACAACCCCTCTTCGCCCTATAAATCGTCAAATATTCCAAAAACCCTCGCGGGGACCCTAGATCAGAAGTTTCGCCACCGCAAGCCTCTGTAGCCATGAAAAACCAATCTAGACCCCGTTCTGGCACTCCGCCGGAGGGGGAGATCATCACCTGTGGCCATCTTCATCATCTCGGCGTCCACCATGATGAGGAGGGAGTAGTCCATCCTGGGGGCTGAGGGTTTGACCCAGTAGCTATGTGTTTAATCTCTCTCTCTCTCTCTCTCTCTCTCTCTCTCTCTCTCGTGTTCTTTAGATGTCACGACCTTGATGTATCCTGGGCTTTGTTAATATAGTCGGATCATATGGTGTTTTCCCCTCTTTATCTTGTGATGAATTGAGTTTTCCCTTTGAGATTTCTCTTTATCGGATTGAATACTTTTAGGATTTGAGAACACTTGACGTATGTCTTGCTATGAATACCCGTGGTGACAATGGGGTATCGTTGAAAGGATCGATATAGTTTACTAGAGGGGGGTGTTGGTGTCAAAACCGGCGGACCTCGGGTAGGGGGTCCCGATCTGTGCGTCTTAGGCTGATGGTAACAGGAAGCAAGGGACACAATGTTTACCCAAGTTCGGGCCCTCTCGATGGAGGTAAAACCCTACTTCCTGCTTGATTAATATTGAAGATATGAGTAGTACAAGAGTAGATCTACCACGAGATCGTAGAGGCTAAACCCTAGAAGCTAGCCTATGATGATTATGATTGTAATTGTGATCGATCTTCTAAGGACCAACCTCTCTGGCTTATATAGACACATGAGAGGGCTAGGGTTTACATGGAGTCGGTTACAAGGAAGGAAATACAATATCCGGATCGCCAAGCTTGTCTTCCACGCAAAGGAGAGTCCCATCCGGACACGGGAGGGAGTCTTGAGTCTTGTATCTTCACGCTCCAATAGTCCGGACGATGTATATAGTCCGGCTGTCCGGATACCCCCTAATCCAGGACTCCCTCAGGGGGTGAATAGGCAACTAACAATTTTTAGCTTTTCTTTACCAAATTAAACTTTGCATCAATGTAGGTTGTCTAGATATGCAAGTAGGTGAGAAACCTATATGATGCAACAACAACAAGCACACAAGCAAGCAAGGGATATAACACGAATAAGCTTGCAAAAGTAAAGGCACGAGATAACCAAGAGTGGAGCCAGTGAAGACGAGGATGTGTTACCGAAGTTCCTTCCTTTTGAGGGGAAGTACGTCTCCGTTGGAGCAGTGTGGAGGCACAATGCTCCCCAAGAAGCCACTAGGGCCACCGTATTCTCCTCACGCCCTCACACAATGCGAGATGCCGTGATTCCACTATTGGTGCCCTTGAAGGCGGCGACCGAACCTTTACAAACAAGGTTGTAGCAATCTCCACAACTTAATTGGAGGCTCCCAACGACACCACGAAGCTTCACCACAATGGACTATGGCTTCGAGGTGACCTCAGTCGTCTAGGGTGCTCAAACACCCAAGAGTAACAAGATCCTCTAGGGATTAGTGGGGGGAATCAAATTTCTCTTGGTGGAAGTGTAGATCAGGGCCTTCTGAACCAATCCCGAGCAAATCAACAAGTTTTATTGGCTAGGGAGAGAGATTGGGTGAAAATGGAGCTTGGAGCAACAATGGAGCTTCGGGGTTGAAGAGGTGGTCAACTAGAGGAAGAAGACACCCCTTATATAGTGGAGAGACAAATCCAACCGTTATCCACTTAACCAGCCCGCGACCTGTGGTACTACCGCCCCAGACAAGAGGTACTACTGCAAGGGCTCATGGTACTACCGCGGAGGACCGCGGTACTACCGCTGCTACGGCAGGAGCTAGTGCAGGCCAGAGCCGCAAAGGCTGAGGGCGGTACTGCCGCTGAGGCGGTACTACCGCTCCCCCTTGCGGTACTACCGCAAGGCCGGTTTGGACTAGCCTGGGAAGGGCACAGATGAATAAAAATACATCCGTGCCTACTTCCACTGAAAATCAAACAGTGAAAATATCCGACACGGCACTATCGCACCTGGCATGGAGTACTACCGCGCAGGGAGCGGATGTAAAAAAATTACATCCGCCCCTACTTCCGCTCATGTTGCTGTGCTCGACTAGGACTCATGGTACTACCGCGCGCATGGGGCGGTACTACCGCGTAAGGCATGGATGTAAAAATTGCATCCGCCCCTACAGCTGCACGAGCGGATGAGTCTGGTCCGAGGCCACGGTACTACAGCTCCTTAGGAGTGGTACTACCATGTGCACCTACGGTACTACCGCAAGGGCGTGCGGTACTACTGCGGGGGCCTGCGTTACTACCGCTCCTAAGAGCAGTACTACCGCATGCCTTAGAACAACAACACTGGGAATCCTTCTCTTTGCAAAATATGAAGAAAACGGAGGATGCTCCAAAGCGCAAAGGGAAAGGCGGTGCAAAGGGAGTAAACGTGTACGTGATGATTCCACCCGAACCTTTCCAATGCGGACTCCCTCTTAATAGTACGGCTTTCCTATGACTCCAATCCACCGAAAATAAACATAGAAAAAATGCCGTCTTCAATAGTCTTCGAGGGGCACCAAACCATCTCGTGCCTAGTGACGAAGCGTCTGAAATACTCAAGGCACACGATTAGTCCGCAAAAGCATTGTCATCAATCACCAAAACACCTAAGGGATAAATATGCCCTTACAATCTCCCCCTTTTTGGTGGATTGATGACAATACGGGATTTGCACAAGGGGAAATAATATAGAACATAAGCAAACCCACAACACTAAAATATAGACGAGGTCCCCCTAGATGCGTGCTATCTAGATAAGTGCTTTGGACTGCACGGTACACATACTAGGATCAACACTCCCCCTATATTTTATAAACAAAGCATATCTTGCAACAATAAGGCTAACACTAAACAAGATAGTAAATACGAGCATAACATAAATAGCACAATATATCATATGCTCAATAAGGTACGATAGAGTGCATATGTCTTACACAATATGATAGACCAAGTCTCACGAGCAAACTAAACCAAAGCAAGCAAGGTTCAACGAAACAAACGCGAGCAAAACAAACACAAGCACGACACAAGAAGCACGACACAAGACTCGCAAATCCCTATACTCTCTCCCCCTTTGCCATCGAGACGCCAAAAAGGCAGAGAGGACACCTACAACATAAGTGGTGGCTCAAGCGGAGTAATCAGTCGCATGCTCCTCATCAGACTCGGCAACATGAACGGTCTCCTCCTTGTCCTCCTCAGAATCAGTCCACTTGAAGCCTTGTTTTGCCATCCACTCAGCATCTGGAGTGATGCGCTCCTCAGAACCACCAGAAACATCCTCTCCAAAAGGCTCATAATCTTCTTGTCACGGCGGCGACTCTCCTTGGAGGCAACGTGAGTCCTGTACTACCCCTTTGCTTGCATGCAGAACAAGGTCTTCATCTTGTTCTTCAGCCTCTTAGCCCAAGATGGCTCAGAGGTGGGAGGGATGTAACCCTCAGAGTTGTCCTCGTCCGCTATCTCCTCCTCATCCCCATCCGCATCCACATCCATGGCAGCCGCGGCCTCAGCACGAGAAGTGGTGTTAGCCCACTAAGTCTTGACACGGAGCCTGATGGACTCATGTTGAATCCAACCAGGGGCCTCAAAATCATCCTGAGGGTAGAGCTTCTCCCAAGTTGCCGAGATCAAATGAAACTGAAAAGGTCCATAGATGGGGACCTTGCGGTTGAAGACCGCAAACCGAAGCTCGCACCACATGATATGTGAGACATCAAGTGGTAGCGTCTGAGAGTTGCGCGCTTCCTCGCACAGGAGTAACATGTCCACAAGATAAGCATGCATCTTGTCCTTGTCACCGATGCGTGGGAAGAGAGAGTTGCGGAAGATCCGGTACATGATTTCAAGGAAGGAGTTGAGCACCCAAGATGACTTGCCACTGGAGAGCTTCTTCTCAACGAGGAAGGGATGAAGCTTGTTCTTGTTGGATGACTCGGGATTGGCATGAGGACGAACACCTTGGGATGTGGCGAGCCCCTCATCCTGAACACCAAGCAAAGTCATGAACTCCTTCCATGTAGCAGTCAGCTGCCGACCATTGGTCATCCAAGTCATATTCCATTCCTCATTAGGATGAAAGTACACCGAGGCAAAGAACTGAGCCACAATCTCAGGATCAAAGTCTTTGTGAAAAGAGATGATGTGATCAATGCCAAATTGCTCCACAAGATCCAAAGCCTCACCAAAGTAGTCTCGGTGCTTCTATTCCCTCATATGATGCATGTCGATCTAGTGCACATCCACATAGATGTTTTGCTTGGCCTTGATCACATCTAGATAAATGAGATTCTGCTGCTTGGTCCAGAACAGGTCATTCCCTTGAAAGTTGGCACGAGGAGTCACATAGGGATTGATCTTCCTTCGAGAGATGAACTCAGCAAGTGGCATCTCATCCATGCCCATGATGGGTTCCTTGTCCTTGGTGGCGGTGGTCTTGGTCCTGCGTTGGGGGGCACTGGAGCCCTCTGGAGCTTCATCTTGATTTCACAGACACTTGGAGCCCGTGTCACGGCTTGGATTGGAACGGCGAGCAGAGGCACCGGAGCCACCACCTAAGACACAAAACACAAAAACATGCACAAAAAGCGAGAAGGATCAATGCAAAGAATACAACAAAGAAGTGAAAAAAGTAGAACTCGCACTTGATAATTGCCACATGAGAGGTTTGACAACAACAGTAGCACTGCTTGGTCGCGCGGTACTAAAATTTTAGTGCCGCTCCAATTCACGGTAGTACCGCGTGGGCGGTAGTACCGCGCTGGAGGTGCGGTAGTACCGCACGGTGTCAGATCCGAAACAGTGGATCTGAGAACTACCACGACAACAAAGCGGTACTACGGTCGATCAAATCTACCACGGGGCAACATATCAAGTACTATCTCTACGCATTACTACTCTCCTGCACCCTACTCTTGCAAAGATTTAGCCTAAAATCTCAAGAACTGCATGCATCTCCCCAAAAACCTAGAAGCAAAAGAACGAACCAACAAGAGAGAAATTTGGGGAGAAACATTGGTCCATGGCAAGAGGACGTGGTGGGGAACGATCCCACCGGTCGGAATCCGAGGAGAGTGGCCGGAGATGGAGATCCGGCGAGGGCCTCTGGCGTCGTTCTTGGGCAGGAGAGAGAGAGGCGGCATGAGGAGAAAGAGTGAATGGGTATGGGGGAGTTAGAACTCCCCCTGCCCGCTCTTAACCCCCACGGGCTCGCTACTCTGCGGTAGTACCGTCGGTCATTGCGGTAGTACTGCCCGGGCGGAAGTACCGCGCCGTGGGCGGTACTACTACTCCACCAGCGGTAGTAAAATTTTTACTGCTGTGCTAGTTGTGGTAGTACCGTGTCCTTGCGGTAGTACCATGGCAGGCCACGGTAGTACTGTGAACCCAAGAAAATGCAGTTTCAAACAAAGGAAGAAACACCTTTGCACGGAACCTTCAAGTGAATGAACACACCAACGAACTAACAAACGAGAAACCACAAGCACAAGCTCAGCACGAAGAGAGAAAAGCAAGAGATAACAAGGACCAAAAACGAGACACAACCTCTCCAAGGAGAGGGCGGTGGCCGGAGCCACCTATGTTTGAGTCGATTGGTATGGCACCACGAAGAATTATCCTTGGGCCCATGACCAAAACTCGTCTTTGGAGCATACGTACCATCAAAAGTGGCTAATGTGAAAGAGTTGATCAATTTATGCATAATGGGGGGGGGGGGGAGAGTTCATTGAGAGAACAACACTCCCCCTATGTCCACGCCTACACCTAAACTAGACAGCAAGTTGAGTGTGGTGGGTGTGCAAGGGTTCAAGTCACATTGCTCGAATCAATAATATTTAGCTCATGACTTGACTCGCGAAATCTTGCTTCATCCAAGGGCTTTGTGAAAATATCTGCAAGGTTATCATGAGTGTTGACATAGTTGAGCTCGATCTCCCCTCACCTAATATGATACCGGATGAAGTGATACCAAATCTCAATATGCTTCGTCTTGAAGTGTTGCACCGGGTTGAGAGAAATCTTGATGGCACTTTCATTGTCACACAAAAGAGGCACTTTGTCACAAATGACACCGTAATCCTTTAAAGTTTGCCTCATCCATAAGAGTTGTGCACAACAACTACCGGCCACCACATACTCCACTTCGGTGGACGAGAGAGACACACAACTTTGCTTCTTGGAAGACCAACTCACCAAAGAGCAACCAAGAAATTGGAACCCTCCGGAAGTGGACTTCCTATCCACTTTGTCTCCTGCCCAATCGGAATCTGAATATCCTACAGGCTTGAAGTTTGCTCCTTTTGGTACCATAAGCCAAAGTTTGGGGTATGAGCCAAATATCGAAAGATTCGCTTGACCGCCACAAAGTGGCTTTCCTTAGGTGCGGCTTGAAACCGTGCACAAATTCCCACACTCAACATGATATCTAGTCTACATGCACAAAGGTAAAGCAAGGATCCAATCATGGAGCGATATACCTTTTGATCCACCGCTTTACCATTGGGATCAATGTCAAGTTGGCACTTGGTGGGCATTGGAGTGGAGCCGGCTTGACATCACTTAGCTTGAATCTCTTGAGCATGTCTTGAGTGTATTTGGCTTGGTTGTTGAAGGTTCCTTCTCTTCTTTGCTTGATTTCAAACCCAAGAAAGAACTTCAACTCTCCCATCACAGACATCTTCAACCTTGAGGTCATGGGAGCGGCAAATTCTTCATTGAAAGCTTTGTTAGAGGAACCAAAAATAATATCATCAACATATAGTTGGCACACAAACAACTCCCCTTTTACCTTCTTAGTAAAAAGAGTGGGGTCGATTTTCCCGATTTCGAACCCACACTCTTGTAACAACTCCGTAAGATGCTCATACCACACACGTGGGGCTTGTTTAAGGCCATAGAGCGCCTTATGGAGTTGGTACACATGATCGGGGAAATAGGGATCTTCGAACCCGAGGGGTTGTTTGACATACACCAACTCATTAATGGGACCATTAAGAAAAGCACTCTTCACATCCATTTTTTGCAACGTGAAATTATGATGAGAAGCATAAGCAATCAACAAACGAATAGATTCAAGGCGAGCAACAGGAGCAAAGGTTTCACCGTAGTCAATACCCTCGACTTGGGAGTAGCCTTGTGCCACCAAACGAGCCTTGTTGCGAACAATGATTCCATGAGCATCTTGCTTGTTCTTGAATATCCACTTGGTTTCAATGACATTATGATTCCCGGTTGGACTTGGCACTAATTTCCACACTTGGTTATGCTCGAAGTTGTTGAGTTCTTCATGCATGGCATTGAGCCAATCCGGGTCCTCGAGCGCCTCATAAACCTTTTGGGGTTTGACACAAGAAACAAACGCATGATGTTCATAATAGTTTGCTAATTGTCTACGAGTGCTTACCCCCTTTCTTAGGCTTCCAACCACATTCTACATAATATGACCCTTGGTGGTGAGCTTGGAAGCGATCTTCGCGGCACGACGCTCTAATTCCTCCTCGGATGTGAAAAGAGGAGGAGTAACTTGATCATCTTGAGCGTCGTCTTGAGCTTGTTCTTGATCTTGAGCTTGCTCTTGATCTTGAACTTGCTCGAAGGGGAAAACTTGACCTTGGGCATCATTTGGTGGTTCACCACCATCTTGAGGTTGATCTTTCCCTTGATCTTGTTCATGAGGTTGAGGGCCTTCACTTTGTTTTTCAGAAGCATGTGGGTCTTGGTTGGTGATGGCTCCACATGAGTGGAGCATTGTCCTTCTCCTTCGGCCACAAGGGGTTCCTCAATGGGTAGGATATGACCAACACCCATTCTTCTTATGGCTTGGGGAGGAATTTCATCACCTACATCACAAATACCACTTTGCTCCACTTGGGAGCCGTTATTTCGTCAAACTCCACGTCACACGTCTCCTCAATGAGTTAGGTGGACTTATTGAGAACACGGTAAGCATGAGAGTTTGTAGCATAACCAAAAAACATGCCCTCATAAGATCTAGCCTCAAATTTAGACAAACAAACACCTTTCTTGAGAATGAAACACTTACACCCAAACACCTGGAAGTACTTGAGGTTGGGCTTGTTACCGGTAAGTATTTCATAAGGAGTCTTGTTCAAGCCTTTGTGGAGATAGAGCCGATTGGATGCATGACATGCTGTGTTGATGGCTTCGGCCCAAAAGTTGTATGGAGACTTGAACTCTGCCATCATGGTCCTTGCTGCATCCATCAACGTCCGGTTCTTCCTCTCCGAGACACCATTTTGTTGATAGGTATATGGTGCATAATATTTATGCTTGATCCCCTCATCACTAAGAAACTAATCCAAGGTGTAGTTCTTGAACTCGGTGCCATTGTCACTTCTTATTGTCAAGATCTTTGCATCATGTTAATGTTGAGCTTCATTTGCAAAGTCGATGATGGTTTGTTGAGTCTCACTCTTCCTCTTGAAGAAGTATACCCAAGTGTATCTTGAATAATCATCCACAATCACCAAGCAATACTTTCTACCTACAAGACTATCAAAGGATGGAGGCCCAAAGAGATCCATGTGAAGGACCTCCAAGGGTCTCTTCGAGTAGATGATAGTCGTGGGAGGGTGAGCCTTCTCATGAAGCTTTCCTTCGATACAAGCACTGCAAGCAAGATCTTTGGCAAAACTAACATTTGTTAGTCCACGGACATGGTACCCCTTGAGAATAATTTGCAAAGATCTCATATTGATGTGGGCTAACCGGCGATGCCAAAGCCATCCCACATCAACTTTGGCCATTAGGCATGTCACGGTCTTAGTGGGTCGCTCCAAAAAGTTAATCACGTAAAGACCATTCTCGACATGCCCAACAAAGGCTACTTTAAGAGTCTTGCTCCACAAGAGGGCCAAGGTATCAATATCAAAGAAAGTGGCAAAGCCCATGAGTGCCAGTTCACGAACAGAAAGTAGATTGTAAGCAAGGGACTCAACAAGCATGACTTTCTCGATCGTTAGATCATGAGAAATGACAACCTTGCCAAGACCCAATACCTTAGAAGACGAGGCATCACCCCACCCGACGTTGGTGGGCATAGAAGGGATCTTGTGCACATCCACCACCAAGTCCTTGCTTCCGGTCATATGATTTGTTGCTCCACTATCGAGCAACCATGATCCCACACCAGAAGCAAACACCTACAAGAGATCAATGCTTGGTTTTAGGTACCCTTTTTGTAATGGGTCCTTTGATGTTAGTGACAAGGGTCTTAGGAACCCAAATAGACCATTCAATGTACTCATAAGGAGAACCAACAAATTTAGCATAAACATGCCCATCACTAGCACGACACAACACATAAGAAGGGTTAAAGTCGCTGGCTTTGTTGGAAGGGGTGGCATTGCCCTTTTTGACATTACCACCCTTCACATTGTTCTTCTTCTCCTTAGGAGCACCCTCTCCCTCCTTCACAAAAGTTTGCTTGAGAGGGGGAGGTCGTTTGGCCTTGTCATTCTTCTTCTTGTTCTTGAACTTAGGTACGAACCCAACTCCCTCCTTGGCCACAACTTCCTTTTGATTGCTCAAAAGGTCATTGAGGTTCTTCTCACCTTGTATGCACGTCACAAGGCCTTTCTCAAGTTGCTCCTTCAACTTGGCATTCTCCTCCACAAGATGCACATGCTCACAACACGGGTTAGTGGCATTTGCATTATCAATTAATACCATATGAGGAAAGGTGGCTTTTTCTTTGGTTAGCTTCACTTGGAGTTGATCATGAGACTCCTTGAGGCTAGCATGAGCACCCTTCAAGATCTTGTGGGCCTTGTCGAGTATATCAAACTCCTCCTTGAGTCTAGCATGGTCAACGCCAAGTTTAGCCTTCTCGGAAGTTAGCACACGAGATACAACAAGAGCATGATCAAGATCTTTCTTTAACTTAGCATGGTCATTGTTGTGTGACTCCTCAAGAGCCAAACAATGATGCTACATCTTGAGCTTGCGTTGGTTTTCCTCGAAGAGGAGAGGGTGATGCAGCAATAGTAGCATAAGTATTTCCCTCAGTTTTTGAGAACCAAGGTATCAATCCAGTAGGAGGCTCCTCAAAAGTCCCACGCACCTACACAAACAAACTCAGAACTCGCAACCAACGCGATAAAGGGGTTGTCAATCCCTTCACGGCCACTTGCAAAAGTGAGATCTGATAGAGATAGTAAGATAAGATAAATATATTTTTGGTATTTTATAATATAGATGCAAAAAGTAAAGATGCAAATAAAAGTAAATTGGAAGCAAATATGATAAGGGATAGACCCAGGGGCCATAGGTTTCACTAGAGGCTTCTCTCAAGATAGCATAAGTATTACGGTGGGTGAACAAATTACTGTCGAGCAATTGATAGAAAAGCGAATAATTATGAGATTATCTAGGCATGATCATGTATATAGGCATCACGTCCATAACAAGTAGACCGACTCCTGCCTGCATCTACTACTATTACTCCACACATCGACCGACTCCTGCCTGCATCTAGAGTATTAAGTTCATAAGAATAGAGTAATGCATTAAGCAAGATGACATGATGTAGAGGGATAAACTCATGCAATATGATATAAACCCCATCTTTTTATCCTCGATGGCAACAATACAATACGTGCCTTGCAACCCTTTCCGTCACTGGGTAAGGACACCGCAAGATTGAACCCAAAGCTAAGCACTTCTCCCATGGCAAGAAAGATCAATCTAGTAGGCCAAACCAAACCGATAATTCGAAGAGACTTGCAAAGATAACTCAATCATACATAAAAGAATTCAGAGAAGATTCAAATATTATTCATAGATAAACTTGATCATAAACTCACAATTCATCGGATCTCGATAAACACACCGCAAAAAGAGATTACATCGAATAGATCTCCACAAGAGAGGGGGAGAACATTGTATTGAGATCCAAAAAGAGAGAAGAAGCCATCTAGCTAAGAACTATGGACCCATAGGTCTGTGGTAAACTACTCACAACTCATCGAAGGGGCAAGGATGTTGATGTAGAGGCCCTCCATGGTTGATTCCCCCTCCGGCAGAGTGCCGGCAAAGGCTCCAAGATGGGATCTCGCGGATACAGAAGGTTACGGTGGTGGAAATTGTGTTTTGGGTGCTCCCTGGATGTTTTCGGGGTACGTAGGCTTATATAGGAGGAAGAAGTACGTCAGTGGCCGCCCGAGGGGCCCACGAGACAGGGGGCGCGCCCTACAGGGGGGCCCTCCTATCTCGTGGCCGCCTCGGCTACTTCTTGGCTTGCACTCCAAGTCCTCTGGATCACGTTCGTTCCAAAATTCACGCTCCCGAAGGTTTCATTCCGTTTGGACTCCGTTTGGACTCCGTTTGATATTCCTTTTCTTCGAAATACTGAAATAGGGAAAAAAACAGCAATACGGGCTGGGCCTCCGGTTAGTAGGTTAGTCCCAAAAATGATATAAATCTGTAAAATAAAGCCCATAAACATCCAAAAGGGTAATATAATAACATGGAACAATCAAAAATTATAGATACGTTGGAGACGTATCAAGCATCCCCAAGCTTAATTCATGCTCGTCCTCGAGTAGGTAAATGATAAAAAAGAAATTTTTAATGTGGAATGCTACCTAGCATAATTCTCAATGTAATTTTCTTTATTGTGGCATGAATGTTCAGATCCAAATGATTCAAAATAAAAGTTCATATTGATAAAAGAAATAGTAATACTTCAAGCATACCAATCAAAGTAATCATGTCTTCTCAAAATAACATTGCAAAAGAAAGTTCATCCCTACAAAATTATATAGTTCGGCTATGCTTCATTTTTGTCAGACAAAGATGTTCCCAACTTCTAAACCCCCGATGACAAGCCAAGCAATTGTTTCATACTTAAATAATCTCAAACTTTTTCAACCTTCGCGCAATACATGAGCGTGAGCCATGGACATAGCACTATGGGTGGAATAGAATATGATGATGGGGATTGTGTGGAGAAGACAAAAAAGGAGAAAGTCTCACATTGACGAGGATAATCAACGGGCTATGGAGATGCCCATCAATTGATGTCAACATGAGGAGTAGGGATTGCCATGCAACGGATGCACTAGAGCTATAAATGAATGCTCAACAAAAGAAAACTAGTGGGTGTGCATCCAACTTGCTTGCTCACGAAGACCTAGGGCATTTGAGGAAGCCCATCGTAGGAATATACAAGCCAAGTTCTATAATGAAAAATTCCCACTAGTATGAAAAAGACAAACGATGAGACTCACTAAATGAAAAACATGGTGCTACTTTGAAGCACAATATATGAGACTCACTACATGAAGAACAAGGTGCTACTTTGAAGCACAAGTGTGGAAAAAGAGATAGTAACATTGCCCTTTTTATTTATTTTCTTCTTTTTTCCTTTTTATTTTTTTTTCCTTTTTTTGGGGCCTTTCTTTTTTTTCTTTTGGCCTTTCTTTTTTTTCTTTTTGGGCAATGCTCTAATAATGATGATCATCACACTTTCATTGATTACAACATATGAATTACAACTCGAAACTAGAACAAGATATGACTCTATATGAATGCCTCCGGCGGTGTACCGGGATGGTGCAATGAATCAAGAGTGACATGTATGAAAAATAATTCATGGTGGCTTTGCCACAAATACGATGTCAACTACATGATCATGCAATGGCAATATGACAAAAGTAACATATGTCGTGATGATGATAAACGGAACGGTGGAAAGTTCCATGGCAATATATCTCGGAATGGCTATGGAAATGCCATAATAGGTAGGTATGGTGGCTGTTTTGAGGAAGATATAAGGAGGTTTATGTGTGATAGAGCATATCGTATCACGGGGTTTGGATGCACCGGCGAAGTTTGCACCAACTCTCAAGGTGAGAAAGGGCAATGCACGGTACCGAAGAGGCTAGCAATGGTGGAAAGGTAAAAGTGCGTATAATCCATGGACTCAACATTAGTCAAAAGAACTCATATACTTATTGCAAAAATTTAGAAGTCATCAAAAATCAAGTACTACGCGCATGCTCCTAGGGGGATAGATTGGTAGGAAAAGACCATCGCTCGTCCCCGACCGCCACTCATAAGGATGCACAAGCCAGGTACACTTCATGTTTCAAATTTGTTACACAACTTTAACCATACGTGCATGCTACGGGACTTGCTAACTTCAACACAAGAATTCTTTAAATTCATAATCACCCAACTAGGATGACTTTAATATCACTACCTCCATATCTCAAAACAATTATCAAGCATCAAATTGATCATAGCATCCAATTCACTTCCTATGAGAGTTTTTATTATACCCAACTTGGATGCCTACCATTCTAGGACCAATTTTATAACCATAGCAAATACCATGCTGTTTTAAAAGAATCTCAAAAGGATATAAGTGAAGCATGAGAGACTAGCAATTTCTACAAAATAAATCACCACCGTGCTCTAAAAGATATAAGTGAAACACTAGAGCAAAAAACTATCAAGCTCAAAAAGATATAAGTGAAGCACATAGAGTATTCTAGCAAATTCTAATAAAATAGCTTTCTCCAACAAGGTGTGTACAGCAAGGATGATTGTGGTAAACTAAAAAGCAAATACTAATATAATACACGACACTCCAAGCAAAACACATATCATGTGGCAAATAAAAATATAGCTCCAAGTAAAGTTACCAATGAACGAAGACGAAAGAGGGGATGCCTTCCCGGGGCATCCCCAAGCTTAGGCTTTTGGCTATCCTTGAACATCTTGGGGTGCCTTTTGGCATCCCCAAGCTTAGGCTCTTGCCACCCTTTATTCCATAGTCCATAAAAGCTTTACCGAAAACTTGAAAACTTCACAACACAAAACTCAACAGGAAATCTTATAAGCTCCGTTAGTGAAAGAAAACAAAACCACCACATAAGGTACTATAATGAACTCATTCTTTATTTATTTTGGTGTTAAACCTACAGTATTCCAACTTCTCTATGGTTTATTAACTATTTTACTAGCCATAGATGCATCAAAATAAGCAAACAACACACGAAAAATAGAATCTGTCAAAAACAAAACAGTCTGTAGCAATCTGTAACTATCGCAAAATTATGGAACTCTAAAACTCCTACCAAAATAGGACGTACTGGAAAATTTGTCTATTGATCAGAAGAAAAAAGAATAAATGCAAAAGCACGTTTCTGTGATTTATTGAATTTTTCTCGTGAGCGCAAAGTTTCTGTTTTTCAGCAGAATCAAATCAACTATCATCATAGTTTATCCTATAGGTTCTACTTGGCACAAACACTAATTAAAAGATAAAAACACATCTAAACAGAGAGTAGATGCAAGATTTATTACTAAACAGGAGCAAAAACAAAAAACACAAAGAAAAATTGGGTTGCCTCCCAACTAGCGCTATCATTTAACGCCCCTAGCTAGGCATAAAAGCGAAGATAGATCTAACGAGTGCCTTCTTTGGCACTTGATTCATAAGTAGCACGCATGATAGATTCATAAGGTAATTTGACTTTCTTTCTTGGAAAGTGCTCCATGCCTTTCTTTAAAGGAAATTGGAATCTAATAATCCCTTCCTTCATATGAATAATCGCACCAATCGTTCTAAGGAAAGGTCTACCAAGAATAATAGGGCAAGAAAGATTGCAATCTATATCAAGAACGATAAAATCTACGGGCACCAAATTTCTGTTTGCAACAATAATAACATCATTGATCCTTCCCATAGGCTTTTTAATGGTGGAATCCGCAAGGTGCAAATTTAACGAGCAATCATCAAGATCATGGAAATCTAGAATACCACATAAGGTTTTCGGAATCGTGGAAACACTAGCACCCAAATCACATAAAGCAAAACACTCACAATCTTTAATTCTAATCTTTGTAGTAGGTTCCCACTCATCATTGAGTTTTCTAGGTATAGAAACTTCCAAATTAAGTTTTTCATCAAAAGATTGCATCAAGGCATCAACAATATGTTTGGTAAAAGCTTTGTTTTGACTATAAGCATGAGGAGAATTAACAATGGATTGCAACAAGGAAATACAACCTTTTAAAGAACAATTATTATAATCAAATTCCTTGAAATCCAAGGTAGTGGGTTCAATACTATTTGAAGTTGTGACCTTTCCAATCTCACTTTTACCAAATTTAGCATCAAGATCTGAAGAATCCGAATTCTTGGGACGCCTTTTAGGCAAAGTTGATTCATCATCAGTCCCGTAATCATCAAAATTCATATTGCAAAACATAGATCTAATAGGAGATGCATCAATAACTTTAAGATCTTCATCCTTATTTTCATGTAACTTTTCTGGTTTAGTGGCCATCTTATTGACTAAGGTGGCTTGCTTATCAGAAATTTTGGCTATAGCATTTTCAAGACAGGTAATTTGGGCATTAACACCATAAAATTCTTTATTCATATCATCAAGCTCTTTGTTCATAAATCCCAAAAAACCTTTTTGTTCCTTAAGCTCTTTTCTAAAGAAATTATTATGCTCAAATTGCAAATTCATAAAGCTTCTAATATTTGATTCAATCTCTTCCATCCTTCTGAGAAGGTGGTCAGGACCCTTAGGTGAAGCCATAAGGACAAACGGGCACACAAGCAAACACACGTGCAACGGAAAAAGGCAAGCGAAAAAGAGAGGAGGAGATTGGGAAAGAGAGGGCGAATAAAACGGCAAGGGTGAAGTGGGGAGAGGAAAACGAGAGGCAAATGGGAAATAATGTAAATGCAAGGGAGATGGGTTTGTGATGGATACTTGGTATGTCTTGACTTGAGCGAAGACCTCCCCGGCAACGGCGCTAGAAATTGAACGTTGGCGGGAGGTCGAATCTTGACTTGACTTGGTGGAAGCCTCCCCGGCAACGGCGCCAGAAATCCTTCTTGCTACGTCTTGAGCTTGTGTTGGTTTTCCTCGAAAAGGAGAGGGTGATGCAGCAATAGTAGTGTAAGTATTTCCCTCAGCTTTTGAGAACCAAGGTATCAATCCAGTAGGAGGCGCCTCAAAAGTCTCACGCACCTACACAAACAAACTGAGAACTCGCAACCAACGCGATAAAGGGGTTGTCAATCCCTTCACGGCCACTTGCAAAAGTGAGATCTGATAGAGATAGTAAGACAAGATAAATATATTTTTGGTATTTTATAATATAGATGCAGAAAGTAAAGATGCAAATAAAAGTAAATTGGAAGCAAATATGATAAGGGATAGACCCAGGGGCCATATGTTTCACTAGAGGCTTCTCTCAAGATAGCATAAGAATTACGGTGGGTGAACAAATTACTGTCGAACAATTGATAGAAAAGTGAATAATTATGAGATTATCTAGGCATGATCATGTATATAGGCATCACGTCCATAACATGTAGACCGACTCCTGCCTGCATCTACTACTATTACTCCACACATCGACTGACTCCTGCCTGCATCTAGAGTATTAAGTTCATAAGAACAGAGTAACGCATTAAGCAAGATGACATGATGTAGAGGGATAAACTCATGCAATATGATATAAACCCCATCTTGTTATCCTCGATGGCAACAATACAATATGTGCCTTGCAACGCTTTCTGTCACTGGGTAAGGACACCGCAAGATTGAACCCAAAGCTAAGCACTTCTCCCATGGCAAGAAAGATCAATCTAGTAGGCCAAACCAAACCGATAATTCGAAGAGACTTGCAAAGATAACTCAATCATACATAAAAGAATTCAGAGAAGATTCAAATATTATTCATAGATAAACTTTATCATAAACCCACAATTCATCGGATCTCGACAAACACACCGCAAAAAGAGATTACATCGAATAGATCTCCACAAGAGAGGGGGAGAACATTGTATTGAGATCCAAAAAGAGATAAGAAACCATCTAGCTAATAACTATGGACCTGTAGGTCTGTGGTAAACTACTCACAACTCATCGGAGGGGCAAGGATGTTGATGTAGAGGCCCTCCATGGTTGATCCCCCCTCCAGCAGAGTGCCGGCGAAGGCTCCAAGATGGGATCTCGCGGATACAGAAGGTTACGGTGGTGGAAATTGTGTTTCGGGTGCTCCCTGGATGTTTTCGGCGTACGTAGGCTTATATAGGAGGAAGAAGTACGTCGGTGGCCGCACGAGGGGCCCACGAGACAGGGGGCGCGCCCTACAGCGCGGGCGCGCCCTCCTATCTCGTGGCCGCCTCAGTTGCTTCTTGGCTTGCACTCCAAGTCCTCTGGATCACGTTCGTTCCAAAAATCACGCTCCCGAAGGTTTCATTCCGTTTGGACTCCGTTTGATATTCCTTTTCTTCGAAATACTGAAATAGGCAAAAAAATAGCAATACGGGCTGGTCCTCCGGTTAGTAGGTTAGTCCCAAAAATGATATAAATGTGTAAAATAAAGCCCGTAAACATCCAAAAGGGGTAATATAATAGCATGGAACAATCAAAAATTATAGATACGTTGGAGACGTATCAGATGCCCTCACTCTTCCTCAAGAGCATTAGAGAGATCCGATATCTCATCGGCGTAGTCACGACTATGACCTTCCATCTTAGAGATGGTTTCTTCATGAGCCTCGATCATGTCATTGGCTTCACCAAGTTGTTCCAAGAGAGCAACGAAGTGCTTCTTGGATTTGCCCTTGAGCTTACTCATAAAAGACTCAAATTCATTTACTTCCTCATTAGACCCCTCACTTTCATCAATGTCATCCGTCAAGGAGGGATTAGTAATGATGGTGGTTTCGATGTTGGGGGTTACCTTGTTGGTGGCTTTAGCCATGAGACACTTGGCGGTGATGTTCTCATTGGGCGAGTCGAAGAGGGACACCCGTGGAGTTGTGGCAATGGCAACGGAGGCCATGCCCATGGCTTCACTATCTTCATCATCATCGTCATCCTCATGGTACTCTTCTTGAACCACCAACCCTTGAGTAGGAGTCTTTTTGGTGAAGTTGTTCTTGTTTGGGAAGGACTTGGCTTTGTCTTTTCGGATGAGCTTTCCACCATTGTCTTCCCGCTTCTCGTAAGGGCAATCCACAACAAAGTTGCTCACATTGCCACATTGTAACATGTTCTCACACGTTGCTTGCCCTTGAACCCACTTGAGTTGTTCTTGTTGAAGTTGGCCTTGTGTTCTTCTTGCTCAAAAAATGCCTTGAAGCAAGAGCCATGTGCTCATGATAATCATATTTTGTATCTTCGAGGTTGCTCTCCTCATCTTCCTATTCTTCCTTTTCTTCCACAATAACCTGGGCCTTCAAGGCAAGGTTGGGCTTCTTTGCTCTTTGAGAACGCAACACCGCATTGTCGACAGTTTTGTCCAAGATCCTCATTGCCACAAACTCATCCAACACTTCATTTGAGGTCAAGGAGTGGAAGTCCGGTCTTTGACAGATGACGGAGGACATGGCCTTGTGGTAAGGCATCATTGCTTTGAGGAACTTGCACTTGATCCAATTGTCATCCGTGTCCTTGCTCCCATGATCTCGGAGTGAGACCGCGAGTTTGGTTACTCTCCGAAAGAGCTCACGAGGTTCTTCATCTTCTTTCATTGCAAACTCATCGGCCTCATCTTGCACCACTTCATAGTTGGAGCATTGAATGCTTGTGCTTCCCTTATAAAGGGAAACAACACAATGCCATGCATATTTGGCCATGGCGAAGGGTCGAAGATGAGGGAGATCTTCTGGTGGAACCGCATCTTGAATGATGAAGAGAGCATTCTCATTGAATTGATTATCCACGGCTTCTCTCGGGGTGAAGTTGCTTCGGTCATGTGGATGAAAACCTTCTTCAATGATTCTCCAAAGATTAGTATTCACATGATTTAAATGACGCTTGAAGCGATAAACCCAAGAATCAAAGTCCTCATTTTTCACAATCTTAGGAGGAGGACTGACATGATTTAAATGAGTAGAGGGAATCGGTCCTCCATAAATTGGAGGTTCCACATTGGCAAAGATTTCGGTGCCATTTCTACCACTAGTAGAAGGAACCTTTTCACTAGTAGCTTCCCCCTTGTCGGAGTTAGCATCCGTCACCTTGTTGGTGGGATCACCCACTTTCATCGGCGAGGTAGATAGTTTAAGTCCTTCTAAGAATTTATTAAACATGCTTTCAACCTTGGTTGTCATGGAGGTTTTCAATGTGTCCAATGCCACATTGAATTCCTCACAAGAAACCGTGGTTCCCCCATCGGCCGTAGACGAGCTCGGATTCACACCGGAGTGCTCCTCCACACCGTCTACGGTGTCAACCATACTCTTCGGACAGCAAATTCCTTAAAAAAGAGACAAGGCTCTGATACCAATTGAAAGGATCGATATATTTGACTAGAGGGGGGGGGGGTGAATAGGCAACTAACAATTTTTAGCTTTTCTTTACCAAATTAAACTTTGCATCAAAGTAGGTTGTCTAGATATGTAACTAGGTGATCAACCTATATGATGCAACAACAACAAGCACACAAGCAAGCAAGGGATATAACACAAATAAGCTTGCAAAAGTAAAGGCACGAGATAACCAAGAGTGGAGCCGGTCAAGACGAGGATGTGTTACCGAAGTACCTTCCTTTTGAGGGGAAGTACGTCTCCGTTGGAGCGGTGTAAAGGCACAATGCTCCCCAAGAAGCCACTAGGGACACCGTATTCTCCTCATGCCCTCACACAATGCGAGATGCCGTGATTCCACTATTGGTGCCCTTGAAGGCGGCGACCGAACCTTTACAAACAAAGTTGGGGCAATCTCCACAACTTAATTGGAGGCTCCCAACGACACCACGAAGCTTCACCATAATGGACTATGGCTCCGAGGTGACCTCAACCGTCTAGGGTGCTCAAACACTCAAGAGTAACAAGATCCGCTAGGGATTAGTGGGGGGAATCAAATTTCTCTTTGTGGAAGCGTAGATCGGGGCCTTCTCAACCAATCCCAAGCAAATCAACAAGTTTGATTGGCTAGGGAGAGAGATCGGGCGAAAATGGAGCTTGGAGCAACAATGGAGCTTCGGGGTTGAAGAGGTGGTCAGCTAGAGGAAGAAGACACCCCTTATATAGTGGAGAGACAAATCAAACCGTTATCCACTTAACCAGCCCGCGACCTGCGGTACTACCGCCCCAGACAAGAGGTACTACCGCAAGGGCTCACGGTACTACCGTAGAGGACCACAGTACCACCGTTGCTACGGCAGGAGCTAGTCCAGGCCAGGGCCGCAAAGGCTGAGGATGGTACTGTCGCTGACGCGGTACTACCGCTCCCCCTTGCGGTACTATCGCAAGGCCGGATTGGACTAGCCTGGGAAGGGCGCGGATGAATAAAAATACATCCATGCGTACTTCCGCTGAAAATCAAACAGTGCAAATATCCGACACGGTACTACCGCACCTGGCATGCGGTACTACCGCGCAGGGAGCAGATGTAAAAAATTACATCCGCCCCTACTTCCGCTCATGTTGTTGTGCTCGACCAGAACTCACGGTACTACCGTGCGCATGGGGAGGTACTACCGCGTAGGGTGCGGATGTAAAAAATTACATCCACCCCTACAGCCGCACGATCGGCTAAGTCTGGTCCGAGGCCACGGTACTATAGCTCCTTAGGAGTGGTACTATGATAGGTCTCAAACGTATCTATAATTTTTTATTGTTCCACGCTATTATATTACCTCTTTTGGATGTTTATGGGCTTTATTTTACACATTTATATCATTTTTGGGAGTAACCTACTAACCGGAGGCCCAGCCCGTATTGCTATTTTTTGCCTATTTCAATATTTTGAAGAAAAGGAATATCAAACGGAGTCCAAATGGAACGTAACCTTCGGGAGCATGATTTTTGGAACGAACGTGATCCAGAGGACTTGGAGTGCAAGCCAAGAAGCAGCCGAGGCGACCACGAGGGTGGAGGGCGCGCCCACCCCTACAAGGCACGCTCCCCTATCTCGTGGGCCCCTCGGGCGGCCACCGACCTACTTCTTCCTCCTATATATACCCACGTACCCCGAAAACATCCAGGGAGCCAACGCAAAACAATTTCCACCGCCGTAACCTTCTGTATCCGCGAGATCCCATCTTGGAGCCTTCGCCGGTGCTCCGCCGGAGGGGGAATTGACCACGGAGGGCTTCTACATCAACACCATAGCCCCTCCAATGAGTTGTGAGTAGTTTACCACAGACCTTCGGGTCCATAGTTATTAGCTAGATGGCTTCTTCTCTCTTTTTGGATCTCAATACTATGTTTTCCCCCTCTCTTGTGGAGATCTATTTGATGTAACTCTTTTGTAGTGTGTTTGTCGAGATCCGATGAATTGTGGGTTTATGATCAAGTTTATCTATGAGAAATATTTGAATCTCCTCTGAATTCTTTTATGTATGATTGAGTTATCTTTGCAAGTCTCTTTGAATTATCAGTTTGGTTTGGCCTACTAGATTGATCTTTCTTGCAATGGGAGAAGTGCTTAGCTTTGGGTTCAATCTTGTGGTGTCCTTACCCAGTGACAATAAGGGTTGCAAGGCACATATTGTATTGTTGCCATCGAGGATAAAAAGCTAGGGTTTATATCATTGCATGAGTTTATCCCTCTACATCATGTCATCTTTCTTAATGCGTTACTCTGTTCTTATGAACTTAATACTCTAGATGCATGCTGGATAGCAGTCGATGTGTGGAATAATAGTAGTAGATGCAGGCAGGAGTCGGTCTACTTGTCGCGGACGTGATGCCTATATACATGATCATGCCTAGATAATCTCATAATTATTCGCTTTTCGATCAATTGCTCGACAACAATTTGTTCACCCACTGTAATACTTATGCTATCTTGAGAGAAGCCACTAGTGACCCGGGTCTATCTTTTATCATATAAGCTTTCCATCTACTTTTACTTGCATCTTTACTTTTCCAATCTATATTATAAAATACCAAAAATATATTTATCTTATCATACTATCTCTATCAGATCTCACTTTCGCAAGTGGCCGTGAAGGGATTTACAACCCCTTTATTGCGTTGGTTGCGAGTTCTTTGTTTGTTTGTGTAGGTGCATGGGACTTTTGAGGAGCCTCCTACTGGATTGATACCTTGGTTCTCAAAAACTGAGGGAAATACTTACACTACTATTGCCGCATCACCCTTTCCTCTTCAAGGAAAACCAACGCAAGCTCAAGACGTAGCAAGAAGGATTTCTGGCGCCGTTGCCGAGGAGGTCTTCGCTCAAGTCAAGACATACCAAGTACCCATCACAAACTCATCTCCCTCGCATTTACATTATTTGCCATTTGCCTCTCGTTTTCCTCTCCCCCACTTCACCCTTGCCATTTTATTCGCCCTCTCTTTCCTAATCTTCTCCTCTCTCTTTCACTTGCCTTTTTTCTCTTTGCTTGTGTGTTGGATTACTTGTTGCCATGGCGCAAGATAATACCAAATTGTGTGATTTCTCCAATACCAATAATAATGATTTCCTTAGTACTCTGATTGCTCCTCTTAATGATGTTGAGTCTTGTGAAATCAATACTGCTTTGCTGAATCTTGTTATGAAAGATCAATTCACTGGCCTTCCAAGTGAAGATGCCGCTACCCATCTAAACAACTTTGTTGATTTGTGTGATAGGCAAAATAAGAAAGATACGGATAATGATATTATTAAATTGAAGTTATTTCTGTTTTCACTTAGAGATCATGCTAAAGTTTGGTTTTCGTCTTTGCCTAAAAATAGTATTGATTCCTGGAACAAGTGCAAAGATGCTTTTATCTCTAAGTATTTTCCGCCCGCTAAGATCATCACTCTTAGGAACGATATTATGAATTTTAAACAACTTGATCATGAGCATGTTGCCCAATCTTGGGAAAGAATAAAATTGATGATTCGCAATTGCCCTACTCATGGTTTGAATTTATGGATGATCATACAAACTTTTTATGCCGGCTTGAACGTTGCTTCTAGAAATATTTTAGATTCGGCCGCGGAAGGCACGTTTATGGAAAACACTTTAGGAGATGCTACAAAACTCCTTGATAATATTATGGCTAATTATTCTCAATCGCACACCAAAAGATCTTCTAGTAAAAAAGTGCATGCTATAGAAGAAATTAATGTTTTGAGTGGAAAGATGGATGAACTTATGAAATTATTTGCTACTAAGAGTGCTCCTCTTGATCCCAATGATATGCCTTTGTCTACTTTTATTGAGAAGAATAATGAATCTATGGATGTGAATTTTGTCGGTAGGAATAGTTTCGGTAACAATGCTTATAGAGGAAACTTTAATCCTAGACCCTTCCCTAGTAATTCCTCTAATAATTATGGAAATTCCTACAATAATTCTAATGGTAATTTTAATAAGATGCCCTCTGATTTTTAGAATAGTGTGAAATAATTTATGATCTCTCAAAAGAATTTTAATGCTTTGCTTGAAGAAAAATTGCTCAAAGTTGATGATTTGGCTAGGAACATTGATAGACTTTCGCTTGATGTTGATTCTCTTAAACTTAGATCTACTCCTCCTAAGCATGATATCAATGAGTCTCTCAAATCCATGAGAATTTCCAGTGATGAGTGCAAGGAAAGAACCGCTAGATTGCATGCTAAGAAAGATTGCTTTGTAAAGTCGTGTTCTTCTAGTTTCCGTGAAAATAATGATGAAGATCTTAAGGTTATTGATGTGTCTCCTATTAGATCTTTGTTTTGCAGTATGAATCTTAATAATAATGGGACTGGAGATGAGTCAACTTTAGTTAGAAGGCGTCCCAATAATTCGGAGTTTTTAGATCTTGATGCTAAATTTGGTAAAAGTGGGATTGGATAGGTCATGACTTTAAATAGCATTGAACCCACTATCTTGGATTTCAAGGAATTTAATTATGATAATTGTTCTTTAGAAGATTGTATTTCCTTGTTGCAATCTGTTGTGAATTCTCCCCATGTTTATAGTCAAAATAAAGCTTTTACCAAACATATTGTTGATGCCTTGATGCAATATTTTGATGAAAAACTTAATTTGGAAGTTTCCATACCTAGAAAACTTTATGATGAGTGGGAACCTACTATAAAGATTAAAATTAAAGATCATGAGTGTTATGCTTTATGTGATTTGGGTGCTAGTATTTCCACGATTCTGAAAACTTTATGTGATATTCTAGGTTTCCATGATCTTGATGATTGCTCTTTAAATTTGCACCTTGCGGATTCCACCATTAAAAATCCAATGGGAAGGATCAATGATGTTCTCATTGTTGCAAATAGAAATTTGGTGCTCGTAGATTTTATCGTTCTTGATATAAATTGCAATCTTTCTTTCCCTATTATTATTGGTAGACCTTTCCTTAGAACGATTGGTGCGATTATTGATATGAAGGAAGGGAATATTAGACTACAGTTTCCATTAAGGAAAGGCATGGAGCACTTTCCAAGAAAGAAAGTTAAATTACCTTATGAATCTATCATGCGAGCTACTTATGAATTGAGTGTCAAAGATGACACTACTTAGATCTATCCTTGCTTTTGTGCCTAGCTAGGGGCGTTAAACGATAGCGCTAGTTGGGAGGCAACCCAATTTTATTTGTGTTTTTTGTTTTTGTTTATGTTTAGTAATAAAGTTTGCATCTAACTTCTGTTTAGATGTGTTTTTATGTTTTAATTAGTGTTTGTGCCAAGTAGAACCTATAGGATAACCTATGGTGATAGTTAATTTGATTCTGCTGAAAAACAGGAACTTTGCACGCACGAAAATAATTTTAGTAATTCATAGAAACGTGCTTTTGCGTTTATTCTTTTTGATGTAGATCAATATTCAAATTGTCCAGACTTCCTATTTTGGTAGGATTTTAAGAGTTCCAGAAGTATTCGAGAGTTACAGATTGCTACAGACTGTTCTGTTTTTGACATATTCTGTTTTTCGTGTGTTGTTTGCTTATTTTGATGCATCTATGGCTAGTATTAAGTGGTATGAACCATAGAGAACTTGAAATACATTAGGTTTAACACCAATATAAATAAAGAATGAGTTCATTACAGTACCTTATGTGGTGGTTTTGCTTTCTTGCACTAACAAAGCTTATGAGATTTCCTGTTGAGTTTTGTGTTGTGAAGTTTTCAAGTTTTGGGTAAAGATTTGATGGAATATGGAATAAGGAGTGGCAAGATCCTAAGCTTGGGGATGCCCATGGCACCCCAAGATATTCAATAATAGCCAAAAGTCTAATCTTGGGGATGCCCCCGGAAGGCATCCCCTCCTTCGTCTTCGTTTATCGGTAACTTTACTTGGAGCTATATTTTTATTCGCCGCATGATATGAGTTTTTCTTGGAGCGTCTGTATTATATTAGTATTTGCTTTTTAGTTTTCCACAATCATCCTTGCTGTACACACCTTTTGGGAGAAGCCCACTTGATTAGAATTTATTAGAATACTCTATGTGCTTCACTTATATCTTTTGAGCTAGATAGTATTTGCTCTAGTACTTCACTTATATCTTTTAGAGCACGACGGTGGCTTAATTTTGAAGAAATTGTTGATCTCTCATGCTTCACTTATATTATTTTGAGAGTCTCTTAGAACAGCATGGTATTTTCTATGTTTATAAATTTGGTCCTAGAAAGATGAGCATCCAAGTTGGGTATAATAAAAACTACCATAGAAAGTGCATAAGACACTAGGATCAATTTGATGCTTGATAATTGTTTTGAGATATAGAGGTGGTAATATTAGAGTCATGCTAGTGGATAATTATGAAATTGAGAAATACTTGTGTTGAAGTTGGCAAGTCCCGTAGCATGCACGCATGGTAAAAGTTGTCTGACAAATTTGTTGCATGAGGTGCTCTTTTGATTGCCTTCCTTATGAGTGGAGGTCGGGATCGTGGGATGGTTAACTCCTACCAACCCTTCCCCTAGGAGCATGCGTAGTAGTACTTTGCTTCGAGGACAAGTAGACTTTTGCAATAAGTATATGAGTTCTTTATGACTAATGTGAGTCCATGGATATACGCACACTCACCCTTCCACTTTGCTAGCCTCTATTGTGCCACGCAACTTCGCCGATATCATGCACCCATTATTTACCTTCCTCAAAATAGCCACCATACCTACCTATTATGGCATTTCCATAGCCATTCCGAAATATATTGCCATGCAACTTTCCACCGTTCCGTTATTCTGACACGCTCCGTCATTGCCATATTGCCCTTTGCATGATCATGTAGTTGACATCGTATTTGTGGCAAGGCCACCCTCATAATTTTCATACATGTCACTCTTGATTCATTGCATATCCCGGTACACCGTAGGAGGCATTCATATAGAATCATATTTTGTTCTAAGTGTTGAGTTGTAATTCTCGAGTTGTAAATTAATAAAAGTGTGATGATCTTCATTATTAGAGCATTGTCCCAAGTGAGGAAAGGATGATGAAGACTATGATTCCCCCACAAGTCAGGATGAGACTTCAGACTTTAAATATAAAAAAGAGAGGCCAAAGAGCCCACCAAAATAAAAAAAGAGGCCAAAGAGCTCACCAAACAAAAAAATGAGAGAAAAAGAGAGAAGGGACAATGCTACTATCTCTTTTCCACACTTGTGCTTCAAAGTAGCACCATGATCTTCATGACAGAGAGTCTCTTGTGTTGTCACTTTCATATACTAGTGGGAATTTTTCATTATAGAACTTGGCTTGTATATTCCAATGATGGGCTTCCTCAAAATGCCCTAGGTCTTCGTGAGCAAGCAAGTTGGATGCACAGCCACTTAGTTTCTTTTGTTGAGCTTACATACATTTATATCTCTAGTGCATCCGTTGCATGGCAATCCCTACTCACTCACATTGATATCTATTGATGGGCATCTCCATAGCCCATTGATACGCCTAGTTGATGTGAGACTATCTTCTCCCTTTTTGTCCTCACAACCACCACCATATACCACCATAGTGCTATGTCCATGGCTTGCGCTCATGTATTGCGTAAGAGTTGAAAAAGCTGAAGTGCATTAAAAAGTATGAACCAATTGCTTGGCTGAAACCGGTGTTGTGCATGATGGGAGTATTTTGTGTAATGAAAATGAAGCATGGCCTAACTATATGATTTTGTAGGGATAAGCTTTCTTTGGCTATGCTATTTTGATAGGCCATGATTATTTATTAGTATGCTTCGAAGTATTATTATTTTTATGTTTTGTAAGCTCTTATCTTGAATCATTTGGACCTGGACAATCAAGCCACAATAAAGAAAATTACATTGAGAATTATGCTAGGTAGCATTCCACATCAAAAATTCTGTTTTTATCATTTACCTACTCGAGGACGAGCAGGAATTAAGCTTGGGGATGCTTGATACGTCTCCAACGTATCTATAATTTTTGATTGTTCCATGCTATTATATTACCTATTTTGGATGTTTATGGGCTTTACTTTACACTTTTATATCATTTTTGGGACTAACCTCCTAACCGGAGGCCCATCCCGTATTGCTGTTTTTTTTGCCTATTTCAGTGTTTCGAAGAAAAGGAATACCAAACGGAGTCCAAACGGAATGAAACCTTCGGGAGCGATATTTATGGAACAAACGTGATCCAGAGGACTTGGAGTGCAAGTCAAGAAGCAATCGAGGATGCCACGAGGGTGGAGGGTGCCCCCCCTACTGGGCACGCCCCCTATCTCGTGGGCCCCTCGGGAGTCCACCGACCTACTTCTTCCTCCTATATATATACACACGTAACCCGAGAACATCAGAGGCGACCACGAAAAACTATTTCCACTATCGTAAACTTCTGTATCCGTGAGATCCCATCTTGGAGCCTTCGCCGGTGGACGGAGGAGGAATCGACCATGGAGGGCTTCTACATCAACACCATAGCCTCTCCGATGAGTTGTGAGTAGTTTACCGCAGACCTTCGGGTCCATAGTTATTAGCTAGATGGCTTCTGTTCTCTCTTTGGATCTCAATACCATGTTCTCCTTGATCTTCTTGGAGACCTATTTGATGTAACTCTTTTTGTGGTGTGTTTGTCGAGATCCGATGAATTGTGGGTTTATGATCAAGTTTATCTATGAGAAATATTTGAATCTCCTCTGAATTCTTTTATGTGTGATTAAGTTATCTTTGCAAGTCTCTTCGAATTATCAGTTTGGTTTGGCCTACTAGATTGATCTTTCTTGCAATGGGAGAAGTGCTTAGCTTTGGGTTCAATCATGCGGTGTCCTTTCCCACTGATAGCAGGGGCAACAAGGCACATATTGTATTGTTGCCATCAAGAATAAAAAGATGGGGTTTATATCATATTGCATGAGTTTATCCCTCTACATCATGTAATCTTTCTTAATGCGTTACTCTGTTCTTTATGAACTTAATACTCTAGATGCATGCTGGATAGCGGTCGATGTGTGGAGTAATAGTAGTAGATGCAGGCAGGAGTCGGTCTACTTGTCACGGTCGTGATGCCTATATACATGATCATGCCTAGATAATTTTTGATTGTTCCATGCTATTTTATTACCCCTTTTGGATGTTTATGGGCTTTATTTACACATTTATATCATTTTTGGGACTAACCTACTAATCGGAGGCCCAGCCCGTATTGCTGTCTTTTTTGCCTATTTCAGTATTTCGAAGAAAAGGAATATCAAACGGAGTCCAAACGGAATGAAACCTTCGGGAGCGTGATTTTTGGAACGAACGTGGTCCATAGGACTTGGAGTGCAAGCCAAGAAGCAGCCAAGGCAGCCACGAGGGTGGAGGGCGCGCCCCCTATCTCGTGGGCCCTCGGGCGGCCACCGACCCACTTCTTCCTCCTATATATACCCACGTACCCCCAAAAAATCTAGGGAGCCAACGCAAAACAATTTCCACCGCCGTAACCTTCTATATCCACGAGATCCCATCTTGGAGCCTTCGCCGGTGCTCCGGCAGAGGGGGAATCAACCACGGAGGGCTTCTACATCAACACCATAGCTCCTCCGATGAGTTGTGAGTAGTTTACCATAGACCTTCGGGTCCATAGTTATTAGCTAGATGACTTCTTCTCTCTTTTTGGATCTTAATACCATGTTCTCCCCCTCTCTTGTGGAGATCTATTCAATGTAACTCTTTTTGCGGTGTGTTTGTTGAGATCCGATGAATTGTGGGTTTATGATCAAGTTTATCTATGAGAAATATTTGAATCTCCTCTGAATTCTTTTATGTATGATTGAGTTATCTTCGCAAGTCTCTTCGAATTATCAGTTTGGTTTGGCCTACTAGATTGATCTTTCTTGCAATGGGAGAAGTGCTTAGCTTTGGGTTCAATCATGCGGTGTCCTTTCCCAGTGATAGCAGGGGCAGCAAGGCACGTATTGTATTGTTGCCATCGAGGATAAAAAGATGGGGTTTATATCATATTGCATGAGTTTATCCCTCTACATCATGTCATCTTTCTTAATGCGTTACTCTGTTCTTTATGAACTTAATACTCTAGATGCATGCTGGATAGCGGTCGATGTGTGGAGTAGTAGTAGTAGATGCAGGCAGGAGTCGGTCTACTTGTCATGGTCGTGATGCCTATATACATGATCATGCCTAGATAATTTTTGATTGTTCCATGCTATTATATTACCCCTTTTGGATGTTTATGGGCTTTATTTTACACATTTATATCATTTTTGGGACTAACCTACTAATCGGAGGCCCAGCCCGTATTGCTGTCTTTTTTGCCTATTTCAGTATTTCGAAGAAAAAGAATATCAAACGGAGTCCAAACGGAATGAAACCTTCGGGAGCGTGATTTTTTGAACGAACGTGATCCATAGGACTTGGAGTGCAAGCCAAGAAGCAGCCGAGGCGGCCACGAAGGTGGAGGGCGCGCCCCCTATCTCGTGGGCCCCTCGGGCGGCCACCGACCTACTTCTTCCTCCTATATATACCCACGTACCCCAAAAACATCCAGGGAGCCAACGCAAAACAATTTCCACCGCCGTAACCTTCTATATTCGCGAGATCCCATCTTGGAGCCTTCGCCGGTGCTCCGCCGGAGGAGGAATCGACCACGGAGGGCTTCTACATCAACACCATAGCCCCACCGATGAGTTGTGAGTAGTTTACCACAGACCTTCGGGTCCATATTTATTAGCTAGATGGCTTCTTCTCTCTTTTTGGATCTCAATACCATGTTCTCCCCGTCTCTTGTGGAGATCTATTCAATGTAACTCTTTTTGCGGTGTGTTTGTCGAGATCCGATGAATTGTGGGTTTATGATCAAGTTTATCTATGAGAAATATTTGAATCTCCTCTAAATTCTTTTATGTATGATTGAGTTATCTTTGCAAGTCTCTTCGAATTATTAGTTTGGTTTGGCCTACTAGATTGATCGTT
This sequence comes from Triticum dicoccoides, assembly GCF_002162155.2. Lineage (NCBI taxonomy): Eukaryota > Viridiplantae > Streptophyta > Magnoliopsida > Poales > Poaceae > Triticum > Triticum dicoccoides. The sequence continues at coordinate 479,411,595 of NC_041389.1, forward strand.
CTTGCAATGGGAGAAGTGCCTAGATTTGGGTTCAATCTTGTGGTGTCCTTACCCAGTGACAATAAGGGTTGCAAGGCACGTATTGTATTGTTGCCATCGAGGATAAAAAGGTGGGGTTTATATCATATTGCATGAGTTTATCCCTCTACATCATGTCATCTTTCTTAATGCGTTACTCTGTTCTTATGAACTTAATACTCTAGAGGCATGCTGGATAGCGGTCGATGTGTGGAGTAATAGTAGTAGATGCAGGCAGGAGTCAGTCTACTTGTCAGGGACGTGATGCCTATATACATGATCATGCCTAGATAATCTCATAATTTTTCACTCTTCTATCAATTGCTCGACAGTAACTTGTTCACCCACCGTAATACTTATCCTATCTTGAGATAAGCCACTAGTGAAACCTATGGCTCCCGGGTCTATCTTTTATCATATAAGCTTTCCATCTACTTTTATTTGCATCTTTACTTTTCCAATCTATATTATAAAATACCTAAAATATATTTATCTTATCATACTATCTCTATCAGATCTCACTTTCGCAAGTGGCCATGAAGGGATTGAAAACCACTTTATTGCATTGGTTGCCAGTTCTTTGTTTGTTTGTGTAGGTGCGTGGGACTTCTGAGGAGCCTCCTACTGGATTGATACCTTGGTTCTCAAAAACCAAGGGAAATACTTATGCTACTATTGCTGCATCACCCTTTCCTCTTCAAGGAAAACCAACGCAAGCTCAAGACGTAGCATACTACCGTATGCACCTACGGTACTACCGCAAGGGAGTGCGGTACTACCGTGGGGGCCTGCGGTACTACCGCTTCTAAGAGTAGTACTACCGCATGCCTCAGAACAGCAACACTAGGAATCCTTCTCTTTGCAAAATATGAAGAAAACGGAGGATGCTCCAAAGCGCAAAGGGAAAGGCGGTGCAAAGGGAGTAAACATGTATGTGATGATTCCACCCGAAGCTTTCCAACGCGGACCCCCTCTTAATAGTACGTCTTTCCTACGACTCCAATCCACTGAAAAGAAATGTAGAAAAAATGTCGTCTTCAATAGTCTTCGAGGGGCACCAAACCGTCTCGTGCCTAGTGACAAAGCGTCTGAAATACTCAAGGCACACGATTAGTCCGCAAAAGCATTGTCATCAATCACCAAAACACCTAAGGGATAAATATGCCCTTACAATCATGTTGATTCACTTGATATATGTTTTGGCACTCAACTCGCGGATTCCCGAGGTGACATTGGGATAATCTATGCATAGGGGTTGATGTACGTTCTTGTCTTTGTTTCTCTGGTAGAAATCTTGGGGCACTCCTTGAGGTTCTTTGTGTTGGATTGAGTATTATGAATCTGAATTTGCTTTGGTGTTATTTTAGTACGAACTCTTGATAGATCGATCGGAAAGAATAGCTACAAACAATTTCTTCTTATGTTCTCCGCTAGATAAGAACTTTGATGTGATTCTTCATTGCACGTTGAGGGATGGTTATGTGATCCAATTATATTAGAATTGTTCAGCGAAAGTACGGACCCTAGGCCTTGTTTCTAAGGATTGCAATACCGTTTTCATGCCCATTTACTATTGGTTACCTTGCTGTTTTTATAATTTCAGATTACAAAAATCAATATCTACTATCCATACTCCACTTATTTTACCATCTCTTCGCCGAACTAGTGCACCTATACAATTTGCCATTGTATTGGGTGTGTTGGGGACACAAGAAACTTTTTATTATTTGGTTGCAGGGTTGTTTGAGAGAGACCATCTTCATCCTACACCTCCAATGGATTGATAAACCTTAGATCATCCACTTGAGGGAAAATTGCTACTGTCCTACAAAACTCTACGCTTGGAGGCCCAACACAAGTCTACAAGAACAAGGTGCATAGTAGACATCAGTGACACGAGTGGGGAAGCTATGGACCGAGTAGAGGTCGCGGTGGCGCGAGCGGGGGCAGCTCCGACATGAGCAGGGGTCGTGGCGGCGCGAGCTGGGGCACCAGGGCCACGATGCAGAAGCCCTCACCCTCAGCCCTGGAGGACGAGCTCCAGTGGCTCCGACAATGCGCCGGGAGAGGGCTACCGCTACGTCTTGAGCTTGCGTTGGTTTTCCTCGAGAGGAGAGGGTGATGCAGCAATAGTAGCGTAAGTGTTTCCCTCAGTTTTTGAGAACCAAGGTATCAATCCAGTAGGAGGCTCCTCAAAAGTCCCACACACCTACACAAACAAACTGAGAACTCGCAACCAACGCGATAAAGGGGTTGTCAATGCCTTCACGGCCACTTGCGAAAGTGAGATCTAATAAAGATAGTAGGATAAGATAAATATATTTTTGGTATTTTATAATATAGATGCAAAAAGTAAAGATGCAAACAAAAGTAGATTGGAAGAAAATATGATAAGAGATAGACCCGGGGGCCATAGGTTTCACTAGAGGCTTCTCTCGAGATAGCATAAGTATTACGGTGGGTGAACAAATTACTGTCGAGCAATTGATAGAAAAGCGAATAATTATGAGATTACCTAGGCATGATCATGTATATAGGCATCACGTCCATAACAAGTAGACCGACTCCTGCCTGCATCTACTACTATTACTCCACACATCGACCGACTCCTGCCTGCATCTAGAGTATTAAGTTCATAAGAACAGAGTAACGTATTAAGCAAGATGACATGATGTAGAGGGATAAACTCAAGCAATATGATATAAACCCCATCTTTGTTATCCTCGATGGCAACAATACAATACGTGCCTTGCAACTCTTTCTGTCACTGGGTAAGGACACCGCAAGATTGAACCCAAAGCTAAGCACTTCTCCCATGGTAAGAAAGATCAATCTAGTAGGCCAAACCAAACTGATAATTCGAAGAGACTTGCAAAGATAACTCAATCATACATAAAAGAATTCAGAGAAGATTCAAATATTATTCATAGATAAACTTGATCATAAACCCACAATTCATCGGATCTCGACAAACACACCGCAAAAAGAGTTTACATCGAATAAATCTCCACAAGAGAGGGGGAGAACATTGTATTGAGATCCAAAAAGAGAGAAGAAGCCATCTAGCTAATAACTATGGACCCGTAGGTCTGGGGTAAACTACTCACAACTCATCGGAGGGGCAAGGATGTTGATGTAGAGGCCCTCCATGGTCGATTCCCCCTCCGGCAGAACGCCGGCGAAGGCTCCATGATGGGACCTCGCGGATACATAAGGTTACGGTGGTGGAAATTGTGTTTCGTCTTCTCCCTGGATGTTTTCGGGGTACGTAGGTATATATAGGAGGAAGAAGTACGTCGGTGGATGCCCGAGGGGCCCACGAGACAGGGGGCGTGCCCTACAGGGGGGGGGGGGGCTCCTATCTCGTGGGAGCCTCGGCTGCTTCTAAAAATCACGCTCCCAAAGGTTTCATTCCGTTTGGACTCCGTTTGATATTCCTTTTCTTCGAAATACTGAAATAGGCCAAAAAACAGCAATACAGGCTGGGCCTCCGGTTAGTTGGTTTGTCCCAAAAATGATATAAATGTGTAAAATAAAGCCCATAAACATCCAAAAGGGGTAATATAATAGCATGGAACAATCAAAAATTATAGATACGTTGGAGACGTATCAGCTACCTAAAGGAAATATGCCCTAGAGGCAATAATAAAGTTCTTGTTTATATTTCCTTATATCATGATAAATGTTTATTATTCATGCTAGAATTGTATTAACCGGAAACTTAGTACATGTATGAATACATAGACAAACAGTGTCACTAGTATGCCTCTACTTGACTAGCTCGTTGATCAAAGATGGTTTAAGTTTCCTAGCCATTGACATGAGTTATTGATACATCTCCAATGTATCTACTTTTCCAAACACTTTTGCCCTTGTTTTGGACTCTAACTTGCATGATTTGAATGAAACTAACCCGGACAGACGCTGTTTTCAGCAGAACTGCCATGATATTGTTTTATGTGTAGAAAACAAAAGTTCTTGGAATGTCCTAAAAATCCACGGAGGCACTTTTTGGAAAATATAAAAAATACTAGCGAAAGAATCAAGACCAGGGGGCCCACACCCTGTCCACGAGGGTGGGGGCGCGCCCTCCCCCCTGGGCGCGCCCCTGTCTCGTGGGCCCCCTGAGGCTCCGCGGACCTCAACTCCAACTCCATATATTCCATCTCGCGGAGAAAAAAATCAGAGAGAAAGTTTCATCGTGTTTTATGATACGGAGCTGGCGCCAAGCCCTAATCTCTCTCGGGAGGGCTGATCTGGAGTCCGTTCGGGGCTCCGGAGAGGGGGATTCATCACCATCGTCATCATCAACCATCCTCCATCACCAATTTCATGATGCTCACCGCCGTGCGTGAGTAATTCCATCATAGGCTTGCTGGATGGTGATGGGTTGGATGAGATTTACCATGTAATCAAGTTAGTTTTGGTAGGGTTTGATCCCTAGTATCCACTATGTTCTGAGATTGATGTTGCTATGACTTTGCTATGCTTAATGCTTGTCACTAGGGCCCGAGTGCCATGATTTCATATCTGAACCTATTATGTTTTCATGAATATATGTGTGTTCTTGATCCTATCTTGCAAGTCTACAGTCACCTATTATGTGTTATGATCCGACAACCCCGAAGTGACAATAATCGGGATACTTCTCGGTGATGACCATAGTTTGAGGAGTTCATGTATTCACTATGTGCTAATGCTTTGTTTCGGTTCTCTATTAAAAGGAGGCCTTAATATCCCTTAGTTTCCACTAGGACCCCGCTGCCACGGGAGGGTAGGACAAAAGATGTCATGCAAGTTCTTTTCCATAAGCACGTATGACTATTTACGGAATACATGCCTACATTACATTGATGAACTGGAGCTAGTTCTATATCACCCTGTGTTATAGCTATTACATGAGGAATCGCATCCGACATAATTATCCATCACTGATCCGTTGCCTATGAGCTTTTCACATATTGTTCTTCGCTTATTTACTTTTCTGTTGCTATTGTTACAATCACTACAAAACCCAAAAACATTACTTTTGCTACCGTTACCTTTACTATTGATACGTCCATTTTGCATCATGCTTTTATATCAATATTTATTGCATTATGGGCTGTTATTTCACGTTATGTCACAATACTTATGGCTATTCTCTCTTATTTTACATGGTTTACATGAAAAGGGAGAATGCCGGCAGCTGGAATTCTGGGCTGGAAAAGGAGCAAATATTGGAGGACTATTCTGCGCAACTCCAAAAGTCCTGAAACTCCATGGAATATCTTAAAATAAATAAAGAAAAATCATCGCCAAAGATGAAGACCAGGGGGCCCACACCCTGCTCACGAGGGTGGCCCCCCCTGGGGCGCGCCCCCCTACCTCATGGGCCCCCTGGTGACTCTCCGACGCCCATCTCCTATATGAAGTCTTTCGATGAGGAAAAAATAGAAGGCAACCTTTCGGGATGAAACTTCGCCGCCACGAGGCGGAACCTTGGCGGAACCAATCTAGGGCTCCGGCAGAGCTGTTCTGCCGGGGACACTTCCCTTTGGGAGGGGAAAATCATCACCATCGTCATCACCAACGCGACTCTCATTGGGAGAGGGCAATCTCCATCAACATCTTCACCAGCACCATCTCATCTCCAAACCCTAGTTCATCTCTTGTATCCAATTCTTGTCTCCAAGTCCGGGATTGGTGCTAGTAGGTTGCTAGTAGTGTTGATTACTCCTTGTAGTTGATGCTAGTTGGTTTATTTGGTGGAAGATCATATGTTCAGATCCTTTATGCACATTACTAACCCTCTAATTATGAACATGAATACGCTTTGTGAGTAGTTACGTTTGTTCCTGAGGACAAGGGAGAAGTCTTGCTATTAGTAGTCATGTGAATTTGGTTTTCGTTCGATATTTTGATAAGATGTATGTTGTCTAACCTCTAGTGGTGTTATGTGAACGTCGACTACATAACAATTCACCATTATTTGGGCCTAGAGGAAGGCATTGGGAAGTAATAAGTAGATGATGGGTTGCTAGAGTGACAGAAGCTTAAACCCTAGTTTATGCGTTGCTTCGTAAGGGGCTGATTTGGATCCATATGTTTCATGCTATGGTTAGGTTTACCTTAATACTTTTGTTGTAGTTGCGGACGCTTGCAATAGAGGTTAATCATAAGTGGGATGCTTGTTCAAGTAAGAACAGCACCCAAGCACCGTTCCACCCACATATTAAATTATCAAAGTACCGAACGCGAATCATATGAGCGTGATGAAAACTAGCTTGACAATATTCCCATGTGTCCTCGGGAGCGCTTTTCCTATTATAAGAGTTTGTCCAGGCTTGTCCTTTGCTTCAAAAAGGATTGGGCCACTTTGCTGCACTTTATTTACTTTTGTTACTTGTTGCTCGTTACAATTTATCTTATCTCAAAACTATCTGTTACCACTTATTTCAGTACTTGCAGAGAATACCTTGCTGAAAACCGCTTATCATTTCCTTCTGCTCCTCGTTGGGTTCGACACTCTTACTTATCGAAAGGACTACGATAGATCCCCTATACTTGTGGGTCATCAAGACTCTTTTCTGGCGCCGTTGCCGGGGAGTGAAGCGCCTTTGGTAGGTGGAATTTGGTAAGGAAAAATTTATTTAGTTTGCTCAAATTTTCTGTCACTTGTTACTATGGAAAGTAATTCTCTGAGGGGCTTGTTCGGGGTATCTTCACCCCGTCCTGTAGAGAAAAGAGTTTCTCCTCAACCTACTCAACCTACTGAACCTATTGAAAATGAAACTCTTTTTGAGATTCCTTCAGGTATGATGGAAAAACTGCTAGCTAACACTTTTACAGGAGATGGAACAAAGCATCTTGATGAACATCTACGCTATGTGGATGACGTTTGTGGACTATTTAAGCTTGTAGGTATACCCGATGATGTTGTTAAGAAGAAGGCCTTCCCTTTATCTTTGAAGGGAGACGCATTGACATGGTACAGGCTATGTGATGATATGAGATCATGGAACTATAAAAGATTGAAATTGGAATTTCATCAAAAGTATTACCCTATGCATCTTGTTCATCGTGATCGTAATTATATATATAACTTTTGGCCTCGCGAAGGAGAAAGCATCGCTCAAGCTTGGGGGAGGCTTAAATCAATGTTATATTCATCCCCCAATCATGAGCTCCCAAGAGAAGTAATTATGCAAAGATTTTATGCTTGGCTTTTTGATAACAATCGCACCATGCTCGATACTTCTTGTGCTGGCTCTTTTATGATGAAGACTATTGAATTCAGATGGAATTTATTGGATAGAATTAAATGCAACTCTGAAGATTGGGACCTCGACGATGGTAAGGAGTCAGGTATGCCACCTAGTTTGATTGTGTTAAATCTTTTATGGATACCGATATTTTCCGTAAGTTTAGCACTAAATATGGACGTGACTCTGAGATAGTAGCTTCTTTCTGTGAATCCTTTGCTACTTATGTTGATCTCCCCAAGGAAAAGTGGTTTAAATATCATCCTCCCATAGAAGTAAAAGTAGCTACACCTGTTAAAGTTGAAGAAAAGATTGTCACTTATAATGATCCTATTGTTCCCACTTCTTATTTTGAGAAACCGCCTTTCCCTATTAGAATGAAGGATCATGCTAAAGCTTCAACTGTTGTTCGTAAAAGCAATATTAGAACTTATACACCTCCTGAGCAAGTCAAAGTAGAACCCAATATTGATCTCTTGTTTGATAATATCGATGGGCATTTTATTCAATTCTAGGGTGAAACTACTAGAATTGCTAAACCTTGTACTAGAGATAAACATAGACCTGTGGTAGGCGTGCATGTTATTTCTGTTAAAATAGGAGATCATTGTTATCATGGCTTATGTGATATGGGTGCTAGTGCTAGTGTAATACCCATTGACCTATACAAAGAAATTATGCATGATATTGCACCAGCTGAGTTAGAAGATATTGATGTTACAATTAAACTTGCCAATAGAGATACTATTTCACCAGTGGGAGTTGTTAGAGATGTTGAAGTCTTGTGTGGAAAACCAAATATCCTGCTGATTTTCTTGTTCTTGGTTCTCCACAAGATAGCTTTTGTCCCATTATATTTGGTAGACCCTTCTTGAATACTGTTAATGCTAGATAGACTGCGAAAAGAATGTTGTTACTATTGGCTTGGACGATATGGTTCATGAGTTTAATTTCTCTAAATTTAGTAAACAACATCGCGAGGAAGAATCGCCTAGTAAGGATGAAATTATTGGTCTTGCTTCTATTGCCGTACCTCCTAGTGATCCTTTAGAACAATATTTGCTAGACCATGAAAATGATATGTTCATGAATGAGAGAAGAGAAATAGATGAAGTATTCTTAAACAGGAACCTATTCTGCAACACAATTTGCCTGTTGAAATCCTAGGGGATCCCCCTCCACCCAAGGGTGATCCCGTGTTTGAGCTTAAACCGTTGCCTGATAATCTTAAATATGCTTATCTTCATGAAAAGAAAATATATCCTGTTATTATTAGTGCTAACCTTTCAGAGCATGAAGAAGAAAGATTATTGAAAACTCTGAAGAAGCACCGTGCTGCTATTGGATATACACTTGATGATCTTAAGGGCATTAGTCCCACTCTATGTCAACATAAAATAAATTTGGAAGCGGATGCCAAACCAGTTTGTGATCCTCAACGATGCTTGAATCCTAAAATGAAAGAAGTGGTAAGAAAAGAAATACTCAAGCCTCTGAAGGCAGGTATAATTTATCCCGTTGCTGATAGTCAGTGGGTAAGTCCTGTCCATTGTGTCCCTAAGAAGGGAGGTATTATTGTTCTCCCTAATGATAAAGATGAATTGATTCTGCAAAGAATTATCACAGGCTATAGGATGGTAATTGATTTCCGCAAATTAAATAAGGCTACTAAGAAAGATCATTACCCCTTACCTTTTATCGATCAAATGCTAGAAAGATTATGCAAACATACACATTATTGCTTTCTAGATGGTTATTCTGGTTTCTCTCAAATACCTATGTCGGCTAAAGATCAATCAAAGACTACTTTTACATGCCCTTTTGGTACTTTTGCTTATAGACGTATGCCTTTTGGTTTATGTAATGCACGTGCTACCTTTCAAAGATGCATGATGGCTATATTCTCTGATTTTTGCGAAAAATTTTGTGAGGTTTTCATGGACGATTTTTTCGTCTATGGTTCCTCTTTTGATGACTGCTTGAGCAATTTCGCTCAAGTTTGGCAGAGATGTGAAGAAACTAATCTTGTCTCGAATTGGGAAAAATGCCACTTTATGGTTAATGAAGGCATTGTCTTGGGGCACAAAGTTTTTGAAAGAGCTATTGAAGTTGATAAAGCCAAAGTTGATGCTATTGAAAAGATGCCATGTCCCAAGGACATCAAAGGTATAAGAAGTTTCCTTGGTCACGCCGGATTCTATAGGAGGTTCATTAAGGACTTCTCAAAAAATTCTCGGCCTCTGACTAATTTATTACAAAAAGATGTACCATTTGTCTTTGATGATGATTGCGTAGAAGCATTTGAAATACTTAAGAAAGCATTAGTCTCTGCACCTGTTGTTCAACCACCTGATTGGAATTTACCTTTTGAAATTATGTGTGATGCTAATGATTATGATGTAGGTGTTGTTCTAGGGAAAATAGTTGATAAGAAATTAAATGTTATCCACTATGCTAGTAAGACTCTAGACAGTGCCCAAAGAAATTATGCTACTACCGAAAAGGAACTTTTAGCAGTTGTGTTTGCTTGTGATAAGTTTAGACCTTATATTGTTGATTCTAAAGTAACTATTCACACTGATCGTGCTGCTATTAAATATCTTATGGAAAAGAAGGATGCAAAACCTAGACTCATTAGATGGGTTCTCTTGCTACAACAATTTGATTTGCATATTGTTGATAGAAAGGGAGCTGAGAACCCCGTCGCAGATAACTTATCTAGGTTAGAGAATGTTCTTGATGACCCACTACCTATTGATGATAGCTTCCCTGATGAGCAATTAAATGTCATAAGCACTTCTCGTAGCACTCCTTGGTATGCTGATTATGCCAATTATATTGTCGCTAAATTTATACCACCTAGCTTCACATACCAACATAAGAAAAAAGTTTTTTTATGATCTTCGACATTACTTTTGGATGACCCACATCTTTATAAAGAAGGAGTAGATGGTGTTATTAGACGTTGTGTACCTGAGCATGAACAGGAACAGATCCTACGCAAGTGTCACTCCGAAGCTTATGGAGGACACCACGCTGGAGATAGAACTGCACATAAGGTATTGCAATCCGGTTTTTATTGGCCTACTCTCTTCAAGGATGCCCGTAAGTTTGTTTTGTCCTGTGATGAATGTCAAAGAATTGGTAATATTAGTAGACGTCAAGAAATGCCTGTAAATTATTCACTTGTTATTGAACCATTTGATGTTTGGGGCTTTGATTATATGGGACCTTTTCCTGCCTCTAATGGATATACACATATTTTAGTTGTTGTTGATTACGTTACTAAGTGGGTAGAAGCTATTCCAACTAGTAGTGCTGATCATAACACCTCTATTAAAATGCTTGAAGAAGTTATTTTCCGAGGTTTGGAGTTCCTAGATATCTTATGACTGATGGTGGTTCACATTTTATTCATGGTTCTTTCTGTAAAATGCTTGCTAAATATGATGTCAATCATAGAATTGCATCTCCATATCACCCGCAGTCTAGTGGTCAAGTAGAATTGAGCAATAGAGAGCTCAAATTGATTTTACAAAAGACTGTTAATAGGTCTAGAAAGAATTGGTCCAGGAAACTGGATGACGCATTATGGGCATATAGAACTGCATATAAGAATCCTATGGGTATGTCTCCATATAAAATGGTTTATGGAAAAGCCTGTCACTTACCTCTTGAACTAGAACATAAGGCATATTGGGCTATTAAAGAGCTCAACTATGATTTCAAACTTTCCGGTGAGAAGAGGTTATTTGACATTAGCTCCCTTGATGAATGGAGAACCCAAGCTTATGAAAATGCCAAGTTGTTTAAAGAAAAAGTTAAAAGATGGCATGACAAAAGGATAGAAAAGCGTGAGTTTAATGTAGGTGATTATGTATTGCTATACAACTCTCGTTTAAGATTTTTTGCAGGAAAACTTCTCTCCAAATGGGAAGGTCCCTACGTTATCGAGGAGGTCTATCGTTCCAGTGCCATAAAAATCAACAACTTCGAAGGCACAAATCCAAAGGTGGTAAACGGTCAAAGAATCAAACACTATATCTCAGGTAATCCTATAAATGTTGAAACCAATATTATTGAAACCATAACCCCGGAGGAATACATAAGGGACAATTTCCAGCCCGTTTCAGACTCCGAAAAGGAATAGGTATGTGTTACGGTAAGTAAACCAACTCCAAAACAATTTTTAAGGCAATATTTCTTTGTTTTGGAATATTTAGAAAAATAGAAAAATAAGTGGCAGTCCGGGAAGGACACGAGGCCTCCACGAGGGTGGAGGGCGCGCCCTACCCCCTGGGCACGCCCCCTACCTCGTGAGCACCTGAGTGCTCTTCGGACTCCGTTTTCTTGCACGATACGTATTTTGGTCGGTAAAAATTAATTATATATACCCCCGAAGGTTTTGACTCTCGTATCACGCAAATATCCTCTGTTTTCGTTTCGAGCTGTTCCTGCTGCAGATTTCAACAAGATGTCGTCCCAAGATTCGGAGGGAGAGAGCTACATAGCTGATTATATTGCAAACCCAAGAGTATATGGGGACGTGGAACACTATGGCTGGACCATAGAGGAAGAAGAAGACTATGATCCAAAAAGGAATGAGGAGACAAGCTCTGATGAAGAGGACTACCCACTGCCTCATCCTGGTGATATGCATGTGGAGTTCAAGAAGTCAAGCCTCCCTAAGGTCCAATATATCCCACCATGTTTTTTGCAGGACAGCAAGGCAACACTATGCAAGAAGATAATGAAACTTGAGCTCGAGAATGAGGATCGGAGGAAATAAAATTTTAGCCTCAGGCGTAAGCTAGAGAAGAAAAGTGCAACAACCCCTACTTCACCACCTCCGAGGATATAATCACATGGGTATGGGCACTCCCCTTGGCAACTGCAAGCTTGGGGGAGGTGCCCTGGTATCGTATCACCATCACAACTCCTATCTTTACCATTTTTTCTTAGTTCGATCTATTTAGTAGTATCTTGATTTAGTAGAATAAAGTCATGGCATGATCTAGTTTTGAGTTTTGCTTTATGATCCTTCTTGGTAATCGAGTTCGAGCTATATAATAAATATTAGTGTTGAGTCGAGGGCTTGATTATTTTTCCATGATCTTGGGTGAATAGAAGAAAAGAATAAAAAGAATCAAAGAGTTCATATTGATCTTATTGAAAGTAATGACTTCACATAGAAATAGTATGATGATTAAAGGTTGTTGGGAGTTGGCAATTATAGCTTTGGTCATCATTGGAATTAATAGTAAGTAATAAGGAAAGAGAGGTTTCACATATAAATATATTATCATTGACATCTTTTATGATTGGGAGCACTCATTAAAATATGACATGCTAAAGAGTTGAGGTTGGAAAAGAAAGACAACATAATGAGTTATGTTTTCTTATATCTGAGATAAAGTATGTTGTCATGGATCCTCTAACGTGTTGAGCTTGCCTTTCCCCCTCATGCTAGCCAAATTCTCAGCACTAAGTAGAAATACTACTTGTGCTTCCAAATACCCTTAAACCAGTTTTGCCATGAGAGTCCACCATATCTACCTATGGATTGAGTAAGATCCTTCAAGTAAGTTGTCATCGGTGCAAGCAATAAAAATTGCTTTCTAAATATGCATGACTTATTAGTGCGGAGAAATAAACTTTGTACGAACTTGTTGTGGACGTAATAAAAGCGGCGGACTGCATAATAAAGGTCCACATACAAGGGGCAATATAAAGTGACGTTCTTTTGCATTAAGATTTTATGCATCAACCCTAAATATGCATGACAACCTCTACTTCCCTCTACGAAGGGCCTATCTTTTATTATTATCCTCTACCTTATGCAAGAGTCATGGTGATCTTCACCTTTCCTTTTTCATTTTATCCTTTGGCAAGCTCAGCATGTTGGAAAGAACATGATATATATATATATCTAATTGGATGTAGGGGAGCATGAATTATTATTGTTGACATTACCCTTGAGGTAAAAAGTTGTGGGGCAAAACTATAAGCCCCTATCTTTCTCTGTGTCCGATTAAAGCTCCGTAACCACAAGTATCGCGTGAGTGTTAGCAATTATGAAGGACTAAGTGATAGTTGAGTATGTGGACTTGCTTTTAAGCTCTAACATAGACTCTTTCCGATGTTATGATAAATTGCAATTGCTTCAATGACTGAGGTTATATTTTGTTGATGCTCAATAAGGTTCTGATTCATGCTTTTGCTTTGTGAACCGATCATCACTTGAACATAAGTAATCATATGACAAAATCTTTATATGTTGCTGTTATGAAAATAATCATGATGCCTTCATGTCCGTATTTTATTTTTATCGACGCCTCTACCTCTAAACATGAGGACATATTTATTGTTATCGGCTTTTCGCTTGAGGACAAGCGAGGTCTAAGCTTGGGGGAGTTGATACGTCCATTTTGCATCATGCTTTTATATCAATATTTATTGCATTATGGGCTGTTAATTCACGTTATGTCACAACACTTATGGCTATTCTCTCATTTTACAAGGTTTACATGAAGAGGGAGAATGTCGGCAGCTGGAATTCTAGGATGGAAAAGGAGCAAATATTGGAGGCCTATTTTGCGCAACTCCAAAAGTCCTGAAACTCCACGAAATATCTTAAAATAAATAAAGAAAAATCATCGCCAAAGATGAAGACCAGGGGGCCCACACCCTGCTCACGAGGGTGGGGGGCGCCCCCTGGGGCGCGCCCCCTACCTCGCGGGCCCCCAGGTGGCTTTTCGACGCCCATCTTCTCCTATATGAAGTCTTTCGATGAGGAAAAAATAGAAGGCAACCTTTCGGGATGAAACTCCGCCGCCACGAGGCGGAACCTTGGCGGAACCAATCTAGGGCTCCGGCAGAGCTGTTCAGCCGAGGACACTTCCCTTCGGGAGGGGGAAATCATCACCATCGTCATCACCAACGCTCCTCTCATTGGGAGAGGGCAATCTCCATCAACATCTTCACCAGCACCATCTCATCTCCAAACCCTAGTTCATCTCTTGTATCCAATTCTTGTCTCCAAATCCAGGATTGGTGCTAGTAGGTTGCTAGTAGTGTTGATTACTCCTTGTAGTTGATGCTAGTTGGTTTATTTGGTGGAAGATCATATGTTCAGATCCTTTATGCACATTACTACCCCTCTGATTATGAACATGAATATGCTTTGTGAGTAGCTACGTTTGTTCCTGAGGACAAGGGAGAAGTCTTGCTATTAGTAGTCATGTGAATTTGGTTTTCGTTCGATATTTTGATAAGATGTATGTTGTCTAACCTCTAGTGGTGTTATGTGAACGTCGACTACATAACACTTCACCATTATTTGGGCCTAGAGGAAGGCATTTGGAAGTAATAAGTAGATGATGGGTTGCTAGAGTGACAGAAGCTTAAACCCTAGTTTATGCGTTGCTTCGTAAGGGGCTGATTTGGATCCATATGTTTCATGCTATGGTTAGGTTTACCTTAATACTTTTGTTGTAGTTGCGGACGCTTGCAATAGAGGTTAATCATAAGTGGGATGCTTGTTCAAGTAAGAACAGCACCCAAGCACCGGTCCACCCACATATCAAATTATCAAAGTACCGAACGTGAATCATATGAGCGCGATGAAAACTAGCTTGACGATATTCCCATGTGTCCTCGGGAGCGCTTTTCCTATTATAAGAGTTTGTCCGGGCTTGTCCTTTGCTACAAGAAGGATTGGGCCACTTTTCTGCACTTTGTTTACTTTTGTTACTTGTTGCTCGTTACAATTTATCTTATCTCAAAACTATCTGTTACCACTTATTTCAGTACTTGCAGAGAATACCTTGCTGAAAACCGCTTATCATTTCCTTCTGCTCCTCGTTGGGTTCGACACTCTTACTTATCGAAAGGACTACGATAGACCCCCTATACTTGTGGGTCATCAACTATCATATTACTTTGCTACTGAATACTTTGCTGTAGATACTAAGTTATCCAGGTGTGGTTGAATTGACAACTCAACTGCTAATACTCAGTAATATTCTTTGGCTCCCCTTATGTCGAATCAATAAATTTGGGTTGAATACTTTACCCTCGAAAGATGTTGCGATACCCTACACTTGTGGGTTATCAGTTGTCATTTGATGAACAGGATCACATCATTAGAGAATGATGTGATTGACTTGACCCATCCGTTAGCTTAGCACTATGATCGTTTAGTTTGTTGCTATTGCTTTCTTCATAACTTATATATGTTCCTATGACTATGAGATTATGCAACTCTCAAATACCGGAGGAACACTTAGTGTGCTATCAAACGTCACAACGTAACTGGGTGATTGTAAAGATGCTCTACAGGTGTCTCCGATAGTGTTTGTTGGGTTGGCATAGATCGAGATTAGGATTTGTCACTCCGTGTTTCGGAGAGGTATATTTGGGCCCTCTCGGTGATGCACATCACTATAAGCCTTGCAAGCAATGTGACTAATGAGTTAGTTGCGGGATGATGCATTACGTAACGAGTAAAGAGACTTTCCTGTAACGAGATTGAACTAGGTATTGAGATACCAACGATCGATCTCGGGCAAGTAACATACCGATGACAAAGGAAACAACGTATGTTATTATGCAGTTTGACCGATAAAGATCTTCGTAGAATATGTAGGAACCAATATGAGCATCCAGGTTCTGCTATTGGTTGTTGACCGGAAGTGAGTCTCGGTCATGTCTACATAGTTCTCGAACCCATAGGGTCTGTATGCTTAAACTTTGATGACGATCGGTATTATGAGTTTATGTGTTCTGATGTACCGATGGTTGTTCGGAGTCCCGAATGTGATCACGGACATGACGTGGAGTCTCGAAATGGTCGAGACATAAAGATTGATATACTGGAAGGCTATGCTTGGACACGGGAAAGGTTCCGAGTGGTTCGGGCATTTTCTCGGAGTACCGGGAGGTTACCGGAACCCCCCGGGGAGTTAATGGGCCTTAATGGGCCATGGTGGAAGAGAGGAGGAGGCATCGAAGGTGGGGGCGCCCGCCCCTAAAGGAAATATGCCCTAGAGGCAATAATAAAGTTATTATTTATTTCCTTAATTCATGATAAATGTTTATTATTCATGCTAGAATTGTATTAACCGGAAACTTAGTACATGTGTGATTACATAGACAAAACATATAGTCCCTAGTATGCCTCTACTTGACTAGCTCGTTAATAAAAGATGGTTATGTTTCCTAACCATAGACATGTGTTGTCATTTGATGAACGAGATCACATCATTAGGAGAATGATGTGATGGACATGACCCATCCGTTAGCTTAGCAGTATGATCGTTACAGTTTCATTGCTACTGTTTTCTTCATGACTTATACATGTTCCTCAGACTATGAGATTATGCAACTCCCGAATATCAGAGGAACACCTTGTGTGCTATCAAACGTCACAACATAACTGGGTGATTATAAAGATGCTCTACAGGTATCTCCAAAGGTGTTTGTTGGGTTGGCATAGATCAAGATTAGGATTTGTCACTCCGTGTTTGGGAGAGGTATCTCTGGGTCCTCTCGGTAATACTCATCACTATAAGCCTTGCAAGCATTGTGATTCATGAGTTAGTTGCAGGATGAAGTATTACAGAACGAGTAAAGAGACTTGCCAGTAACGAGATTGAACTAGGTATGAGGATACCGACGATTGAATCTCGGGCAAGTAACATACCGATGACACAGGGAACAACGTATGTTGTTATGCGGTTTGACCGTCAAAGATCTTTGTAGAATATGTGGGAGCCAATATGAGCATCCAGGTTCCGCTATTGGTTATTGACCGAAGATGAGTCTCGGTCATGTCTACATAGTTCTCGAACCCGTAGGGTCCACACGCTTAACGTTCGATGACGATTTGTATTATGATTTATGTGATTTGATGTACCGAACGTAGTTCGGAGTCCCGGATGAGATCACAGACGTGACGAGGAGTCTCGAAATGGTCGAGACGTAAAGATCGATATATTGGAAGGCTATATTCGGACATCGGAAAGGTTCCGAGTGATTCGGGTATTTTTCAGAGTACCGGAGAGTTATGGGAATTCGTATTGGGCCTTAATGGACCATACAGCGAAGGAGAGAAAGGCCTCAAGGGTGGCCACGCCCCTTCCCCATTGACTGGTCCGAATTGGACTTGGGAAGGGGGCCGGTGCCTTCCTTCCTTCTCCTTCTCCCTTCCCCTTTTCCTATTCCATGTGGGAGGTGGAATCCTACTAGGACTAGGGAGTCCTAGTAGGACTCCACTCTTTGGGCGCGCCCTATGAGGGTCGACCTCCTCCTCCCTCCATGCTTTATATACGTGGCCAGGGGGCACCCCATAGACACATAAGTTGATCTTTTAGCCGTGTGCGGTGCCCCCTCCACAGTTAAACACCTCGATCATACCGTTGCTGAGCTTAGGTGAAGCCCTGCGTCGGTAGCATCATCATCACCGTTGCCATGCCGTCGTGCTGACGGAACTCACCCTCGGCCTCAACTGGATCAAGAGTACGAGGGACGTCATCGAACAGAACGTGTGCTGAACGTGGAGGTGCCATACGTTCGGTACTTGGATTGGTTGGATCATGAAGATGTTCGACTACATCAACCGTGTTATTGAAACGCTTCCGCTTTCGGTCTACGTGGGTAAGTGGACATACTCTCCCCTCTCATTGCAATGCATCACTGCTACGTCATGAGCTTGCGTTGGTTTTCCTTGAAGCGGAAAGGGTGATGCAGCAATAGTAGCGTAAGTATTTCCCTCAGTTTTTGAGAACCAAGGTATCAATCCAGTAGGAGGCTCCTCAAAAGTCCCACGCACCTACACAAACAAACAAAGAACTCGCAACCAACACAATAAAGGGGTTGTCAATCCCTTCACGGCCACTTGCGAAAGTGAGATCTGATAGAGATAATATGATAAGATAAATATATTTTTGGTATTTTATGATATAGATAGGAAAAGTAAAGATGCAAATAAAAGTAGATATAAAGCTTATATGATAAAAGATAGACCCGAGGGCTATAGGTTTCACTAGTGGCTTCTCTCAAGATAGCATAAGTATTACGGTGGGTGAACAAATTACTGTCGAGCAATTGATAGAAAAGTGAGTAATTATGAGATTATGCATGATCATCTATATAGACATCACGTCCGTGACAAGTAGACCGACTCCTGCCTGCATCTACTACTATTACTCCACACATTGACCGCTATCCAGTATGCATCTAGAGTATTAAGTTCATAAAGAACAGAGTAACGCATTAAGAAAGATGACATGATGTAGAGGGATAAACTCATGCAATATGATACAAACCCCATCTTTTATCCTTGATGGCAACAATACAATACGTGCCTTGCTGCCCCTGCTGTCACTGGGAAAGGACACCGCAAGATTGAACCCAAAGCTAAGCACTTCTCCCATTGCAAGAAAGATCAATCTAGTAGGCCAAACCAAACTGATAATTCGAAGAGACTTGCAACGGTAACTTAATCACACATAAAAGAATTCATAGGAGATTCAAATATTGCTCATAGATAAACTTGATCATAAACCCACAATTCACCGGGTCTCGACAAACACACCGCAAAAAGAGTTACATCGAATAGATCTCCAAGAAGATCAAGAAGAACATGGTATTTAGATCCAAAGAGAGAGAAGAAGCCATCTAGCTAATAACCATGGACACGAAGGTCTATGGTAAACTACTCACAACTCATCGAAGAGGCTATGTTGTTAGTGTAGAAGCCCTCCATGATCGATTCCCCCTCCGGCGGAGCACCAACAAAGGCTCCAAGATGGGATCTCGCGGATACAGAAGGTTGCGGTGGTGGAAATAGTTTTTCGTGGTCGCCTCTGATGTTCTCGATGTACGTGGGTATATATAGGAAGAAGAAGTAGGTCGGTGGACTCCCTAGGGGCCCACAAGATAGGGGGCGTTCCCAGTAGGGGGGCGCCCTCCACCCTCGTGGCCTCCTTGATTGCTTCTTGACTTGGACTCCAAGTCCTCTGGATCACGTTTGTTCCAAAAAGATCGCTCCCGAAGGTTTCATTCTGTTCGGACTCCGTTTGGTATTCCTTTTCTTCGAAACACTGAATTAGGCAAAAAAAACATCAATACGGGCTGGGCCTCCGGTTAGTAGGTTAGTCCCAAAAATGATATAAAAGTGTAAAGTAAAGCCCATAAACATCCAAAATAGGTAATATAATATCATGGAACAATCAAAAATTATAGATACGTTGGAGATGTATCAAGCATCCCCAAGCTTAATTCCTGCTCGTCCTCGAGTAGGTAAATGATAAAAATAGAATTTTTGATGTGGAATGCTACCTAGCATAATTCTCAATGTAATTTTCTTTATTGTGGCATGATTGTTCAGATCCAAATGATTCAAGATTAGAGCTTACAAAACATAAAAATAATAATACTTTTAAGCATACTAACAAATAATCATGGCCTATCAAAATAGCATAGCCAAAGAAAGCTTATCCCTACAAAATCATATAGTTAGGCCATGCTTCATTTTCATTACACAAAATACTCCCATCATGCACAACCCCGGTTTCAGCCAAGCAATTGGTTCATACTTTTTAACGTGCTTCAGCTTTTTCAACTGTTACGTAATACATGAGCGCAAGCCATGGACATAGCACTATGGTGGTATATGGTGGTGGTTGTGAGGACAAAAAGGGAGAAGATAGTCTCACATCAACTAGGCGTATCAACGGGCTATGGAGATGCCCATCAATAGATATCAATGTGAGTGAGTAGGGATTGTCATGCAACGGATGCACTAGAGCTATAAATGCATGAAAGCTCAACAAAAGAAACTAAGTGGGTGTGCATCCAACTTGCTTGCTCACGAAGACCTAGGGCATTTTGAGGAAGTCCATCATTGGAATATACAAGCCAAGTTCTATAATGAAAAATTCCCACTAGTATATGAAAGTGACAACACAAGAGACTCTCTATCATGAAGATCATGGTGCTACTTTGAAGCAGAAGTGTGGAAAAGAGATAGTAGCATTTGTTGGGGAACGTAGTAATTTCAAAAAAATTCCTACGCACACGCAAGATCATGGTGATGGCATAGCAACGAGAGGGGAGAGTGTTGTCCACGTACCCTCGTAGACCGTAAGCGGAAGCGTTATGACAACGCGGTTGATGTAGTCGTACGTCTTCACATCCGACCGATCCAAGTACCGAACGTACAGCACCTCCGAGTTCAGCACACGTTCAGCTCGATGACGATCCCCGGGCTCCGATCCAGCAAAGCTTCAGGGATGAGTTCCGTCAGCATGACGGCGTGGTGACGATGATGATGCTCTACCGGCGCAGGGCTTCGCCTAAACTCCGCGACGATATGACCGAGGTGGAATATGGTGGAGGGGGGCACCGCACACGGCTAAGGAACGATCCGTAGATCAACTTGTGTGTCATGGGGTGCCCTCCTGCCCCCGTATATAAAGGAGCAAGGGGGGAGGTGGCCGGCCCTAGGAGGGGGCGCGCCAAGTGTGGAGTCCTACTAGGACTCCCTAGTCCTAGTAGGATTCCACCTCCCTTGTTGGAGTAGGAGAAGGGGGAAAGAGGGGGAGAGGAGGAAGGAAAGGGGGGCCGCACCCCTTGTCCAATTCGGACCAGAGGGGGGCTGCGCGCCTCCTTCCTTTCGGCCTCTCTCCTCTATTCCCGTATGGCCCAATAAGGCCCATATACTCCCCGGCGAATTCCCGTAACTCTCCGGTACTCCGAAAAATACCCGAATCACTCGGAACCTTTCCGAACTCCGAATATAGTCGTCCAATATATCGATCTTTACGTCTCGACCATTTTGAGACTCCTCGTCATGTCCCCGATCTCATCCGGGACTCCGAACTCCTTCGGTACATCAAAACTCATAAACTCATAATATAACTGTCATCGAAACCTTAAGCGTGCGGACCCTATGGGTTCGAGAACTATGTAGACATGACCTAGAACTATTCTTGGTCAATAACCAATAGCGGAACCTGGATGCCCATATTGGCTCCTACATATTCTACGAAGATCTTTATCGGTCAAACCGCATAACAACATGCTTTGTTCCCTTTGTCATCAGTATGTTACTTGCCCGAGATTCGATCGTCGGTATCCAATGCCTAGTTCAATCTCATTACCGGCAAGTCTCTTTACTCGTTACGTTATGCATCATCCTGTAACCAACTCATTGGTCACATTGCTTGCAAGGCTTATAGTGATGTGCATTACCGAGAGGGCCCAGAGATACCTCTTCGACAATCGGTGTGACAAAACCTAATCTTGAAATACGCCAACTCAACATGTACCTTCGGAGACACCTGTAGTACTCCTTTATAATCACCCAGTTACATTGTGAAGTTTGGTAGCACCCAAAGTGTTCCTCCGGTAAACGGGAGTTGCATAATTCTCATAGTTACAGGAACATGTATAAGTCATGAAGAAAGCAATAGCAACATACTAAACGGTCAAGTGCTAGGCTAACGGAATGGGTCATGTCAATCACATCATTCTCCTAATGATGTGATCCCATTAATCAAATGACAACTCTTTTGTCCATGGCTAGGAAACATAACCATCTTTGATAAACGAGCTAGTCAAGTAGAGGCATACCAGTGACACTATGTTTGTCTATGTATTCACACATGTATTACGTTTCCGGTTAATACAATTCTAGCATGAATAATAAACATTTATCATGATATAAGGAAATAAATAATAACTTTATTATTGCCTCAAGGGCATATTTCCTTCAGTCTCCCACTTGCACTAGAGTCAATAATCTAGTTCACATCGCCATGTGATTTAACATCAATATTCATATCTGTATATGATTAACACCCATAGTTCACATTGTCATGTGACCAACACCCAAAGGGTTTACTAGAGTCAATAATCTAGTTCACATTGCTATGTGATTAACACCCAAAGAGTACTAAGGTATGATCCTGTTTTGCTTGTGAGAGCAGTTTAGTCAACGGATCTGTCATATTCAGAGCCGTATGTATTTTGCAAAATATTCTATGTCCACATTGCTCTGCACGGAGCTACTCTAGCTAATTGCTCCCACTTTCAATATGTATCCACATTGAGACTTAGAGTCATCTGGATTGGTGTAAAAGCTTGCATCGTTGTAACTTTTATGACGGGCTCTTTTATCACCTCCATAATCGAGAAACATCTCCTTAGTCCTCACTAAGGATATTCTTGACCCATGTCCAATGATCTACTTATTAGATCAAAATTGTATTCCTTTGCCAAATACAGAGCAAGGTATACAATAGGTCTGGTTCACAGCATAGCATACTTTATAGAACCTATGACTGAGGCATAGGGAATGACTTTTCATTCTCTTTCTATTTTCTGCAATGGTCGGGTCTTGAGTCTTACTCAACTTCACAACTTGTAACACATGCAAGAACTCCTTCTTTGACTGTTCCATTTTGAACTATTTCAAAAAAATTATCAAGGTATGTACTCATTGAAAAATCTTATCAAGCATCTTGATCTATCTATATAGATCTTGATGCTCAATGTGTAAGTAGCTTCACCGAGGTCTTGCTTTGAAAAACTCTTATTCAAGTATCCTTTCATGCTATCCAGAATTTCCATATCATTTCCAATTAACAATATGTCATCCACATATAATATTAGAAATGCTACAGAGCTCCCTGTCGGTGTCAAAACCGGCGGATCTCGGGTAGGGGGTCCCGAACTATGCGTCTAGGCGGATGGTAACAGGAGACAAGGGACATGATGTTTTACCCAGGTTCGGGCCCTCTTGATGGAGGTAAAACCCTACGTCCTGCTTGATTGATATTGATATTGTGGATGTTTACAAGAGTGGATCTACCACGAGATCAAGGAGGCTAAACCCTAGAAGCTAGCCTATGGTATGATTGTAATGGTTGTTGTTGTTGTTGTTGTTGTGTCCTACGGACTAGAGCCATCCGGTTTATATAGACACCGGAGAGGGCTAGGGTTACATAGAGTCGGTTACAATCGTAGGAGATCTACATATCCGTACCGCCAAGCTTGCCCTCCACGCCAAGGAAAGTCCCATCCGGACACGGGACGAAGTCTTCAATCTTGTATCTTCATAGTCTTGGAGTCCGATCGATGATGATAGTCCGGCCGGTGATAGTTCGGTTGATGATGGTAGTCCGGCTATCCGGACACCCCCTAATCCAGGACTCCCTCAGTAGCCCCTGAACCAGGCTTCAATGACGATAAGTCCGGCGCGTATATTGCTTGGCATTGCAAGGCGGGTTCCTCCTCCGAATGATAGAAGATTGTGAACACCAGGATAGTGTCCGGCTCTGCAAAATAAATTCCACATTTCACCATAGAGAGAATAATATATACACAAGTTCAATCTGCTGACGTTTTTTGCGGCATGACGTCACGCCACTACCAAGCCATTACTTGAATCGTTTTTTACTTTACCGCCTCAGCGCATTTAGCGAAGCGGTTTCCTTGGCACGTCTTGTCAAAGCAGAGATCGTGTTCCCCTTAATCCGGGATTCTCATCAATACGGACGTAGGTAACCCAACCGCGCCATTGATGGTGACGCTTGGGGGATATGCGAGTTTTACCAGGCCGGTGGGGGACGCGTAGACTTCGCCCGCCCATATAAGGGATAAGGATTCACCTTTTCACCTACGCCTTCTTCCTCCTTTGCCTATCCATCTCCGCGCACTCGAGCTCCAGCGCCCAAGCCCGCACATCTCGTCTCAACCTTCCCCAGTCATGTCTGGAGCGGGAGGCAAGTGGATGACCTCCTTCATTACGGAGGAGCACATCGAAAGACTGCGCAGCGCCGACTACCTGTCCGGCGACATCGCGCACCGGCTGCCCGACGAGGGGCAGCTTATCCCCACCCCCAGGCTCCATGAGAGGGTCGTTTTTCTTCCCCACTTCCTTCACGGACTGGGTTTTCCACTTCACCCCTTTGTCCGGGGGCTCATGTTCTACTACGGCCTGGATTTCCATGATCTGGCGCCGAACTTCATCCTCAACATCTCGGCGTTTATCGTCGTGTGCGAGGCCTTCCTCTGCATCCAACCCCACTTCAGCTTGTGGCTCAAGACCTTCAATGTCAAGCCGAATGTAGTGAAGGGCACTCAAGCGGAGTGCGGAGGCGCCATGTTGGGCAAGATGCCCAATGTCCTTTGGTTCGAAGGGGCCTTCGTGGAATCCATCAAGGGATGGCAATCGGGGTGGTTCTATATCACCGTGCCGCGTGACCCTAAGTGGGCGGCGGCCCCCGAGTTCAGATCTGGTATCCCCACGCAGCTCACCTCCTGGAAAGAGAAGGGCTTGCTGTGGGGTAGTTCGGAGGAGCTGACGGGACTCCAAGCCTGTATCCAGAACTGGTGAAGAAGCTCAGGCTGGTTAACGTGGTCCAAGTCATGCTCGTCCGCCGGATTCTCCCATGCCAAGAGCGGGCATTGAATCTGTGGGAGTTCAATCCGGAACAGCACCAGGCACTGAGCGGGCTCTTCGACACGATGTACAAAGGCACCTAGAGGGTGCTGTTTAAGGGCACCGAAGCCCCCGCATCCGCGACTGAAGATCGCGGATTTCGCTCGCAGCGCAAAGCCGACGAGGTAAGTGATTCTACCCCCTTACGGGACACTTGCTTTTCATAGTTTGACTCTATGCGGGTTTTAATTTCCCCTTTTCCTTTGACAGGACTGGATGAGGAAGGCGGAGCAGATCATCTGCCCGGCTCCCATGCCAGAAAACCCAGTAGACGCCCATCTAGCGAGGCTGCTCGTTCCGGCACCGCACGTGGTGCCGGAGAAGAAGGCCAAGAAGGAGGCCACGGGTGCTCGAAAGAGTTCCCGTTTTCAGGTGTCCGACGACTCCGGGGTGGACTCCTCCCCCAAAAACAAGGAGGAGAAGGAGGACTCTCTCCCAGAGGAGGGAGAGAGGAAGAGGAAGGCTTCCCCAACGGGGGAGGCCGAAGGGTCCAAGAGGGGAAGGACTATTCCCCCGGACAGCTCCGCCAACATCAACGTTGGCGAGGAAGAATGGCCTTCAAGGGCCAGGCCTCCGGCGAGATCGTAAGTATCCGGATTCCTGAATGAGTTATAATTTCTTTTTCTGTGTCACATAGTGTCATTCTGATGCCGCATGCTGCCTATAGTCTGGCCAATGATGATCTCCCCGCTTCATCAAGCGGGTCGTTGGCTCCGTCGGATGTAGGCTCCATCCCGACCGCCTCTACCCCTCGCGACCCCGAGGACGCCGAGGTGGGATCCCAAGAAGGGACCCATCAGGGGGAGGCTCCGGAGGCGCCACAAGGCGGCCTCCCGGACTCTGCGCCGGACTCTATATCAGAACCCGTAGTGGTTCCGGAGTCTGGCCAGCGGCCCCTTCATAAGAAGGGCAAGACCGTGACACCGGCGGCTTCCGTCCAATCGGAGGCGCCGAACAATTTGTTGGAGGCGCTCCAGAGCGCTTCCATCGAGGAAGAACACCGCACTATTATGAGTGCGGTGATTCAGAAGGTACAGCTCGCCAAGAGCGGGCTGACCGAAGCCTGCAGCAGCCTTCTATCAGGCTTTGAGGTAAGAAGTTAAAAATATGTAATGTAATACCGCATAGACAGTAGCCCTTGATGCTCGGTTCGGTGTTCGAAAAGAAAAGCCGGACTGAGGATCTGAAAAAAAAGAAGATATACGCAGGGTTGCTAAAAAATTATGTCAATATGGGTTGCAGGTTGTGCTGCTGACCTCTGCCTCACTGACTGCGGAGGTCGGTTCTGTGAAGCAGGAGCTCGAGCGGTCCGAGCAAGAGCTCGGTCGCGCCAAGAAGCAGCTCCAGGACAAAGAAGGTGAGTAACACCACTTTGAACTTGTACCTTACAGAAAAGGATTTAGGTTGCAACAAAAAATAACAAGGATAACATGTGTACTGCAGGGGCCACGAACAAGGTGGCAACCCTGAAGGAAGCCGTGTCTGCGGCCGAACGCAGTGCGGCCGCGGAACGGACAGAGCGAGAAAAGCAGGAGGCGGCGGTTCGGCAAGAGCTCCAGGCTCTCATGGAAAAACATGAGAGTTTGGAGCGCGACTCAAAGACTCGAGAGTCCAAGCTTGCCTCGGCTCTCGAAAGTGCCAAAGCTGCCAAGGCCGAGGCCCATAAGGCCCTTCAGGAGGTGGAAGATGTGAAGAAAATAGCGGCGGGTAAGGCATTTTTCATGCAAAGCAAGCATGTTAATGTAAACTACCTGACACTTACCCGGATTCGGAGCTCTCCAGGGGCATTTGCAGATTTGCCTCGCAGTGCATCCGATGCCGCCGCATTCTACCGTGGTGAGGAGGGAAGCTCGACGGAGAAGGTCTTCTGGTCTCAGTATGCTGAGGCCGGCCATCCGGTGCCCCCTAGCGACCAGCTGAAGCAACTGGTCGAACTCCACAAGGTAGCTGAGGAGGCCATGAAGGGCCTCATAGTCCGGCTATGGCCTGGAGAGGCCATGCCTGGAAGCTACTTCGGCCTCGTGCGGCGGCTGGTGGACGCGTGCCCCTGGGTGGAGGTCATCAAGCGCTCCGCCTGTATTGAAGGTGCTCGTCGGGCCCTTGCCCGCGCAAAGGTGCATTAGGGCAAGTTGGATGTGGAGAAGCTAATCACTGATGCGCCACCAACGGGCAAGGAATATCGTACGCCCGAAATGTACTATAAGACTATCCTGAAGGGTGCCCGCAAGATTGCGGATGAGTGCCCCCGAGATGTAATTATTGAGTAAACTCGCTATGTAGTATCTTGTGCGCTGAAAACTTTGTTCATATGCGCTAAGCAACGCTTGTTGAATTTAAAATATTACCTTCTGTGCGGCCGTTTGTTAAATCTGAGAGATGGCAAGTCGTCGGCTTCAGCCCCCATGCCACGAGTGCTGGGGTGTTCGGGATAAACTTGAGCACTCTTGTTCCCATTGGTGGGTCCATCTAGGGAGGCGCTCAACACAACGAACAAGGCAACCGGACTTATAATGCTTGAACACTCTCACTTAGCCATAGAATTCTATAATTTTAAATTTCGGCGAAGCCCCTAGTATTCGGAAGACCGAATTCGGGGCGCTATCCACGCCTTTCGTCGGACATTATCCGGAACTTCGCTCGAAGCGGCGTAGGTCTTTAAGGACCCGAAAAAACCTCTCGAACAGCGACCAGTCTCTCGCCTTATCATGATGCTCAGTTTTAGCTTTCTCCACTGAGGCGTTAACCCGGCTCAACCGAGGCGCAATCGCAGTGGTTCTCCCAGTGCTACCTTAGCCGATAGAACGGAAACGTAAGGTGCCAAACATGGGAGCCGGGCAAACCCAACTATTGACCCAAGACATGATTCGGAGCCGATTCATATAATGCTATAAGTTCGGGGTGCCGCACTTGTGAAAGTGTTCGGACTTTATCACACCATAATGCAGGGAACATAAGCCCCTGGTGTATTCGGCCGTACCAAAATATACGGATGCAACATGTCGTAAATGAACATATATATATATATATATATATATATATATATATATATATAAAGTAATGCAATTATGGGCAAAAAAGGCTGTATTTTATTCAAGAAGGTCTGCTATGAGTGCGAAATGATACAAATAGGGCGGAAAGCGAGGGATTGGACGAATTAAAGGCGTCTCCCTCTAGGGGTAGGCTGCGGAATGGTGTATTTAACAAATTTAATGCTCATAATGGAGACCACCTGAGTGTTCGTCGCGGCCTTTGTCTCTCCCTGGATGTTGTATCATGAGTTCGGCAGGTTCACCGCCGGACGGAATCCTGTAAAAAAAGGAGAAAAATAAAAGATAAAAAGAGTGACACACTTGGGAGCCCCTGGTGTGGTCGAACCGCACTCTGGGTTTGTTGTGGTCGTGCCCCTTCCCCTAGACCCATGGTATCTCCAGGGCGTAATTATGTACACGGAGAGTTTGTCTTGTAATTGTGCGAGGGCTGGGGTTGGGGCCGCATTGCTACGCGTGTTCGGAACGTGCCAGGTGGTCTTGGTTGATGTTGCTCCGGGCGCGTTTGGCCGTGTTCGGCCGTTTAACGGCCGGACTCGAAAATTGCCTTAAAAGACTGCTCTGTACTTCTGCCGCGAGAGCCGCTGTATGTTCCTCCGTTCGGAGGGAGCGTTCCGTCTTTCCATTGACCGTGATGACTCCGCGAGGGCCTGGCATCTTGAGCTTAAGGTGTGCATAATGCGGCACCGCGTTGAATTTTGCGAACGCGGTTCGTTCGAGCAGAGCGTGATAGCCACTGCGGAACGGGACTATATCGAAGATTAACTCCTCGCTTCGGAAATTATCCGGGGATCCGAAGACCACTTCCAGTGTAACTGAGCCTGTACAACTGGCTTCGACACCTGGTATGACGCCTTTGAAGGTTGTCTTTGTAGGTTTAATCCTTGAAGGGTCTATGCCCATCTTGCGCACTGTATCCTGATAAAGCAGGTTCAGGCTACTGCCGCCGTCCATCAGGACTCTTGTGAGGTGAAATCCATCGACGGTTGGGTCTAAAACCAATGCGGCAAATCCGCCATGGCAGATACTGGTCGGATGGTCTCTTCGATCAAAAGTGATCGGGCAAGAGGACCATGGGTTGAATTTTGGGGCGACTGGCTCCATCACGTATACGTCCCTTAGAGCATGCTTCCGCTCCCTCTTGGGAATATGCATTGCGTATATCATGTTTACCGTCCGAACTTGAGGGGGGAATCCCTTTTGTCCTCTGTTGTTCGGCGGCCGGGTCTCTTCCTCGTCATCGCTGTGTAGCCCCTTGTCATTGTTTTCGGCAATTAATTTGCCTGCCTGCTTGAATACCCAACAATCTCTATTGGTGTGGTTAGCTGGCTTTTCGGGGGTTCCATGTATTTGACAGGAGCGGTCGAGTATTCGGTCCAAATTGGACGGGCCCAGAGTGGTTCTTTTGAATGGCTTCTTCCGTTGACCGGGCTTGGAACCTCGGAATCCGGCGTTGACTGTCGTATCCTCATTGCTGTCGCCGTTAATCCGGCGTTTGTTTTTGTTTCGACGCAACCTGCCATTGCGGTCCTTGGTATCCGGACTGCCAGCGTTTTTGCTGAGGTTGTTGCTGCGAGCTAGCCAGCTATCCTCTCCCGCACAGAAGCGGGTCATGAGTGATGTGAGGGCTGCCATGGATTTCGGCTTTTCCTGTCCTAGGTGCCGGGCCAGCCACTCGTCGCGGATGTTATGTTTGAAGGCCGCGAGGGCCTCTACATCCGGACAGTCGACGATTTGATTTTTCTTTGTTAAGAACCGTGTCCAGAATTGCCTGGCCGATTCGTCTGGCTGCTGGATTATGTGGCTTAGGTCATCTGCGTCCGATGGTCGCACATACGTGCCCTGGAAGTTGTCGAGGAATGCGGCTTCCAGGTCTTCCCAGCATCCAATTGACTCTGCGGGCAGGCTGTTAAGCCAATGCCGAGCTGGTCCTTTAAGCTTGAGCGGGAGATATTTGATGGCGTGAAGATCGTCGCCGCGGGCCATATGTATATGGAGGAGATAATCCTCAATCCAAACCGCGGGGTCTGTTGTGCCATCGTAGGATTCGATATTAATGGGTTTAAACCCTTCAGGGATTTGATGATCCATTACTTCGTCGGTGAAGCATAGTGGGTGTGCGGCGCCTCTGTATTGAGCAATATCGCGACGTAGCTCGAGAGAGCGTTGTCTGCTGTGTTTGGCCCGGCCGGAGTAGTTGTATCCGGCGCGACGGTATTCGTCGTGGGTCTTGGGGCTCCCACGTGATCCATAGATAGATCTGGATTGTCTTGCCTTGTCCTCCAATATATCCCGCAAGTCCGGCGCGTTCCCCCGTGGCTTCATGCTTTTTGAGTGATGTCGGGGTACGGTTTTGGTGGAGGGCTTGCATGCCTCTCTGTCGCGGCCACGGGGTGGTCGGTCTGCCGTATTGTGCGCTGGTGATGCAGGTTTGTATGCTTCCTCCTCTAGTCGGCGGAGCAATTTGCGCTTTGGGTAACTTTTGGAGGGGCGTTCGAGTTCATACTCTTCGGTCGCGAGGACCTCGGTCCATCTGTCGGCCAGTAGGTCTTGATCAGCTTGAAGTTGTTGCTGCTTTTTCTTTAGGCTATTTGTCGTGGCCATTAGCCTGCGTCTGAAACGCTCTTGTTCGACGGGATCCTCAGGCACGACGAATTCGTCGTCGTTGAGGCTTGCCTCGTCTCCGAAGGGAGGTAAGTAATTATCATCCTCGACCTCTTCGTTTGCCGCCCTCTCGTGAGGGCTTGCTTCCGCCTCCTCCTGCGCTGAATCTTGCTGGAGGGGGTTATCTTCGGCACTTTCTGGGGTGTTATTATCTGCTGTGACGGAATCTCCATTCTTGCTGTGGCGGGATTTAGAGCGGCGCCGCTGATGTCGGCACTTGGGCTGTTTCTTTAAGGAATCTGCCTCCGCTGATTCTTCGCCGTCCCCATCTTTTGGGGTGTCCACCATGTATATGTCGTATGACGAGGTGGTTTTCCAGTGTCCTGTAGGCGCTTGCTCTTGATAGTCTCCTGCATCGTCATCCATACCGTCGATGTCTTCGTAGTCGTAGTCGAGTACGTCGGTTAGATCGTCGACGGTGGCTACGTAGTGGGTGGTGGGTGGGGTCCGAATTTCTTCATCGTCCGCGTCCCAACCATCCTGGCCGTAGTCCGGCCAGGGCTCTCCGGATAGCGAGAGGTGCTTCAGCGAATTTAAGATGTCGCCGAAGGGTGAGTGTTGAAAGATGTCCGCAGCGGTGAACTCCATGATCGGCGCCCAATCGGATTCGACTGGCAGGGGCGCAGGAGGTTCGGAGTCCGGCAGGGAGTCCCGCACCTCGGAGTCATGAGCTTTATGCGGGACAAGATAAGTGTTCGGCTCCATCACCGTAGAAGTTGCAGCTCCCGAGGCGGTGTCCAGCCATCCGTCCTCGATCTGTGCGATCGGCTCCGAACTATGGGCCGGAGCGGATTCGTGTGCGGCCTCCAAGGTGCTGTCCGGCGGCAGAGTTAGGTCGTGCCCATCGTGACAGCGCGGCACGCTCGGCTGTGGCTCGAAACCATCAAAGATCAAGTCCACGCGGATATCGGCCGTGAAGTTTAGGCTTCCAAACCTGACCTGACGGCCAGGGGCGTAGCTTTCGATCTGCTCCAGATGGCCAAGTGAATTGGCCCGCAGTGCGAAGCCGCCGAATACGAAGATCTGTCCGAGGAGAAAAGTCTTACCCAGGACGGCGTCGTTGTCGATTGAACAGGCCATCAAGCCTATCGGTGACGACACAGAGGAACTCTCAATGAAAGCACCAATGTCGGTGTCAAAACCGGCGGATCTCGGGTAGGGGGTCCCGAACTGTGCGTCTAGGAGGATGGTAACAGGAGACAAGGGACACGATGTTTTACCCAGGTTCGGGCCCTCTTGATGGAGGTAAAACCCTACGTCCTGCTTGATTGATATTGATATTGTGGATGTTTACAAGAGTGGATCTACCACGAGATCAAGGAGGCTAAACCCTAGAAGCTAGCCTATGGTATGATTGTAATGGTTGTTGTTGTTGTTGTTGTGTCCTACGGACTAGAGCCATCCGGTTTATATAGACACTGGAGAGGGCTAGGGTTACATAGAGTCGGTTACAATGGTAGGAGATCTACATATCCGTATCGCCAAGATTGCCCTCCACGCCAAGGAAAGTCCCATCCGGACACGGGACGAAGTCTTCAATCTTGTATCTTCATAGTCTTGGAGTCCGGTCGATGATGATAGTCCGGCCGGTGATAGTCCGGCTGATGATGGTAGTCCGGCTATCCGGACACCCCCTAATCCAGGACTCCCTCACTCCCACTCACTTTCTTGTAAATACAGGCTTCTTCAAAAGTCTGTATAAAACCATATGCTTTGATCAACAAATCAAAGTGTATATTCCAACTCCGAGATGCTTGCACCAGTCCATTGATGGATCGCTGGAGCTTGCATATTTTGTTAGCACCTTTAGGATTAGCAAAACCTTCTGGTTGCATCATATACAACTCTTCTTTAAAAAATCCATTAAGGAATGCAGTTTTGACATCCATTTGCCAGATTTCATAAAATGTGGCAATAGCTAACATGATTCAGACAGACTTAAGCATCGATACGAGTGAGAAAATCTCATCGTATTCAACACCTTCAACTTGTCGAAAACCTTTTGCAACAAGTCGAGCTTAGTAGATAGTAACACTACTATCAGTGTCCGTCTTCCTCTTGAAGATCCATTTATTTAACATGGCTTGCTGATCATCGAGCAAGTCAATCAAAGTCCATACTTTGTTCTCATACATGGATCATATCTCAGATTTTATGGTCTCAAGCCATTTCGTGGAATCTGGGCTCATCATCGCTTCCTCATATTTCGTAGGTTCATCATGGTCTAGTAACATGACTTCCAGAACATGATTACCGTACCACTCTGATGCGGATCTTACTCTGGAAGACCTACGAGGTTTGGTAGCAACTTGGTCTGAAGTATTATGATCATCATCATTAACTTCCTCACTAATTGGTGTAGGAATCACTGGAACTGATTTCTGTGATGAACTACTTTCCAATAAGGGAGAAGGTACAATTACCTCATCAAGTTCTACTTTCCTCCCACTCACTTCTTTCAACAGAAACTCCTTCTCTAGAAAGGATCCATTCTAAGCAACGAATGTTTTGCCTTTGGATTTGTGATAGAAGGAGTACCCAACAGTTTCCTTTGGGTATTCTATGAAGACGCACTTCTCCGATTTGGGTTCGAGCTTATCAGGTTGAAACTTTTTCATATAAGCATCGCAACTCCAAACTTTAAGAAACGAGAACTTTGGTTTCTTGCCAAACCACAGTTCATAAGGTGTCGTCTCAACGGATTTTGATGGTGCCCAATTTAAAGTGAATGCAGCTGTCTCTAATGCATAACCCCAAAACGATAGCGGTAAATCGGTAAGAGACGTCATAGATCGCACCATATCCAATAAAGTGCGGTTACGACGTTCGGACACACCATAACGTTGTGGTGTTCCATATGGAGTGAGTTGCGAAACTATTTCACATTGTTTCAAATGAAGACCAAACTCATAACTCAAATATTCGTCTCCACAATCAGATCGTAGAAACTTTATTTTTCTTGTTACGATGATTTTTCCACTTCACTCTGAAATTCTTTGAACTTTTCAACTATTTTCAGACTTATGTTTCATCAAGTAGATATACCCATATCTGCTCAAATCATCTGTGAAGGTTAGAAAATAAAGATACTTGCCACGAGCCTTAACACTCATCGGATCGCATACATCGGTATGTATTATTTCCAATAAGTCAGTAGCTCGTTCCATTGTTCCGGAGAACGGAGTTTTAGTCATCTTGCCCAAAAGGCACGGTTCGCAAGCATCAAATGATTCATAACCAAGTGATTCCAAAAATCCATCTTTATGGAGTTTCTTCATGCGCTTTACACCGATATGACCCAAACGGCAGTGCCACAAATAAGTTGCACTATCATTATTAACTTTTCATCTTTTGGCATCAATATTATGAATATGTGTATCACTACAATCGAGATTCAATAAACTATGTTCATTGGGTGTATGACCATCGAAGGTCTTATTCATGTAAACAGAATAATAATTTATTCTCTAACTTTAAATGAATAACCGTATCGCAATAAACATGATCAAATCATATTCATGCTCAACGCAAACGCCAAATAACATTTATTTAGGTTTAACACTAATCCCGAAAGTATAGGGAGTGTGCGATGATGATCATATAAATCTTTGAACTACTTCCAACACTCATCGTCACTTCCCCTTCAACTAGTCTCTGTTTATTATGTAACTCCTGTTTCGAGTTACTAATCTTAGCAACCGAACAAGTATCAAATACTCAGGGGCTACTATAAACACTAGTAAGGCACACATCAATAACCTGTATATCAAATATACCCTTGTTCACTTCGCCATCCTTCTTATCCACCAAATATTCAGGGCATTTCCGCTTCCAGTGACCATTTCCTTTGCAGTGTAAGCACTCAGTTTCAGGCTTTGGTCCAGCTGTGGGCTTCTTCACGGGAGTGACAACTTTCTTGTCATTCTACTTGAAGTTCCCTTTCTATCCCTTTGCCCTTTTCTTGAAACTAGTGGTCTTGTCAATCATCAACACTTGATGCTCTTTCTTGATTTCTACCTTCGTCGATTTCAACATCACGAAGAGCTCGGGAATCGTTTTCGTCATCCCTTGCATACTATAGTTCATCACAAAGTTCTACTAACTTGGTGATGGTGACTAGAGAATTCTGTCAATCATTATCTTATCTGGAAGATTAACTCCCACTTGATTCAAGCGATTGTAGTACCCAGACAATCTGAGCACATGCTCACTAGTTGAGCGATTCTCCTCCATCTTTTAGCTATAGAACTTGTTGGAGACTTCATATCTCTCAACTCGGGTATTTGCTTGACATATTAACTTCAATTCCAGGAACATCTCATATGGTCCATGATGTTCAAAAACATCTTTGAAGTCCCGATTCTAAGCCGTTTAAGCATGGTGCACTAAACTATCAAGTAGTCATCATATTGAGCTAGTCAAACGTTCATAACGTCTGCATCTACTCCTGCAATAGGTCTGTCACCTAGCGATGCATTAAGGACATAATTCTTCTGTGCAGCAATGAGGATAAACCTCAAATCACGGATCCAATCCGTATCATTGCTACTAACATCTTTCAACACAATTTTCTCTAGGAACATATAAAAATAAACATATGAAAGCAACAACGCAAGCTATTGATCTACAACATAATTTGCAAAATACTACCAGGACTAAGTTCATGATAAATTTAAGTTCAATTAATCATATTACTTAAGAACTCCCACTAAGATAGACATCCCTCTAGTCCTCTAAGTGATTACGTGATCCATATCAACTACACCATATCCGATCGTCACGTGAGATGGAGTAGTTTCAACGGTGAACATCACTATGTTGATCATATCTACTATATGACTCACGCTCGACCTTTCGGTCTCCGTGTTCCGAGGCCATATCTGCATATGCTAGGCTCGTCAAGTTTAACCTGAGTATTCCGCGTGTGCAAAACTGGCTTGCACCCGTTGTAGATGGACGTAGAGCTTATCACACCCGATCATCACGTGGTGTCTGGGCACGACGAACTTTGGCAACGGTGCATACTCAGGGAGAACACTTCTTGATAATTAGTGAGAGATCATCTTATAATGCTATCGTCAAACAAAACAGAATAAGATGTATAACAGATAAACATCATATGCAATCAAAATATGTGACCTGATATGGCCATGATCATCTTGCGCCTTTGATTTCCATCTCCAAAGTACTGTCATGATCTCTATCGTCACCGGCACAACACCATGATCTTCATCATCTTGATCTATATCAATGTGTCGTCACATGGTCGTCTCGCCAACTATTGCTCTTGCAACTATTGCTATCGCATAGCGATAAAGTAAAGCAATTATTTGGCACTTGCATCTTATGCAACAAAGAGACAACCATAGAGCTTCTACCAGTGGCCGATAACTTCAACAAAACATGATCATCTCATACAACAACTTATATCTCATCATGTCTTGACCATATCACATCACAACATGCCCTGCAAAAACAAGTTAGACATCCTCTACTTTGTTGTTGCAAGTTTTACGTGGCTGCTACGGGCTGAGCAAGAACCGTTCTTACCTACGCATCAAAACCACAACGATAGTTCGTCAAGTTGGTGCTGTTTTAACCTTCTCAAGGACCGGGCGTAGCCACACTCGGTTCAACAAAAGTTGGAGAAACTGACACCTGCTAGTCACCTGTGTGCAAAGCACGGCGGTAAAACCAGTCTCGCGTAAGCGTACGCGTAATGTCGGTCCGGGCCGCTTCATCCAACAATACTGCCGAACCAAAGTATGACATGCTGGTAAGCAGTATGACTTGTATCGCCCACAACTCACTTGTGTTCTACTCGTGCATATAACATCAACGCATAAAACCTGGCTCGGATGCCACTGTTGGGGAACGTAGTAATTTCAAAAAAAAATCCTACGCACACGCAAGATCATGGTGATGGCATAGCAACGAGAGGGGAGAGTGTTGTCCACGTACCCTCGTAGACCGTAAGCGGAAGCGTTATGACAACGCGGTTGATGTAGTCGTACGTCTTCACGATCCGACCGATCCAAGTACCGAACGTACGGCACCTCCGAGTTCAGCACACGTTCAGCTCGATGACGATCCCCGGGCTCCGATCCAGCAAAGCTTCAGGGATGAGTTCCGTCAGCACGACGGCGTGGTGACGATGATGATGCTCTACCGGCGCAGGGCTTCGCCTAAACTCCGCGACGATATGACCGAGGTGGAATATGGTGGAGGGGGGCACCGCACACGGCTAAGGAACGATCTGTAGATCAACTTGTGTGTCATGGGGTGCCCCCCTGCCCCCGTATATAAAGGAGCAAGGGGGGAGGTGGCCGGCCCTAGGAGGGGGCGCGCCAAGTGTGGAGTCCTACTAGGACTCCCTAGTCCTAGTAGGATTCCACCTCCCTTGTTGGAGTAGGAGAAGGGGGAAAGAGGGGGAGAGGAGGAAGGAAAGGGGGGCCGCACCCCTTGTCCAATTCGGACCAGAGGGGGGCTGCGCGCCTCCTTCCTTTCAGCCTCTCTCCTCTATTCCCATATGGCCCAATAAGGCCCATATACTCCCCGGCGAATTCCCGTAACTCCCCGGTACTCCGAAAAATATCCGAATCACTCGGAACCTTTCCGAACTCCGAATATAGTCGTCCAATATATCGATCTTTACGTCTCGACCATTTCGAGACTCCTTGTCATGTCCCCGATCTCATCTGGGACTCCGAACTCCTTCGGTAAATCAAAACTCATAAACTCATAATATAACTGTCATCGAAACCTTAAGCGTGCGGACCCTATGGGATTGAGAACTATGTAGACATGACCTAGAACTATTCTTGGTCAATAACTAATAGCGGAACCTGGATGCCCATATTGGCTCCTACATATTCTACGAAGATCTTTATCGGTCAAACCGGATAACAACATACTTTGTTCCCTTTGTCATCGGTATGTTACTTGCCCGAGATTCGATCGTCGGTATCCAATACCTAGTTCAATCTCGTTACCGGCAAGTCTCTTTACTCGTTACGTAATGCATCATTCCATAACTAACTCATTAGCTACATTGCTTGCAAGGCTTATAGTGATGTGCATTACCGAGAGGGCCCAGAGATACCTCTCCGACAATCGGAGTGACAAAACCTAATCTCGAAATACGCCAACCCAACATG
Source organism: Triticum dicoccoides (assembly GCF_002162155.2). NCBI lineage: Eukaryota > Viridiplantae > Streptophyta > Magnoliopsida > Poales > Poaceae > Triticum > Triticum dicoccoides. The sequence goes on from NC_041389.1 coordinate 479,449,234, forward strand.
TACCTTTGGAGACACCTGTAGTACTCCTTTATAATCACCCAGTTACGTTGTGACGTTTGGTAGCACCCAAAGTGTTCCTCCGGCAAACGGGAGTTGCATAATCTCATAGTTACAGGAACATGTATAAGTCATGAAGAAAGCAATAGCAACATACTAAACGATGAAGTGTTAGGCTAACGGAATGGGTCATGTCAATCACATCATTCTCCTAATGATGTGATCCCGTTAATCAAATGACAACTCATGTCTATGGCTAGGAAACTTAACCATCTTTGATTCACGAGCTAGTCAAGTAGAGGCATACTAGTGACACTATGTTTGTCTATGTATTCACACATGTATTATGTTTCCGGTTAATACAATTCTAGCATGAATAATAAACATTTATCATGATATAAGGAAATAAATAATAACTTTATTATTGCCTCTAGGGCATATTTCCTTTAGCATTGTCCCTTATCTCTTTTTCTCTCATTTTTTTATTTGGTGGGCTGTTTGGCCTTTTTTTTATTTTGGTGGGCTCTTTGGCCTCTCTTTTTTATTTAAAGTCTGAAGTCTCATCCTGACTTTTGGGGGAATCATAGTCTTCATCATCCTTTCCTCACTTGGGACAATGCTCTAATAATGAAGATCATCACACTTTTATTAATTTACAACTCGAGAATTACAACTCAACACTTAGAATAAAATATGATTCTATATGAATGCCTCTGGCGGTGTACCGGGATATGCAATGAATCAAGAGTGACATGTATGAAAATTATGAGAGTGGCCTTGCCACAAATATGATGTCAACTACATGATCATGCAAACAGCAATATGACAATGATGGAGCGTGTCATAATAACGGAACGGTGGAAAGTTGCATGGCAATATATCTCGGAATGGCTATGGAAATGCCATAATAGGAAGGTATGGTGGCTGTTTTGAGGAAGGTAAATAATGGGTGCATGATACCGGCGAAGTTGCGCGGCACAATAGAGGCTAGCAAAGTGGAAGGGTGAGTGTGCGTATATCCATGGACTCACATTAGTCATAAAGAACTCATATACTTATTGCAAAAGTCTACTTGCCCTCGAAGCAAAGTACTACTACGCATGCTCCTAGGGGAAGGGTTGGTAGGAGTTAACCATCGCGCGATCCCGACCTCCACTCATAAGGAAGGCAATCAAAAGAGCAACTCATGCAACAAATTTGTCACACAACTTTTACCATGCGTGCATGCTACGGGACTTGCCAACTTCAACACAAGTATTTCTCAATTTCATAATTACCCACTAGCATGACTCTAATATTACCACCTCTATATCTCAAAACAATTATCAAGCATCAAATTGATCCTAGTATTTTATGCACTTTCTATGGCAGTTTTTATTATACCCAACTTGGATGCTCATCATTCTAGGACCAAATTTATAACCATAGCAAATACCATGCTGTTCTAAGAGACTCTCAAAATAATATAAGTTAAGCATGAGAGATCAACAATTTCTTCAAAATAAAGCCATCGCCGTTCTCTAAAAGATATAAGTGAAGTACTAGAGCAAATACTATCTAGCTCAAAAGGTATAAGTGAAACACATTGAGTATTCTAATAAATTCTAATCAAGTGGGCTTCTCCCAAAAGGTGTGTACAGCAAGGATGATTGTGGAAAACTAAAAAACAAGTACTAATATAATACAAGACGCTCCAAGCAAAACACATATCATCTGGCGAATAAAAATATAACTCCAAGTAAAGTTACCGATAAACGAAGACGAAGGAGGGGATGCCTTCCGGGGGCATCCCCAAGATTAGGCTTTTGGCTATTCTTGAATATCTTGGGGTGCCATGGTAATCCCCAAGCTTAGGCTCTTGCCACTCCTTATTCCATAGTCCATCAAATCTTTACCCAAAACTTGAAAACTTCACAACACAAAACTCAACAGGAAATCTCATAAGCTCCGTTAGTGCAAGAAAGCAAAACCACCACATAAGGTACTGTAATGAACTCATTCTTTATTTATGTTGGTGTTAAACCTACTGTATTTCAAGTTCTCTATGGTTCATACCACTTAATACTAGCCATAGATGCATCAAAATAAGCAAACAACACATGAAAAACAGAATCTGTCAAAAACAGAACAGTCTGTAGAAATCTGTAACTCTCGAATTCTTATGAAACTCTAAAAATCCTACCAAAATAGTAAGTCCTGGGCAGTTTGTCTATTGATCTACATCAAAAAGAATAAATGCAAAAGCACGTTTCTGTGAATTACTAAAATTATTTTCGTGCATGCAAAGTTTCTGTTTTTCAGCAGAATCAAATTAACTATCACCATAGGTTATCCTATAGATTCTACTTGGCACAAAGACTAATTAAAACATAAAAACACATCTAAACATAAGGTAGATTCAAAATTTATTACTAAAAATAAACAAAAAAACACAAATAAAATTGGGTTGCCTCCCAACTAGCGCTATCGTTTAACGCCCCTAGCTAGGCATAAAAGCGAGGATAGATCTAAGTAGTGTCATCTTTGGCACTCAATTCATAAGTAGCTCACATGATAGATTCATAAGGTAATTTAACTTTCCTTCTTGGAAAGTGCTCCATGCCTTTCCTTAATGAAAATTGGAATCTAATATTCCCTTCCTTGAAATCCAATAAAGTTTTCGGAAATCTACGGGCACCAAATTTCTATTTGCAACAATGAGAACATTATTGATCCTTCCCATTGGCTTTTTAATAGTGGAATCCGCAAGGTGCAAATTTAAAGAGCAATCATCAAGATCATGGAAACCTAGAATATCACATAAAGTTTTCGGAATCGTGGAAACACTAGCACCCAAATCACATAAAGCATAACACTCATGATCTTTAATTTTAATCTTTATAGTAGGTTCCCACTCATCATTAAGTTTTCTAGGTATAGAAACTTCCAAATTAAGTTTTTCATCAAAAGATTGCGTCAAGGCATCAACAATATGTTTGGTAAAAGCTTTATTTTGACTATAAACATGGGGAGAATTCACAACGGATTGCAACAAGGAAATACAATCTTCTAAAGAACAATTGTCATAATTAAATTCCTTGAAATCCAAGATAGTGGGTTCAATGCTATTTAAAGTCTTGACCTCTCCAATCCCACTTTTACCAAGTTTAGCATCAAGATCTAAAAACTCCGAATCATTGGGACGCCTTAAAACTAAAGTTGACTCATCTCCAGTCCCATCATTATTAAGATTCATATTGCAAAACAAAGATCTAATAGGGGATACATCAATAACTTTAAGATCTTCATCATTATTTTCATGGAAACTAGAAGAACACGCTTTTATAAAGTAATCTTTGTTAGCACGCAATCTAGCAGTTTTCTCTTTGCACTCATCAATGGAAATTCTCATAGCTTTGAGAGACTCATTGATATCATGCTTAGGAGGAGTAGATCTAAGTTTCAAAGAATCAACCTCAAGCGAGAGTCTATCAACGTTCCTAGCCAAATCATCAACTTTGAGCAATTTTTCTTCAAGCAAGGCATTAAAATTCTTTTGAGAGATCATCAATTCTGTCACACTATTCTCAAAATCAGAGGGCATCTTATTAAAATTACCATAAGAATTATTGTAGGAATTTCCATAATTATTGGAGGAATTACTAGGGAATGGTCTAGGATTAAAGTTTCCTCTATAAGCATTTACGAAATTATTCCTACCAACAAAATTCACATCCATAGATTCATTATTATTCTCAATCAAGGTAGACAAAGGCATATCATTGGTATCAATAGGAGCACTCTTAGTAGCAAACAATTTCATAAGTTCATCCATCTTTCCACTCAAAACATTAATTTCTTCTATAGCATGCACTTTTTTACTAGTAGATCTTTTGGTGTGCCATTGAGAATAATTAGCCATAATAATATCAAGGAGTTTGGTAGCTTCTCCTAAGGTGATTTCCATAAACGTGCCTCCCGCGGCCGAATCTAAAAGATTTCTAGAAGCAAAATTCAATCCGGCATAAATTTTTTGCATGATCAGCCAAAAATTCAAACCATGAGTGGGGCAATTGCGAATCATCAATTTCATTCTTTCCCAAGATTGGGCAACATGCTCATGATCAAGTTTTTTAAAATTCATAATATCGTTCCTAAGAGTGATGATCTTAGCGGGAGGAAAATACTTAGGGATAAAAGCATCTTTGCACTTGTTCCATGAATCAATACTATTCTTAGGCAAAGACGAAAAACAAACTTTAGCATGATCTCTAAGTGAAAACGGAAATAACTTAATTTAACAATATCATAATCCGTATCTTTATTATTGTGCATCTCACACAAATCAACAAAGTTGTTTAGATGGGTAGCGGCATCTTCGCTAGGAAGGCCGGCAAATTGATCTTTCGTAACAAGATTCAGCAAAGCAGTATTGATTTCACTGAAGGAAATATGCCTTAGAGGAAATAATAAAGTTATTATTTATTTCCTTATTTCATGATAAATTTTTATTATTCATGCTAGAATTGTATTAACCGGAAACATAATACATGTGTGAATACATAGACAAACATAGTGTCACTAGTATGCCTCTACTTGACTAGCTCGTGAATCAAAGATGGTTAAGTTTCCTAGCCATAGACATGAGTTGTCATTTGATTAACGGGATCACATCATTAGGAGAATGATGTGATTGACATGACCCATTCCGTTAGCCTAGCACTTCATCGTTTAGTATGTTGATATTGCTTTCTTCATGACTTATACATGTTCCTGTAACTATGAGATTATGCAACTCCCGTTTGCCGGAGGAACACTTTGGGTGCTACCAAACGTCACAACGTAACTGGGTGATTATAAAGGAGTACTACAGGTGTCTCCAAAGGTACATGTTGGGTTGGCGTATTTCGAGATTAGGTTTTGTCACTCCGATTGTCGGAGAGGTATCTCTGGGCCCTCTCGGTAATGCACATCACTATAAGCCTTGCAAGCAATGTAGCTAATGAGTTAGTTATGGAATGATGCATTACGTAACGAGTAAAGAGACTTGCCGGTAACGAGATTGAACTAGGTATTGGATACCGACGATCGAATCTCGGGCAAGTAACATACCGATGACAAAGGGAACAAAGTATGTTGTTATGCGGTTTGACCGATAAAGATCTTCGTAGAATATGTAGGAGCCAATATGGGCATCCAGGTTCCGCTATTGGTTATTGACCAAGAATAGTTCTAGGTCATGTCTACATAGTTCTCGAATCCGTAGGGTCCGCACGCTTAAGGTTTCGATGACAGTTATATTATGAGTTTATGAGTTTTGATGTACCGAAGGAGTTCGGAGTCCTGGATGAGATCGGGGACATGATGAGGAGTCTCGAAATGGTCGAGATGTAAAGATCGATATATTGGACGACTATATTTGGAGTTCGGAAAGGTTCCGAGTGATTCGGGTATTTTTCGGAGTACCAAAGAGTTACGGGAATTCGCCGGGGAGTATATGGGCCTTATTGGGCCATACGGGAATAAAGGAGAGAGGCCAAAAGGAAGGAGGCTTGCGCCCCCCTCTGGTCTGAATTGGACAAGGGGCGCAGCCCCCCTTTCCTTCTTCCTCTCCCCCTCTTTCCCCTTCTCCTACTCCAACAAGGGAGGTGGAATCCTACTAGGACTAGGGTGTCCTAGTAGGACTCCACACTTGGCGCGCCCCCTCCTAGGGCCGGCCTCCTCCCCCCTTGCTCCTTTATATACGGGGGCAGGGGGCACCCCATGACACACAAGTTGATCTTCAAGATCGTTCCTTAGCCGTGTGCGGTGCCCCCCTCCACCATATTCCACCTCGGTCATATCGTCGCAGAGTTTAGGCGAAGCCCTGCGCCGGTAGAACATCATCATCGTCACCACGCCGTCGTGCTGACGGAACTCATCCCCGACACTTTGCTGGATCGGAGTCCGGGGATCGTCATCGAGCTGAACGTGTGCTGAACTCGGAGGTGCCGCACATTCGGTACTTGGATCGGTCGGATCGTGAAGACGTACGACTACATCAACCGCGTTGTCATAACGCTTCCGCTTACGGTCTACGAGGGTACGTGGACACACTCTCCCCTCTCGTTGCTACGCATCACCATGATCTTGCGTGTGCGTAGGAATTTTTTTGAAATTACTACGTTCCCCAACAGTGGCATCCGAGCCTGGTTTTATGCATAGATGTCATATGCACGAGTAGAACACAAGTGAGTTGTGGGCGATACAAGTCATACTGCTTACCAGCATGTCATACTTTGGTTCGGCGGTATTGTGAGATGAAGCGGCCCGGACCGACATTACGCGTACGCTTACGCGAGACTGGTTTCACCGTTACGAGCACTCGTGCTTAAAGATGGCTGGCGGGTGTCTGTCTCTCTCACTTTAACTGAATCGAGTGTGGCTATGTCCGGTCCTTGCGAAGGTTAAAACAGCACTAACTTGAAAAACTATCGTTGTGGTTTTTGATGCGTAGGTAAGAATGGTTCTTCCTCAGCCCGTAGCAGCCATGTAAAATTTGCAACAACAAAGTAGAGGACATCTAACTTGTTTTTGCAGGGCATGTTGTGATATGATATGGTCAAGACGTGATGCTATATTTTATTGTATGAGATGATCATGTTTTGTAACCGAAGTTATCGGCAACTGGCAGGAGCCATATGGTTATCGCTTTATTGTATGAAATGCAAACGCCCTGTAATTGCTTTACTTTATCACTAAGCGGTAGCGATAGTCGTAGAAGCAATAGATGGCGTAACGACAACGATGCTATGATGGAGATCAAGGTGTCACGCCGGTGACGATGGTGATCACGACGGTGCTTTGAAGATGGAGATCACAAGCACAAGATGATGATGGCCATATCATATCACTTATATTGATTGCATGTGATGTTTATCCTTTATGCATCTTATCTTGCTTTGATTGACGGTAGCATTTTAAGATGATCTCTCACTAAATTATCAAGAAGTGTTCTCCCTGAGTATGCACCGTTGCGAAAGTTCTTCGTGCTGAGACACCAAATGATGATCGGGCGTGATAGGCTCTATGTTAAAATACAACGGGTGCAAAATAGTTACACACGCGGAATACTCAGGTTAAACTTGACGAGCCTAGCATATAACAGATATGGCCTCGGAACACGGAGACCGAAAGGTCGAGCATGAATCATATAGTAGATATGATAAACATATTGATGTTCACCGTTGAAACTACTCCATCTCACGTGATGATCGGACATGGTGTAGTTGATATGGATCACGTAATCACTTAGAGGATTAGAGGGATGTCTATCTAAGTGGGAGTTCTTAAGTAATATGATTAATTGAACTTAAATTTATCATGAACTTTGTCCTGGTAGTATTTTGCAAATTATGTTGTAGATCAATAGCTTGCGTTGTTGCTTTCATATGTTTATTTTGATATGTTCCTAGAGAAAATTGTGTTGAAAGATGTTAGTAGCAATGATGCGGATTGGATCCGTGATCTGAGGTTTATCCTCATTGCTGCACAGAAGAATTATGTCCTTAATGCACCGCTAGGTGATAGACCTATCGCAGGAGCAGATGCAGACGTTATGAACGTTTGGCTAGCTCAATATGATGACTACTTGATAGTTTAGTGGACCATGCTTAATGGCTTAGAATCGGGACTTCAAAGACGTTTTGAACATCGTGGACCATATGAGATGTTCCAGGAGTTGAAGTTAATATTTCAAGCAAATACCCGAGTTGAGAGAGATGAAGTCTCCAACAAGTTCTATAGCTAAAAGATGGAGGAGAATCGCTCAACTAGTGAGCATGTGCTCAGATTGTCTGGGTACTTCAATCGCTTGAATCAAGTGGGAGTTAATCTTCCAGATAAGATAGTGATTGAAAGAATTCTCTAGTCACCACCACCAAGTTAGTAGAACTTCGTGATGAACTATAATGCAAGGGATGACAAAAAACGATTCCCGAGCTCTTCGTGATGCTGAAATCGACGAAGGTAGAAATCAAGAAAGAGCATCAAGTGTTGATGATTGACAAGACCACTAGTTTCAAGAAAAGGGCAAAGGGAAAGAAAGGGAACTTCAAGAAGAATGGCAAGCAAGTTGTCACTCCCGCGAAGAAGCCCAAAGCTGGACCAAAGCCTGAAACTGAGTGATTATACTGCAAAGGAAATGGTCACTGGAAGCAGAAATGCCCTAAATATTTGGTGGATAAGAAGGATGGCAAAGTGAACAAAGGTATATTTGATATACAGGTGTTTGATGTGTGCCTCACTAGTGTTTATAGTAGCCCCTGAGTATTTTGATACTTCTTCGGTTGCTAAGATTAGTAACTCGAAACAGGAGTTACATAATAAACAGAGACTAGTTGAGGGTGAAGTGACGATGTGTATTGGCAGTGGTTCCAAGATTGATATGATCATCATCGCACACTCCCTATACCTTCGGTATTAGTGTTAAACCTAAATAAATGTTATTTGGCGTTTGCGTTGAACATGAATATGATTTGATCATGTTTATTGCGATACGGTTATTCATTTAAAGTCAAAGAATAATTGTTATTCTGTTTACATGAATAAAACCTTCAATGGTCATACACCCAATGAAAATAGTTTGTTGGATCTCGATCGTAGTGATACACATATTCATAATATTGATGCCAAAAGATGCAAAGTTAATAATGATAGTGCAACTTATTTGTGGCATTGCCGTTTGGGTCATATCGGTGTAAAGCGCATGAAGAAACTCCATAAAGATGGATTTTCGGAATCACTTGGTTATGAATCATTTGATGCTTGCGAACCGTGCCTTTTGGGCAAGATGACTAAAACTCCGGTCTCCGGAACAATGGAACAAGCTACTGACTTATTGGAAATAATACATACCGATGTATGCGATCCAATGAGTGTTGATGCTCGCGGCAAGTACTGTTATTTTCTGACCTTCGCAAGATGATTTGAGCAGATATGCGTATATCTACTTGATGAAACATAAGTCTGAAATAGTTGAAAGGTTCAAAGAATTTCAGAGTGGAGTGGAAAAATTATCGTAACAAGAACATAAAGTTTCTGCGATCTGATCGTGGAGACGAATATTTGAGTTACGAGTTTGGTCTTCAATTAAAACAATGTGGAATAGTTTCACAGCTCACGCCACCTGGAACACCACAACGTTATGGTGTGTCCGAACATCGTAACCGCACTTTATTGGATATGGTGCGATCTATGATGTCTCTTACTGATTTACCACTATTGTTTTGGGGTTATGCATTAGAGACAGTTGCATTCACTTTAAATAGGGCACCATCAAAATCTTTTTGAGACAACGCCTTATGAACTGTGGTTTGGCAAGAAACCAAAGTTGTCGTTTCTTAAAGTTTGGGGCTGCGATGCTTATGTGAAGAAACTTCAACCAGATAAGCTCGAACCCAAATCGGAGAAATGTGTCTTCATAGGATACCCAAAAGAGGCTGTTGGGTACACCTTCTATCACAGATCTGAGGGCAAGATTTTCGTTGCTAAATTCGGATCCTTTCTAGAGAAGGAGTTTCTCTCGAAAGAAGTGAGTGGGAGGAAAGTAGAACTTGATGAGGTAACTGTACCTGCTCCCTTATTGGAAAGTAGTTCATCACAAGAACCGGTTCCTGTGACAACTACACCAATTAGTGAGGAAGCTAATGATATTGATCATGAAACTTCAGATCAAGTTTCTACTGAACCTCGTAGGTCTACCAGAGTAAGATCCGCACCAGAGTGGTACGGTAGTCCTATTCTGGAAGTCATGTTACTTGACCATGACGAACCTACGAACTATGAGGAAGCGATGATGAGCCCAGATTCCGCAAAATGGCTAGAGGCCATGAAATCTGAGATGGGATCCATGTATGAGAACAAAGTATGGACTTTGGTTGACTTGCCCGATGATCGGCAAGCCATTGAGAATAAATGGATCTTTAAGAAGAAGACTGACGCTGATGGTAATGTAACTATCTACAAAGCTAGACTTGTCGAAAAAAGGTTTTTGACAAAGTTCAAGGTGTTGAATACAATGATATTTTCTCACTCGTATCGATGCTTAAAAGTCTGTCCGAATCATGTTAGCAATTGCCACATTTTATGAAATTTGGCAAATGGATGTCAAAACTACATTCCTTAATGGATTTATTAAAGAAGAGTTGTATATGATACAACCAGAAGGTTATGTCAATCCTAAAGGTGCTAACAAAATGTGCAAACTCCAGCGATCCATCTATGGACTGGTGCAAGCATCTCAGAGTTGGAATATACGCTTTGATAAGTTGATCAAAGCATATAGTATTATACAGACTTGCGGTGAAGCCTGTATTTACAAGAAAGTGAGTGGGAGATCTGTAGCATTTCTGATACTATATGTAGATGACATATTGTTGATCGGAAATGATATAGAATTTCTGGATAGCATAAAGGGATACTTGAATAAAAGTTTTTCAATGAAAGACCTCGGTGAAGCTGCTTACACATTGAGCGTCAAGATCTATATAGATAGATCAAGACGCTTGATAAGATTTTTCAATGAGTACATACCTTGATAAAATTTTGAAATAGTTCAAAATAGAACAGTCAAAGAAGGAGTTCTTGCCTGTGATGCAAAGGTGTGAAGTTGAGTAAGACTCAAGACCCGACCATGGCAGAAAATAGAAAGAGAATGAAAAGTCATTCCCTATGCTTCAGTCATAGGTTCTATAAAGTATGCTATGCTATGTACCAGACCTATTGTATACCTTGCTCTTTATTTGGCAAGGGAGTACAATAGCGATCTAGGAGTAGATCACTGGACATTGGTCAAGAATATCCTTAGTGAGGACTAAGGAAATATTTCTCGAATATGGAGGTAATAAAAGAGCCCGTCGTAAAGAGTTACATCGGTGCAAGCCTTCACACCGATCCAGATGACTCTAAGTCTCAATCTGGATACATACTGAAAGTGGGAGCAATTAGCTAGAGTAGCTCCGTGCAGAGCATTGTAAACATAGAATATTTGCAAAATACATGCGGCTCCGAATGTGACAGAACCGTTGACTAAGCTTCTCTCACGAGCAAAACATGATCATACCTTTGTACTCTTTGGGTGTTAATCACATAGCAATGTGAACTAGATTATTGACTCTAGTAAACCCTTTGGGTGTTGGTCACATGAAGATGTGAACTATGGGTGTTAATCATATACAGATATGAATATTGGTATTAAATCACATGGCGATGTGAACTAGATTATTGACTCTAGTGCAAGTGGGAGACTGAAGGAAATATGCCCTAGAGGCAATAATAAAGTTATTATTTATTTCCTTATTTCATGATAAATGTTTATTATTCATGCTAGAATTGTATTAACCGGAAACATAATACATGTGTGAATACATAGACAAACATAGTGTCACTAGTATGCCTCTACTTGACTAGCTCGTGAATCAAAGATGGTTAAGTTTCCTAGCCATAGACATGAGTTGTCATTTGATTAACGGGATCACATCATTAGGAGAATGATGTGATTGACATGACCCATTCCGTTAGCCTAGCACTTCATCATTTAGTATGTTGCTATTGCTTTCTTCATGACTTATACATGTTCCTATAACTATGAGATTATGCAACTCCCGTTTGCCGGAGGAACACTTTGGGTGCTACCAAACGTCACAACGTAACTGGGTGATTATAAAGGAGTACTAAAGGTGTCTCCAAAGGTACATGTTGGGTTGGCGTATTTCAAGATTAGGTTTTGTCACTCCGATTGTCGGAGAGGTATCTCTGGGCCCTCTCGGTAATGCACATCACTATAAGCCTTGCAAGCAATGTAGCTAATGAGTTAGTTATGGAATGATGCATTACGTAACGAGTAAAGAGACTTGCCGGTAACGAGATTGAACTAGGTATTGGATACCGACGATCGAATCTCGGGCAAGTAACATACCGATGACAAAGGGAACAAAGTATGTTGTTATGCGGTTTGACCGATAAAGATCTTCGTAGAATATGTAGGAGCCAATATGGGCATCCAGGTTCCTCTATTGGTTATTGACCAAGAATAGTTCTAGGTCATGTCTACATAGTTCTCGAACCCGTAGGGTCCGCACGCTTAAGGTTTCGATGACAATTATATTATGAGTTTATGAGTTTTGATGTACCGAAGGAGTTCGGAGTCCCGTATGAGATCGGGGACATGATGAGGAGTCTCGAAATGGTCGAGATGTAAAGATCGATATATTGGACGACTATATTTGGAGTTCGAAAAGGTTCCGAGTGATTCGGGTATTTTTCGGAGTACCGGAGAGTTACGGGAATTCGCCGGGGAGTATATGGGCCTTATTGGGCCATACGGGAATAGAGGAGAGAGGCCAAAAGGAAGGAGGCTTGCGCCCCCCCTCTGGTCTGAATTGGACAAGGGGCGCAGCCCCCCTTTCCTTCTTCCTCTCCCCCTCTTTCCCCTTCTCCTACTCCAACAAGGGAGGTGGAATCCTACTAGGACTAGGGAGTCCTAGTAGGACTCCACACTTGGCGCGACCCCTCCTAGGGCCGGCCTCCTCCCCCCTTGCTCCTTTATATACGGGGGCAGGGGGCACCCCATGACACACAAGTTGATCTTCAAGATCGTTCCTTAGCCGTGTGCGGTGCCCCCCTCCACCATATTCCACCTCGGTCATATCGTCGCAGAGTTTAGGCGAAGCCCTACGCCGGTAGAACATCATCATCGTCACCACGCCGTCGTGCTGACAGAACTCATCCCCGACACTTTGCTGGATCGGAGTCCGGGGATCATCATCGAGCTGAACGTGTGCTGAACTCGGAGGTGCCGTACGTTCGGTACTTGGATCGGTCGGATCGTGAAGACGTTACGACTACATCAACCGCGTTGTCATAATGCTTCCGCTTACGGTCTACGAGGGTACATGGACACACTTTACCCTCTCGTTGCTATGCATCACCATGATCTTGCGTGTGCGTAGGAATTTTTTTGAAATTACTACGTTCCCCAACAGTGGCATCCGAGCCTGGTTTTATGCGTAGATGTCATATGCACGAGTAGAACACAAGTGAGTTGTGGGCGATACAAGTCATACTGCTTACCAGCATGTCATACTTTGGTTCGGAGGTATTGTGAGATGAAGCGGCCCGGACCGACATTACGCGTACGCTTACGCGAGACTGGTTTCACCGTTACGAGCACTCGTGCTTAAAGGTGGCTGGCGGGTGTCTGTCTCTCTCACTTTAGCTGAATCGAGTGTGGCTACGCCCGGTCCTTGTGAAGGTTAAAACAGCACTAACTTGACAAACTATCGTTGTGGTTTTTGATGCGTAGGTAAGAACGGTTCTTGCTCAGCCCGTAGCAGCCACGTAAAATTTGCAACAACAAAGTAGAGGACGTCTAACTTGTTTTTGCAGGGCATGTTGTGATGTGATATGGTCAAGACGTGATGCTATATTTTATTGTATGAGATGATCATGTTTTGTAACCGAAGTTATCGGCAACTGGCAGGAGCCATATGGTTGTCGCTTTATTGTATGAAATGCAAACGCCCTGTAATTGCTTTACTTTATCACTAAGCGGTAGCGATAGTCGTAGAAGCAATAGATGGCGTAACGACAACGATGCTATGATGGAGATCAAGGTGTCGCCCGGTGACGATGGTGATCACGACGGTGCTTCGAAGATGGAGATCACAAGCACAAGATGATGATGGCCATATCATATCACTTATATTGATTGCATGTGATGTTTACCCTTTATGCATCTTATCTTGCTTTGATTGACGGTAGCATTTTAAGATGATCTCTCACTAAATTATCAAGAAGTGTTCTCCCTGAGTATGCACCGTTGCGAAAGTTCTTCGTGCTGAGACACCACGTGATGATCGGGTGTGATAGGCTCTACGTTCAAATACAACGGGTGCAAAACAGTTGCACACGCGGAATACTCAGGTTAAACTTGGCGAGCCTAGCATATAACAGATATGGCCTCGGAACACGGAGACCAAAAGGTCGAGCATGAATCATATAGTAGATATGATCAACATATTGATGTTCATCGTTGAAACTACTCCATCTCACGTGATGATCGGACATGGTGTAGTTGATATGGATCACGTAATCACTTAGAGGATTAGAGGGATGTCTATCTAAGTGGGAGTTCTTAAGTAATATGATTAATTGAACTTAAATTTATCATGAACTTAGTCCTGGTAGTATTTTGCAAATTATGTTGTAGATCAATAGCTTGCGTTGTTGCTTTCATATGTTTATTTTGATATGTTCCTAGAGAAAATTGTGTTGAAAGATGTTAGTAGCAATGATGCGGATTGGATCCGTGATCTGAGGTTTATCCTCATTGCTGCACAGAAGAATTATGTCCTTAATGCACCGCTAGGTGACAGACCTATTGCAGGAGCAGATGCAGATGTTATGAACGTTTGTCTAGCTCAATATAATGACTACTTGATAGTTTAGTGCACCATGCTTAACGGCTTAGAATCGGGACTTCAAAGACGTTTTGAACGTCATGGACCATATGAGATGTTCCAGGAGTTAAAGTTAATATTTCAAATACCCGAGTTGAGAGAGATGAAGTCTCCAACAAGTTCTATAGCTAAAAGATGGAGGAGAATCGCTCAACTAGTGAGCATGTGCTCAGATTGTCTGGGTACTTCAATCGCTTGAATCAAGTGGGAGTTAATCTTCCAGATAAGATAGTGATAGACAGAATTCTCTAGTCACCACCACCAAGTTAGTAGAACTTCGTGATGAACTATAATGCAAGGGAAGACAAAAAACGATTCCCGAGCTCTTCGTGATGCTGAAATCGACGAAGGTAGAAATCAAGAAAGAGTATCAAGTGTTGATGATTGACAAGACCACTAGTTTCAAGAAAAGGGAAAAGGGAAAGAAAGGGAACTTCAAGCAGAATGGCAAGCAAGTTGTCACTCCCGCGAAGAAGCCCAAAGCTGGACCAAAGCCTGAAATTGAGTGCTTATACTGCAAAGGAAATGGTCACTGGAAGCGGAAATGCCCTAAATATTTGGTGGATAAGAAGGATGGCAAAGTGAACAAAGGTATATTTGATATACAGGTGTTTGATGTGTGCCTCACTAGTGTTTATAGTAGCCCCTGAGTATTTTGATACTTCTTCGGTTGCTAAGATTAGTAACTCGAAACAGGAGTTACATAATAAACAGAGACTAGTTGAGGGTGAAGTGACGATGTGTATTGGCAGTGGTTCCAAGATTGATATGATCATCATCGCACCCTCCCTACAATCAAACAAAAAGGCAAACAAAAGAGAGAGGAGATTGGGAAAGAGAGGGCGAATAAAACGGCAAGGGTGAAGTGGGGGAGAGGAAAATGAGAGGCAAATGGCAAATAATGTAAATGCGAGGGAGATAAGTTTGTGATGGGTACTTGGTATGTCTTGACTTGAGCGAAGACCTTCCCGGCAACGGCGCCAGAAATCCTTCTTGCTACGTCTTGAGCTTGCGTTGGTTTTCCTTGAAGAGGAAAGGGTGATGCAGCAATAGTGGCGTAAGTATTTCCCTTAGTTTTTGAGAACCAAGGTATCAATCCAGTAGGAGGCTCTTCAACAGTCCCATGCACCTACACAAACAAAGAAGAACTCGCAACCAACGCAATAAAGGGGTTGTCAATCCCTTCATGGACACTTGCGAAAGTGAGATCTGATAGAGATAATATGATAAGATAAATATATTTTTGGTATTTTATGATATAGATAGGAAAAGTAAAGATGCAAATAAAAGTAGATCGAAAGCTTATATGATAAAAGATAGACCCGAGGGCCATAGGTTTCACTAGTGGCTTCTCTCAAGATAGCATAAGTATTACAGTGGGTGAACGAATTACTGTCGAGCAATTGATAGAAAAGCGAATAATTATGAGATTATCTAGGCATGATCATGTATATAGGCATCATGTCTGTGACAAGTAGACCAACTCCTGCCTGCATCTACTACTATTACTCCACACATCGACCGCTATCCATCATGCATCTAGAGTATTAAGTTCATAAAGAACAGAGTAACGTATTAAGAAAGATGACATGATGTAGAGGGATAAACTCATGCAATATGATATAAACCCCATCTTTTTATCCTCGATGGCAACAATACAATACGTGCCTTGCTGCCCCTGCTGCCACTGGGAAAGGACACCGCAAGATTGAACTCAAAGCTAAGCACTTCTCCCATTGCAAGAAAGATCAATCTAGTAGGCCAAACCAAACTGATAATTCGAAGAGACTTGCAAAGATAACTTAATCACACATAAAAGAATTCAAAGGAGATTCAAACATTTCTCATAGATAAACTTGATCATAAACCCACAATTCATCGGATCTCGACAAACACACTGCAAAAAGAGTTACATCGAATAGATCTCCAAGAAGATCAAGGAGAACATGGTATTGAGATCCAAAGAGAGAGAAGAAGCCATCTAGCTAATAACTATGGACCCGAAGGTCTGTGGTAAACTACTCACAACTCATCGGAGAGGCTATGGTGTTGATGTAGAAGCCCTCTGTGGTCGATTCCCCCTCCGGCGGAGCGCCGGTGAAGGCTCCAAGATGGGATCTCGTGGATACAGAAGGTTACGGTGGTGAAAATAGTTTTTCCTGGTCGCCTCTGATGTTCTCGGGGTATGTGGGTATATATAGGAGGAAGAAGTAGTTCGGTGGACTCCCGAGGGGCCCACGAGATAGGGGGGCGCATCCAGTAGGGGGGGCTCCCTCCACCCTCGTGGCCTCCTCGATTGCTTCTTGACTTGCACTCCAAGTCCTCTGGATCACGTTTGTTCCAAAAAGATCGCTCCCGAAGATTTCATTCCGTTTGGACTCCATTTGGTATTCCTTTTCTTCGAAACACTGAAATAGGCAAAAAAAAAAGCAATACGGGCTGGGCCTCCAGTTAGTATGTTAGTCCCAAAAATGATATAAAAGTGTAAAGTAAAGCCCCTAAACATCCAAAACAGGTAATATAATAGCATGGAACAATCAAAAGTTATAGATACGTTGGAAATGTATCAATCACCTAGATAGATCTTGCGTGGTCATAGGAAAATTTTGAAATTACCGCGTTTCCCAACAGCCCCCCAAGCCCAATCCGAATTGGGAGGGGGGGCCCTTTCCTTCTCTCCCTCTCCCTCTTCCTTCTTCTCCTACTCCAACTCGGGAAAGGGGGAACCTACTCCTACTGGGAGTAGGACTCCCCCCCTTGGGTGCGCCATAGAGAGGGCCGACCCTCCCCTCCTCCACTCCTTTATATACGGGGGAGGGGGCACCCCATAGACGAAAAAGTTGATCAAGTTGATCTTTTAGCCATGTGTGGTGCCCCCCTCCACAGATTTTCACCTCGGTCATATCGTCGTAGTGGTTAGGCGACGCCGTGCACCGGTAACTTCATCATCACCGTCACCACGCCGTCGTGTTGATGGAACTCTCCCTCGGCCTTAGCTGGATATAGAGTTCGAGGGACGTCATCGAGCTGAACGTGTGCAGATTGCGGAGGTGTCGTGCGTTCGATACTTGATCGATTGGATCGCGAAGAAGTTCTACTACATTAACCGTGTTACTTAACGCTTCCGCTTTCATTCTACGAGGGTACATAGACAACACTCTCGCCTCTCATTGCTATGCATCACCTAGATAGATCTTGCGTGAGCATAGGAATTTTTTTGAAATTACTGTGTTCCCCAACACTACCTACAGCGGCTCCACCGCTGCGTGGGGGGCCGCGACCAAGGGCTTCACCATTGGCGCGTGGCAAGGGCGGGCTCGCGCACTTCTCCGTCCTCGTTTGCATATGCAACCCAGGTCAAAGTGCTCCCTTCGCTTGCTCGCCGCTGCGGTAGCGGGTTGTTCCATTTGCTTACTGCTCTGTGTGGCATGTTGTGTGTACAGAATTTTTGTAGTTTGTGCATTTTTGAAATTTATCATGTCCATGACAACTTTGCATAAAATGTGTGTTCAAAATGTCCCCATGGCAGAAAACATCTCACACATAGGCATATGGCAAGTTCGACTAAGCTCATGGCAAGTTTGGTTCCTCTAGGATCGTTGGCGGCGAAATCGATGTACTTCAGCGGCTGGTCTCTGTATGCGATAGTTTTGATATCCCACCTCCCATATTCAATTCTGATTTTCCATGGCAAACAATATGCCTAGTATTTTGTAACCCCCCACCCCCACCCCCGTCATGCCCAGTTTTTGTTTTGGTTTGTGCAGTGTGATCACATGGCAAGTTCATCACATAGCTCATTTTTTGCCATGGAAAATTAGCTAGTTAGAACAATTTTGGCACGACATTTTTAGATGGTTTTTCCCACATGCCATTCTGAAAGATCTTTTCTCAGCATGGTAAATTATAATATTAGCCACATCACTTCTTTAGTTTTGCCACGGTAAATTTGGTTAATGGATCACGACAAATTTAGTTTGTCGATCACGGCAAAATTAGTAACTGACCACGACAAATTTAAGTTTCTTTTTTTGCATGGCAAATTTACCTTCATCCCGATGGCAAATTTACTTAACATACATTTGCGAGCGAACCAATTTGCCATTGTTTCATTTCCCATGAGAGCATTGTGATTCATGAAGTCCATCACATTCTTGTCTTTCGAACATGGCAATTTTCAGCTTTCTTTGTAGTGCTCTCATGGCAGGTTCCTCAAATTTTGCTATTTTTATATTTTCCATGGCAATTCTATCTTTGTTGACATGGCAAATATAACTACATATCCGTGGCAGATTTCACTCTATTTCTCCTCCGCAAATTTTACTCTCACAAACAACCCAAATTGAAATTGTGGCAAATTTAGTTTACTGGTCACGGCAAATTTAGTTTTCAAATCATTCCAAATTTAGTTTACATGAATTTTCACCATCGCAAGTTTTGAAATGATTCTACCATGGCAAGTTTCGATACGAATCCGCATGGAATGTTTTCATGTTCATACTTGATTTTCAACTTTTTGTGTTTTTCCGCACACAACAAATTCATCATACAAATCTGCCACGACAATTCTTGATACGAATCTACCATGGCAAGTTTCTCGTTCATACTTGATTCCAACCTTTTGTGTTTTTTCACACACAGTAAATTCATCATATAAAAACACGGCAATTCTTGATACGAATCTGCCATGGCAAATTTTCTTGTTCATACTTGATTTTGAACTTTTTGAACGGGGACCACGACAATTCTTCTCTTTTTTGCAACATGGCAATTTTCTTTTGAACGGGCCCATGGCAAATTTACTGCATGCATCATGGGAGTTATAGTTTATGGATCATGGCATTTTTTAGTCTATGCATCATACAAATTTTCTATTTTTGAATGACGCCATAACAAATTTTCGTCCTTCTTTGCAACATGGCAAATTTTCTTTTTGAATGGGACCATGGCAAACTTAGTATATGTATCATGGCAAATGTAGTTTCGGGGCATGGCAAAAAATCTAATTATATGGAACATGACAAATTTTCTTTCTTTTTTGTAACATGGCAATTTTTCTTTTTTCAACGGGGCCATGGCAATCTCAATGCATGTTTCATGGCAACGATAGTTTATGGAGCATGGAAAATTTTCTTCCTTCTTTTTTACAACCTTGCAAAAAAGAATAGAAAATGACCATGGTAAACTTAGTTTGTGTACCATGGCAAATGCAGTTTTCGGAGCATGGCAATTTCCAATTTTAAGGACCATGGAAAATTTTCTTTCCTTTTTTGCAACATGGCAAATTTTCCTTTTTAACGGGACCATGGCAAATTTAATGTATTTATCATGGGAATTATATTGTATGGATCATGGGACTTTGTAGTCCATCGATCATGGTATAACATTTTTCCAACAAAGCTGCCACGGCCCATGGCAACATTAGATTTACTCATGTTTCTTGTTTAATACCATTGCAATTTTATTGCACCATGGCAAATGTAGTTTATGTATCATGGCAATGTTCATTTTCTTTTGCAACATGGCAAAAATTATTTTTTATTTGACCATGGCAATGAAGCTCCTCCCCCGGCCTAGACGTCGACTAAGACGCCGACCAGAAGGTCGTCCTCATGGCGACGACCATGATTTTTGTTTTGTTTTTGAACACATGGCATTTTGTTTGCAATTTTATGTGATGGCAAGTTGATATGTACCCCCGCTGCAAACTTGCCATGTTTTTAGCTTGGGAAACAACAATATTTTCCCTGGCAAATTCATACACTTTGCCATCATATATCAGTAGATATGTCATGGCAAATTTTCAACCTATTTTTTACTATAGGTATATTCAATCTGCAATTTTGCTTTGCCATTGTTTAATACTTAGGCCATGACAATTTACTCTCAGACCATAATTTTGCCACGACAAATCTTCTTCCATAGCCATGGCAAATTAACCTTTTTCCATGGCATTTTTATCTTCTTTGTGTACTATGGCAAATTTTCTTTTTTTTATTTTCCATGGCAATTTTATCTTCTACACACATGGCAAATTTACGTTTCTTTTACCTACGAATGCTCTTTCTCAAAAACAAGGCAAATTCTAAAAATTTCTAAAATATGGCAAACTCGTCATCCTTCACAAAGTATGTGTTCCACCTACCAATTGTCCCCTTTTGATAGGTCTCTGCGTAATTTTAAGATGTAATCTATGCATGGCATGTCAATTTGAATGTACCTATTAATTGAAGACTCAAAATGCACATGGCAAGTTTCTAGGATTTTGTTTTGTTTTTTAACACATGGCATTTTTCTGAAATTTTATGTGATGGCAAGTTGATATGCACCCCCAAGCAAGCTTGCCATATTTTTAGGTTGGGAAAAAACACTATTTGCCATGGCAAATTCATACAATTTGCCATCTTTTGCAATCAAGGTCTTTTTTGGTTCAATCATCATATAGCAGTAGAGATGCCATGACAATTTTTCAACATGGGTACATTCAATATGCAGTTTTGCTTTGGCATTGTTTAATATTTAGACCATAGCAATTCCGGTACTTTTAGACCAATGACAATTTTTAATAGAACATTCGTATATGACAACTAAGATTTGTGCACAAACCATCTAATTTTTTGCCATGGACATTTGCTCTTTACTATGATTTGCCATGGGAATTTTTAGTTTATTCTATGATGGCATTTTTTTCCTAGCACAACACAGCTGGGCTTTATTTGTGAAAGAAAAATAAAATCTGGGCTGGCTATGGTGTGGCGACTTCGGCATCTTTTTCTGTGTTGTTATGCGGTTAGGCCCGATTTATCCAACCCTCTGTGTTGGTGGTGATGGATTGTAAGTCTGTTCTGCGTGGAATGATGCTCTTGCAGATGCTGCTTCAGTGATTTATCGATCTCGTCTCAAGGGCGAGTGCTATTGCGATCATCAAAGCCTGGTATGGCGAGGGTATTCGCTAATGTCTCTTTTCTTTGTTGCTGGTTTGGCACAATTTTCAATTTTCGGTGGGTGGCGTACAATCAAAGGAAGAAGAAGACTAGGAGGCCTCGAAGACTAGTATAATTGTTAATGTAAATTTTTTTACTGATCTTTCTACATCCATTTGTCTATCCATGTATTGGCTTTTATTTTTTCGATATTAATCAGTTCTAAGATGCCCTTTGAGTGCCTTTATTAGTTAAAAAGGCCTAAAGGAGTATTTATTGCATTCACTCCACAAAATATAGTCCCTGAAATTTGCTTGAGAGAAAAAAACATTGAAATAGATATACCTAGAAAACACTCTGATTTTTTTAAAGGAGGTTGAACCCTCAACATCTGCATCAATATGATGTGCATAGCCAATTTTATTAAAGTTAATACAAGGCATCGATGTCGAAGACATAAATAAACATATTACATAACAAGCACAATTACGGTAGGCCCATTACAAAATGTGAATTTAATACCTATGACTTAGCGACTTCTTTTGCAACAACGCCTTCAAGAAGAGACGTACGTACACCCTTACAACATCGCCGTCCAGTCCAACCAACAAATAGCAAGGACAAGGATTTCATCCTGGTTGCAGAATTCGACCAATGAAGGCCAACATATCGGCAAGGGGACAATGCCTTAAACAAGGTAACGGTTCAAGTTTGTCGGTGTTGAGCCCGACCAATGAAGAGCGGAAAATGTTTTTTTCACCCCAGAAAAAAGGTGGTACTTTTGTCACCATCTGGACAACCGATCTTTCAAAATTGACGCCGGTTAATACTTCATGCTACGCTGTAATGGCACTAGCAAATGGGTGGGATGTCCACCCACCTTAAGTCGCCGCCATGGCCATCGGGAGGCCGCCCACCATGCGGTGCAGATCTGGCCGCTGCCACTCCACGCCATCGTGAAGTGACCTGCACTCTTAATAGAGTAGCTCGATTAGATATGCAATAGCCACTTGGGGTTACCGTACTAAATTGCATTGTTGCACTTGTTTGTAAATGGCCGGTCAGGGGAAATATAGCAAACGAGTAAACATACAAAACTTATATAGAGAAATTGGAATCCTTTTTTCCAAAAACTATAGACTTTACGACGCGAACCTGGTCAACACAACGCTCAAGCGACCACGTATGTGTAATCACACCACATCGAACATGGTCATTGAATATGGATATGTGAGTTGACGATCAAGTGCAGGTCCAGGTAGTGGGTCTTCCTCGTATGGCATTGCTGTCCTCACCGGGCAACGGCCTGCTCCTTTTTGCCTCACAAAGCAGGAATGCGCCCTGTCACTAACTGTAACCAATCTCGGTTGCGCTTGCACTAACCAAAAGAGGAGGAGAACCATGCATGTCATGGCATAGTCCTTGTGGAGGGTAGGGTAGGGAGCAAATCCAATGGAGCCGGTCAACCAGCTTTCCTTGGTTAACTAATAGTGGGTCTGGCACTTATCCACATCCGCCTTCCCAGTCTAGGTGACCAGTCATAACCCCGCGTGTGCAGGCGCGCCGGACTCTCAACGGCTCCCACGAGGCTAGATCGGGTAATTAGCTAGTATAACGCGTAGTGGAAGCTAGCCGGAACGATGGGAACATGCGCATGTGTTGTGCGAGAAGATCAAACCAAAACAATCCATTATCCAGTTGAATTGCTATAGATTACATGCAATTATCCCAACAGCGAAGGGGAAATGGGTCATGTCAACTGCTGCTTTCAGAGCTTGAGAGGGGAAGGAACTAACTTCTTGCAAGTGGTGAAGATCCAAGCACTCGTGCACAGACAGGGTCAGCGTTTGGTCAATTTCTGGCCTGATCCCATTCAGTTGTACGAAGTTGTAACACTAGCTTCCTGCAGGGGAAGCAGTAGTGGATTAACTGTCGTTCAAGTGAAAGATGCCCAAATTATCTACTGGCCCATGGTTCATTGCACGGTTAGTTGTTTATTTATATTTTTGAAAAGGAGGATAAACCCAGATTAGTTACTACTTCCTCTGTCCCATAATATAAGAGCGCTTTTGACACTAATAGCTGGCAGTTCTCTCAAGCCAAGATGATCAATCAAGCATCGGATCCCAAGTGCTAATAGGCGAACCTTCCACTGTAGCGTAGCCTGTGTTGCACGTAAGTCGTTTGCTCATCGACAGTCATGGCTTTCATGTATACGTAGACAGATGCAATCTCTAACGATTCTGCGCAAGGGCATATGATCGAGTATTTGTTGCTTTCTGCATACTTTATGGGACGGATTCCCTCCGGCCCTACGTGCCGGCCGTGTTCAATGTAGGCGGCATCATGTCACGAAACGCTATAACCATCCAGACGCCCGACACCATGTTCTTCCTTCCCTTGGAAATAAATGGGTCTGCACTCTTGGTTAAACCGATACACTCCACTGTGCTAGAAAATGCTGGCCAGGCCAGATTGTCCAATCCAGCGAAGAAACGCCATATCTGAAACCTGAACCGCAATCGATGGCTTCCTTGCCGCGAGCTGCGAGCCTGCAACCGACCAAAGATTCCGAGAGAAGAACACAAAAGTGTAGGCTGGCGAGCTAGCCCAGGTTTCCGCCTGCAGCATCACAGATGCGAATTTCACGGGGCGCAATGATGCGCGCGATTCCTCTTGTGGGTACAACCGTACGAGCCTAGTGGCACTTGCATCACTGGAATCTGCTGGATATCTGATCGATGGCCCATGCATGCAAGGAAGTAAAAGGCCGTGGTGTAGTGAGCAGGAGTGGACAAGAATCGTCCGCCCTGGAAGGGGCCAGCATGAACTGCTACCAGGGATCCAAAGTTCATTCATGTCAGCTTCTTCTTCTCCTCGCCTCGCCCTACCGACATTTCAGGAGCAAATTTTCTTCTCTTCACACTTCTACACTGTTTGCATAATTGGATTAGTTGATCAATTCCAAAACTGGTGCCGCGAAGAAACGCACAGGCACAGCTACAGACACTCCGCACCGTCCCCGTCATCTATCTATCTATCCAATAATAGATGATCTGAATCTGCTTCTGTTACTCACCACAATAATGTAGTAGTAGTAAGAAGGAAAGAAGAAAACAGATTGTCATTTCAGTCACTCGGATGGAATGGAAGAAGGCGCTGCGGTTTTTGGCGCCAAGCAGTAATGTCTTTGCTGAATCCCGTGCAACTGTAGGAGCGTAGGCTCGTGGCGCGGTGCCGACATCCTCTACCTACAGTTCTATACCGGCGTTAAAATAAGCTGCATTGGCTGGCAGTGAAGCCGATCGCCGGCTCTCCGAGGCCGATCGAGCAAGCACAAAATCTCGCAAACAGTGGCCGAACTCGCTCGTGCAGGCGTACAGCCAATGGGGCGGCACGGCAGCCTCATCTCATCTCGCCTCATGGCTCATGCTATGGCGCGCCGGTGGCCATTAAAAAGATGCTAAAAGGAGCAGCGCGTACGCTGGGCGGCCGGGCTGGACCATGCCGAACGACCGACAGCCAGCGCCATCAATGCCTCCCCCGCCAACTGCAATGCAGCTCGCCGTTCAATCAGAACCAGACGAGGAACCAGCGCCTCTACCACGGGTAGTGGTGAAGGTCCATGGATCATGGACCATGAACTATTGGTGCCAAAATGTACCAAGAGGTGCAGCAGTACAGCTTGGCTTTGGAGCTCTGCGATCATGGTTCGGGAAGCGTACAGCGTGCAAGTGGAACTGCGATCCTTGGAGCAAAGCTGTCTGATGTGGATTCGGTTGGTTGGGTCTGTTCTCCAGCACGGCATGCATCTTGATATGGTTCACGTGAGGAGGTGAGCACACGGGCAAGAACAAAACAGGTGACAATATTATGCCACGGAAGTGGAAAAGAAACGATTTTGATTGGAAAAGAAGCCAGTGACTTCATCTTTCTTCAGTCCTGGCCAGGCTCCCCTGTTTGCTCTGACTATACCCCCCGTCTAATAGTAATAGTTATCTGCAGTTTTGCGGTCCTATCCCTTGCTGTTCAATTCCCACCATTATTTGCTAACTAAAACACCTCAAGATCAACACTTACATGGTTATTACAGACAAGAAAGACAAGTTGATGCCTCCAAGAATTAGCTAGGGAAGGAATAAACACTTGCTGTCGGTGGCGCTGCTCGGTCTCTCGCTGGCTGGGGTGCTCTGCCCAGCTCACGACGATGCCGACGTCGCCGAGGCCTTCTTCTTCGTCCCCGCCGCCGGCTTCTTGCTGGTGGACGGTTTGGCGATCTTGATGTCCAGCTTGTAGTACTGCACGAACCAGTCCACGAAGTGGCGCAGCCCGGCGTCGAGGGAGGTGGTGGGGCGGTACCCGAAGTCGTGCGCCGCGTGGCTCACGTTGGCGTGGGTGAAGGGCACGTCACCGTTGCTGGGCATGGCGATGATGCGCTTGTTCGCCTTCTTGCCCAGCAGCTTCTCCAGGATGGCCACCATCCGGGTCACCGGCACCGGGGAGGTGTTGCCCAGGTTGTACACGCGCAGCGGCGCGGGCCCGCTCTTCTTGCCGGAGCTGGCGGACCCGGTGCTCCTGCCAGCGGTGTCCAGCGCGCCGACGCACCCCTTGACCACGTCGTCGATGTAGGTGAAGTCGCGGCGCGCGTCGGCGTAGAGCGTGATGGGCTCGCCGGCCACGATGCTGCGGGCGAAGGAGAAGTAGGCCATGTCGGGGCGGCCCCAGGGCCCGTACACGGTGAAGAAGCGGAGGCCGGTGATGGAGAGGCCGTAGATGTGGTTGTATGCGTGCGCGATGGCCTCGCCGGCCTTCTTGGTGGCCGCGTAGAGCGACGCCGGGCGGTCGGTGCGATGGTCCTCGGAGAAGGGCGCGTCGGTGTTGAGCCCGTAGACGGAGGAGGAGGAGGCCCAGACGACGGCCGGCTGCGGGTCGGCGTGCTTGGCGGCCGCCTCGAACACGCTCACCAGCCCGGCCACGTTGGACGCCACGTACGTCTGCGGCGCCTCCATGGCGTAGCGCACCCCGGCCTGCGCCGCCAGGTGCAGCACGTGCGTGAAGGGCACCGCCTCGAAGAGCTTCTCCAGAAGCAGCGCGTCGTTGATGTCGGCGTCGAGCACGACGACGCCGCGGTCGGCCAGGAGCGCCTGGCGGCCGCGCTTGAGCGCCGGGTCGTAGTAGGAGTTGAAGTTGTCGAGGCCGACGACGCCGTCGCCGCGCGCCTTGAGCGCGTGCGAGCAGTGCGCGCCGACGAACCCGCCGGCGCCCGTGACGAGCACCGACAGCCCCCCGTCCCGGCGCGGCTTGGCGCTCCGGCGTATCTCCTTCTGCCACCGCTCGCTCCCGTACGTGGCCGCGGCCGACGAGGACGCGAGCAGGCTCCGGTGGGACCGCGACGGCGCGGAGGAGGAGGACGAGGAGGCGCCGTCGGCGGAGGCGAGGCTGAAGGAGCGGGAGAGGAGGGACGGGTAGTGCAGCGCGAAGAGGAAGACGAGCGCGAGCGTGGCGAGCACGGTGGCGCGGAAGAGCAGGTGCGAGGAGGCGGAGACGAACTTGCCGCTGGCCACCCGGCGCAGCAGCAGCGCGCCGCCGCTGGCGTACCGCTCCAGCTTCACCCCCTTGGCCGCGGCGTCGGACGGCATTGTCACTCCTCGCGCTGGCTAGCCGCGTACGTACGTGCTTGCCGGGTAGCTCGCGGCGTCGGAGTGAGCGAGCGTGTGTGAGAGTTGGCTAGAGGCGGGCTAGCTGAGGAGGGAGCACGGGGGAATGAGGAGGATTTAAAGAGGGGGCGTGAGGTGGGCCCACGCGGCGGTGGTTTTTTTGTTTCGGTTGGAATGCCACCCGAGCTGAGTTGAGTTGAGCCGAGCCTCACTTCTTTTCCGAACCCGCTCGCTCGGTCTCCGATTGGGTAAACACACACGCAAGATATGACTAGGGCAATAATTCTGGTACGATCGCAGCAAAGCCCAGCAGTGCATCTCTTTGCTTCTGTTTGGTTATGACATGTGGTGCCCCAGTGTCAGGCCGCTACACTGGTGGGTTCATCCTGGCTGCCCAATCCAGCTTGCGTGTTTTTTTAAGGATGAACGTGGGTGTTCTAGGTGCCATGCCACATACTAGCAAAAAATTTTAGAGCAGAGACCTTGCCCGGCCTTAAAAATGAGGACCCGTGTATACTCCCGACACTCGTAAATACATTGTGTAAAAAATGTTCTTATATTATGGGACTGGAAATAGTATAAGACATTTTGAATATTTAAATGTAAATTATATATGAACTGAAATGATTGAGCATACACATTAAAACGTGTCTGTATACATTTCATTCAAAAATTAATTAAAATATTTCATATTTATGAACGGAGGGAGTATCTCGTATGCCACCATGTGCGCAGTCAGTGGCTGATGCTCTCTCTAATGGTTGCTGGATACATGACTTTAAACCCACATTACAATCGATTCGTTCATACAACATCTTCATGGACACATACTTTCGGGCCGCTGGTAGGTTGGCGTACCTATCCTACTATGAGGGATTGTCTCGCAGCTCCTCCGCGATGTTCTTATGAAAGACTTGGGTACCACTGCGCTCTAAGTTGTTCATCCGGATTGCACCTTGCAGACATATCTGGACGACGGACCACCATGCCAGACATTGTATGCCTCATATCGAACATTGTGTTATGTGCTTGACCATCCGGAAAATGCGGATCATCTTCGCGTGGGCTGCTCAATCTCAAACATTATCTGGAGCCGGTCATTGGAATGGTGCGGTCTTTCGGTGATCACCCCTCTCATGAACTCCTCCTTCATCGAATGGTGGTCGTCGGCAGTACTAGAATCGAGCCTAGGGACAAAAGGAATCTTTAACATCATTATCACACTACTAGAAAAAAAGCTATAAATGGGATGGGCACTAATGGCGCACCAGTCAGGTGGTGCGCCACTACTATATACTAATGGCGCATCATTTGGTGATGTGCGCACCAGACACACGGTGCGCCACTAGTAATAATTTTTTTTTCCATTTTTTCATACATACTAATGGCGCATCCGAGCGAAGTGCGCCATTACTAGTTCTAACTAGTAATGGCGCACCAGCCACAGAGTGCGCCAGTACTGTATTCTTTTTTTTATTCTTTTTTTTGCAAAACTACTAATGGCGCACCGTGGCACAGTGCGCCATTACAAGTTTAAACTAGTAATGACGCACTATGACTCGGTGCGCCATTAGTATATATTTATTTTTTTTACTTTTTTGCAAAACTACTAATGGCACACCACCTGCAGGTGCGCCATTAGTAACCAAGGTTACTAATGGCGCATTTGCAGGTGGCGCGCCATTAGTAACCTGGGACCCCAACAAGATATTTTGGACAGCCACACCTACCCACTCACTTTCCCCACTTCATTCCCTCCACCTCCTTCTCCAAGCTTTCGGCTGCCTCCTCCTCCTCACCTCATTTGCATCATAGATTCATCAAAATTAAGTGGTGAAATTACTTTTTTTTTGATAGGTAAGTAAGGGGAAAGCTATCTTCATGTTGTAGATCTTTTTTTCTCCCTAGCTCGCTCCAACAACGTGCACATGTACTTTTTGTGGCCTAGCTAGATCTATGTATGTTTGTGGTATTTCATATGTTTGTGTTTGTAGGTACCGGTATTTGAAATGCGATAGTTGCCAATATTTTGCGGGAATGTTGATTCATTTCCGTTTCGGCGAGAATTTTGGCACTATGCATTCTTTTTCGTCCTATTTTTAGGGAAGGTCATGTCAAATTTTTTCTTGGTTCTAAAATATCGTTTTGCTCTATCCCGCAGGCGACCATGGTCCGCACGATGACCGAAGGCATCGTGAATAGGTTTTTGAGCTCCGCGAAGGCCGAGATGCTTCAAAAGAACGAGACGGAGATAAGATGTCCGTGTCGAAGATGCAAGCTGAAGAGCCTTATTGCGGACCCGGATTCCGGGCAAGTGCGGGACCACCTGCTCTTGCGTGGTTTCATGGATGGCTATCGGTGGCAATGTGATGAAGATGACTATGAAGTCGTCCATGGGGGCCGGGCAAGAAATGAGGAAGGGCAACAAGACAACCACCGCGGTGAGGACGGGCGAGAAGACGAAGAATCTCCAGGACATGATCACGACGGTGATGCTATACACAGTCATCATGTAGAAGATGTCATACATGATGATGAGGAAGATCAAGACGAAGGGCGTGATCATGAAGGTGAAGATGCCGGAGCAGACGACGATGGAGGCTGGGTGCAGGACCCTCATATTCAAGAGCTGCTTCTCAAGCAGACGGATAACGCAAGAGCTGCCGCCCGAGAGAAAGAAAGCCAAGCTGGATCAACTGGAGATAGACGGGGTTACTCCATTGTATGAAGGATGCAGGCCCGAGGATACCCACCTGAAAGTAACGCTCATGGCTCTGGAGATGAAGGTAAAACACAAAATGACCGACGCATGCTTCGACGAGAACATGTCATTCTGGCACGAACGTCTTCCCAAGGGGAACAAGTGCCCGACCAGTTTCGAGGAGGCGAAGAAAATCGTGTGTCCTCTAGATTTACCGCACATGAAATACCATGTGTGCATGAACAATTGCATCATTTATCGGGACGAGCACGCGGAGTCTACCATATGTCCGGTGTGCGGCGTCACTCGATACAAGAAGAGGAAGAAAGCTCCTCGAAAATTGGTGTGGTACTTTCCGATCACTCCTCGTCTGCAGCGGTATTTCACGGACCCTAAGGTAGCAAATCTCCTGCGTTGGCACGCGGATAGGGAGGAGAAGAAGCGGGAAGATGACGGAAATGATCCGGAGATAAATAAAAAAGACAAGATGCTGAGTCACCCTAAGGATGCGAGCCAGTGGCAAGCGTTGAATTTCGAATACCCAGAATCTGGGAAGGATCCAAGGAACATCGTGCTGGGCACGAGCACAGATGGAGTCAATCCGTTTGGCAGCCAGAGAAGCACACATAGCACCTGGCCTGTGTTTGTGTGGATGTACAACCTCCCCCCTGGTTGTGCATGAAGAGGAAGTACATTCACATGAGTATGCTAATTGAAGGGCCGAAACAACTAGGGAACGACATCAATCTGTATCTGGGGCTGCCGAAGGAGGAGCTAGACACGCTGTGGAAAACGCCAGCCAATACGTGGGACGCCGCAGAGAAAGAATATTTCCCTATGAGAGTCGCACTACTCACGACGGTGCACGACTATCTCGGTTACGGATATCTCGCGGGGCAGGTAGTCCACGGATTTTCTGGATGCGTAAGGTGCATGGATGACACAACGTATCGCCAGCTAGATAGAGATCCCGGGTCTTCGAAAATCGTGTTCATGGGACATTGAAGGTGGCTTCGCGACGATGACCCGTGGAGGAAACGCAAGGATATGTTCGATGGTGAAACCGAACCCCGAAAACGCCCGCGTACGAGGAGTGGCGAGGAAATAGACGAGCTGTTGAAAAATTGGAAAGATTGCCCTGCCGGGAAAGAAGCAAAAGGCGCCAGAGCCGGGAAAGAAGCGAAAGGCGCTAGAGCCGCTGCTGAATGTATGGAAAACGAGGTCTGTTTTCTGGGACTTGCTGTACTGGAAGATCCACCGTGTGCCTCACAGCCTTGATGCCATGCATATCACGAAGAACGTGTGCGAGAGTCTGCTTGGTACCCTGCTCAACATGCCAGAGAGGACCAAAGATGGGCCGAAAGCAAGGGCAGACTTGAAATCAATGGGCATCAGGCAGGAGCTTCACGCTAATGATGATGATGATGATGATGATGATGATGAGGCGAAGCAGGACACAGAAAGTCGTCGCAAAGACAAAAATGCCAAGAAGACCAGAAATGACTACCCTCCCGCGTGCTTCACTCTAAGTCAGGAGGAGATCGAGCAGTTTTTCACCTGCCTCGTAGGAGTAAAACTTTCTTACGGTTACGCGGGGAAGATAAGCAGATACCTAGACCCAGCGAAGCAGAAGTTCAGCAGGATGAAGTCTCACAACTGTCACATGCTGATGACCCAGATACTTCCAGTTGCAATCCGTGGGATCATGGACGCGCACGTCCGTGAAACGCTATTTGTCCTATGCAACTTTTTCGATGTCATCTCTCGGAAGTCGATTGGCGTGAGGCAACTCAGAAGGCTACAAGAAGAGATCGTGGTGATACTATGCGAGCTTGAGATGTACTTCTCGCCCGCATTCTTCGACGTTATGGTGCATCTGCTGGTCCATATCATGGAGGATATCATCCAACTCGGGCCGACGTTCCTGCACAGCATGATGCCGTTCGAAAGGATGAATGGTGTCATCAAAGGATACGTTCGCAACATGTCACGTGCAGAGAGAAGTATAGCCAGGGGCTTTCCGACCGAAGAGTGCATCTCCTATTGCACGAATTATCTAGGCATCAAGAACCCCGTTGGTCTGCTCGTCAACACGCACCTCGGCAGGCTCGCTGGATGGGGTCATTGTGAGGGTCGCCGCGAAATGCATGTCGACTTCGAGGGTCGACTCGCCGACTTTGAAAGAGCAAACCTAGTCGCGCTACAACACATAGACGTGGTCGATCCTTGGGTGGTAGAGCACAAAACCTTTATTGAGAAGACGTACAACGACCGAGGCCAACAGACGATGAACAGAGATATAATCAAAGAGCACAACTCATGTTTCACGCGTTGGTTCAAGCAGAAGCTTCTGTCGTACTCTTTACATGAGGATTCTTTCGCGGAAGAACAACTCATATTCGCCTTGTCACAGGACGCCGAGCACAACCTGATGACCTATGAGGCGTACGATATCAATGGCTACACATTCTACACCGAGAACAAGGACATGAAGAGCGATGGTTATCAGAATTCCGGGGTAACGATGGAATCCTACACCGATAACGACAAGGACAGATACTACGGAAGGATCGAGGAGATCTGGGAGCTGAGCTACGCTAGAGAGAAGGTCCCGATGTTTCGTGTCAGATGGGCCAAGAGGGTCCTAAAAGAAGACCGGTATTTCACCACCATGGTTATACCCGAAGCCAAATCCAAGACTGCGGGCGCAAACGTCACCGTGAAAAATGAGCCATGGGTACTGGCTTCCCAAGTGGACCAATGCTTCTTCATTACCGACCCGTCAAAGCCCAGTCGTGTTGTCGTGAGGAGAGGCAAAAGGAAGATCATCAGAATGGATGGAGTAGCCAATGAGCAAGACTTCGACAAGTACGGCGGCCCGAAGATCGAACATGACGACGACGATGAAGTAGCAGCACACACCACAAGAAGAAGCAGGACCACCCTACCTAAAGGACGTCTGTTCCACAGAAGAACTCCATTTGCGAAAAAGAAGGGCAAGAAGATTGTGAACAGATAGCTAGCTAAGATCAATTGTATTTAAATCGTAGTCTTCATTTCTCGATTGTATTTCATGGGCATTTTTTGATATCATGAATATTTTTAAATTTCATGGGCACTTTTTGAATTCATGAGGACACTCGATCTCGATCCCCCTTTATCTCGATCCCCCTCCATCTCGATCCCACCCGCACCCTCCCCCGCTAGCTCCACCGCCGCCGACGTCCCAACGCAACCCTCCCCCGCTCCACCGCTGCCAACGTGCACCCCCTCCCCCTCCCCCGCTCCACCGCCGTCGCCGATGATATTTTCAAGTAACAAAATTGATGATATTTAAAAAAATATATTACTGTTTTTATAAAAAATTATTATTGTTTCATATTCATATTCATTTTCTAAAAAATAATAATAATAAAGTGTAGACTACAATTGTTGTTAAACAACAATTATTACTGTTTTTATAAAAAGATATTACCGTTTCATATTCATATTCATTTTTTCTCAAAAAAATATACTAATGGCGCACCGACGGGGGGGTGCGCCATTGCTATCTAAAAAAAAGATTTCTAATGGCGCACTGAGGGGTGGTGCACCATTAGTAAGCTTCCCCCCTAGCTATCCTCCCTCTCCCTCGCCAGATCCCCTTCGACCCTCTCTCCCTCGCCACCAGATCCACCCGCGCGCTGCCCCGACCCATGATGCCGCCGCTCCGACCCTCGCCGGAGTCCACCCCCGCCGCCCCCGCGTCCTCGCGCCCCC
>NC_041389.1:479483130-479533608 GCF_002162155.2 Triticum dicoccoides
CCCACCCCCGTCGCCCCGACCCTCATCGTCTTCATCTTCGTCTGCGCCTTCTTTCACCTCCGGCCACCGCGGCCTCACCGTTGAACCGTCCCCAACCACGCCGTCCCTGACCACGCCGTCTACTGCTCTGCGATCGTTGTGAGATGCTCTTCAGTTTCCCCTCCTCCCCTTGGTCGTTTGCTTCCCGTAGCGCCGCCCCTGTGATTTTGCCGCACCACTATCCGCCATGGTCGTGTCTTGCTCCGCGCGCGGCTGCACCATGCTGCCCACTGCCTGACCTCGCCTCCGGCTGTCACTCGGCCGCACCAGACCGCGCTCACCCCGCCCCTGTCCATTCCCTGGTCGCGGGCCCGCGCCCTGGCCTACAGCCGTCCGCTCCTGATGGCGGCGCTGCAGCCTGCAACTGCTGCTATGGTCTACACGGCTGCCGCCCAGCTCGCCCGGGGTCGCATCTGGCCGTGTGCGTTGTCGCCTGGCCGCGCCCTGTTCCGCCACTGCCCACTGCTTCTGCTGTCGCTAGCTTCTGCTGCTCTTAGTCATTGTTTGCTACTGCTGGCCGCTGATGCTGATGCTAAGCTACTGCCGCTGCTTTTTTCTGCTAATTGTTGTCGCTTGTAGTAGTTGCGTTGGTGTTGCTGCCGCATACAGGCCGACCCTTAGGTTAGTTAGCTATAGTTTAGGATAATTGGCTTAGGTGGTTAGGCTAATTAGTGGTTATTAGATTTAGTGTATATGACATGTGGAACCTACTGTTAGATAAATTAGATTAAAAATATCTAAGCCTATGACATATGGGTCACACCTCTCCTTTTGACTAGTCAAATTAACTTGGCCAACTCGAATTAAAAGTAATTTAGAGAAACTACAATATTGTTTAAATCTTTGAAAAATCCTTTTATTCTTCAGTGATTATCTAGTTTTGTTCTAGATAACGATTAAATGTGGCTGATTATCCTCTCAATTCGGTCACTTGCTCGTTTCAGTTTAATGATTGCATTATAGTCCACTTTTTCAGTAAAATGTTCTGTTGCAATTCATTCCATTAGTTTGGTGCTGAAATGATCTGTCGTAATTCCTTCTTTCTGTTGCATTATTTGGAATTGTATCTCACTTTAGCTGCTAAACTCTCTGGAATTAATGCTTCATATGATGTTCAATTTTTGCATAAGTTGAAGAAACAATAGTTCTACTGACAAGCAGAAGAAAGGATTGGGCTCTGGTCCAAATGATGTTTAACATGAATTTAACTAAACAGGAATTTTATGTTGTTGCTACTGAAGATGAGTAGTTGTAGGAATATGATGCATAGTAGTTTTATGTTGTTGTAGTAGTTGTAGGATGTTATTGTAGTTGAAGTTGCAGGAGTAGATAATGGAGTACTGCCAATTTACTGTTAGTAAAGATGTTGAACACACAACTGTTGTTTACTCTAGTGATAGGAGTAGTAGTGGTGGCCATATAGTTGGACTACTACTGCTAGGACTTGCTCCAGATTTTAGGATTTCTTTTCTTTTAGGATTTATTTTCTTCTAGGACTAGGTTTTTATTATTTTTCTGTTGTGATTATTTTTTGAGCTCTTTCTTTTTCATTTCCTACTATCCTTATCCTAATTATCTTAAATTGTTATGATGTGTGTAACAGGATTAGATCTTGGATTTGCTAGTGGACTTTGGGAGTTTCTTAGACAGCTTGGTGACTCCATATTTTTCACTATTTCAGCAAGTCTTTTGTAAGCATTAAACTTTCAGCACTACATTTTTATCTTATGTGTACATCTGTTTGCTTCCAATTGCTATATATGTATTGTTGTTACTAAAAATGATGAAGCTCCTGTCAATTGCTATATATGTGTATTGATACAGTTCAGATTTGATTAGTTCCATAAATTTTTATGACCAAATATATATTTCAGATTTGTATAGTTTCAGAGATTTGTATGACCAAAGATACAGTTCAGATTTGAATTGTTTCAGAAATTTGTATGACCAGAGATACAGTTCAGATTTGAATTGTTTCAGAAATTGGTATGACCAAAGATGCTATTGTATATAAATGGGCTGCTATAGAACTGTTCTTCATCTTTACAGTGTTGTTGTATAGAAATATGCTGAATTTCCTACTCTGATTGTTGCTCAAAGAAATTTAGCAAAAAAATGGGGTCCTGGGAGACGCCGCTGCTGCTTGAGGCCCTTGAGAGGCCCTTCGTGTCGTGATGATTTTGCAGGTACCCCGAGAGGCCCTTGAGTTTGCCGGAATGTCGATTAACTTCCGTTCCGGCAAATTCGGGTACTCCATATGTCCTATTTTCAGCAAAGGTCATGCTAAAAATTTCCGTGAATTTTAGCATGACTTTGCTAAAAATCGGACATATGGGGTACTTGCTACTAATGCATGTGCCGAGGTATCTTAGTACTTGATTAAGTAGGATCACATAGGTGGCAATAGAGCCAAGTGATTAGTGTAAAGTGATTAGGCCCAACCTAGGGTGCCTCGGCATCGATAAACCCTAAATGATGGAAACTTAACTTAGCATTTAGGGTGCCTCGACGTGGACAAACCCTAAATGATGAAACTTTGGCTTTTAGGGTGCCTCGGTGTCGATGAGAACCTAAATGATGTACTCTTAGGCTTTTAGGGTGCCTCGGCATCGACAAACCCTAAATGATAAAAGCTTAGCTTTTAGGATGCCTCGGTGTCGACAAACCCTAAATGATGAGACCATGATCTTGTTCCTTGACAATAACCAACTTTTTGACCAAACTTTTTTCCTATTTAGAGCGAAACATGGCCAACAACGATGAGGCCGGCGGTTCGGGCGGCAAGCAATTCTGGGAGCTGCCCCAGGAGATGGAGGAACAACCTCACCGCTATGAGGACGCTGCGGAAGACATCGATCCTGACTACACAACCCCTAGTGGCGTCGGGGATGACACCACTGATGGTGTCGCCGAGGATGCCACCACTGATGATGGTGGCGCACGCACAGATGGCAGCCAACCGAAGAAGCAAAGGAAGGACTGGCGCCCGAATGCGCTCCGCACCCTCAAGGAGGAATTTACTCAAGTGGACTCCGACGGGCATCCAACGGAGCCCAAACATATAGTCAAGGGGTACTCGGTTCAGCTCGGGTGCATTCTCCGGAGCACCGTCTCGATCAACACCGAGAACCTTAGGCATAAGGACCGAGGGAATTTGCGCAACCTCCTCTTCACGAAGCTGCACGAACGATACAAGTTCCCCGCCGAATTTGAAAACACACGCCTCTCAAGAAATAAAGTGAACAGTATCGCCCTCACGAGGATGAGCACGGCCCTATCTACTTGGAGAAGCGCGGTGAAGAGAATGATTGATAAAGGTGATAGTTATGAGAAGATCAAGGCGAAAAATCCTTCGATCAGCGAATATGACTACAAGGAGTTCAAGATCAAGTGCGAGAGCAGCGCAACCTCCGAATCAAGTCAGTGGGGGAAAGAAATGCGGGAGTTGAACTTAGGGGAACACAAACTCGGTCCGGGCGGTTACAGAGTGGCGGAGCCTATATGGGACAAGGAGGACGCGGAGCATGCCGAGCAAGGCCTACCGCCCCGCTTCGAGAAATACAACGGTGACAAGCAGACCAGGAACTTTGTCAGGGCCCGGTACAAGGAGGACCCGATAACAAAGGAGCTTACCACGGATCCGAAGACCAGGGCGCTTGAGCTTGTTCTGGTAAGGAATACACCCCCGCGTAATTAGCCCCATATGGTTGCACTCTAATTAATCCCCAATATTTCTAAATGGTTCACGTTCCTTCCGCAGGACACTGAAAGCAGTAGCGCGGGGTCGTCTCAGAGCTCCCCTTTCGACACCCTTTTAAATAGGGCGTTGAACGTAATGAAAAACAAGGATAAGCTCAGTAAGCCGACGTCAGCTGGTCGTGTGGCCGGCAAAGGCTTGTCCACAAAATGGTCGTCATACTATACCGCTGGTGGGCGAAAGGAGAAAAAGACCAGCTCGGAAAGCCAGTCGCGCGAGGTTGAAGCACTCAAGGCACAAGTGGCGCGGATTCCGGAGCTTGTCCAAGAGCAAGTGGAACAACAACTGGGAATGAAGCTCAACGCCATGGTGCCTACGTTGATTCATGGGCTGACGACGTGGATTGAGGGCGGCCAACAGGGGTCTCCCCCAGTTCCCAGCTTCACGGCCAGCAACTCGCACAGCGTGCAGGCGGCGCCATTGGTGTCTCCGGCGGCGCCATTGGTGTCTTCGGCGGAGGCGGTATTCGTGTCTCCGGCGCCGGCACGGGCATTGGAGCTTAATGCACCCGGGTGTACGCCGGCCGGCACCTCGCCAGCAAGCGGCCCCTCCATCAGTTGCACGCCCGCTGTTGGCGGTGCCTCGACATTAGCCGAGCTCGACGGCATCACGGTAACTAAGCCTCTCGGCCGATGACTTCATCTCCTTGCCTTTTACTGGGCATCCCTGATGCCCTACATGTTTTCGCAGGGCACCGCCGACGTTCCTTGCACTCTTCTGCACTTCGTGGGCGGCGAGTTGGTCGATGTCGCCAAGGGCAGAATCGTTCAACCGGGCAACCCCATGTTCCACGGTAATCCGATGCCACCCATAGTGTATAGGGTTGAAGTGGTTCGGGTGCTGCCAGGCTGCGACGAGCTGTTACCTCCGATTCGACCCGCTGGGGCCGACGAAGAAGATGAGATGACCCTCAGGGCCTGCGTAAACAGGCCCCTGCTTTGGCCGAAGAGCCAGATTCGTTTGGGGGCGGGGGACACCACCCCACAGACAAGACCGCCAGTCGTGCCGGCGCCAAGCCATGGCAAGAACACTGCAACGCTACCAGACCTGCCGGACATCCCTATGCCGGACATCCCTATGGCACAGGATCCGGACATCCCTATGGCACAGGATCCGGACGACAATGACAACGACAATGGTACATTTACCAAAGTCGATAAGTACTTTGCCGAACATGGGTACGCTGACAAGTTCTGCGGGCCTCTTTCTCAAGAACCCAACCAAGACGACCGCGATCTAGCTGGTATGGCGGAGAAATCCAATTGCAACAGGCGTCGTCTGGCGTTCAGTTCTCAGGAGACGCCTCCAGCTCCCGCCTTCACCGAGCCTCAGATAGCTGAGGTGCGAAATATTATCAGCCCCAACACGCTCAAGAAGGCGGTCTGTGAGCAGAACTCGGTCCCATTACAGGAGATCAAGAAGAAGGGACGGAAACGAAAGACTAACAAGGGCGCTGGTGTGAGCCAGCCGGCACCAAGTTCGATCCGTGCTCAGGACGGGCCACCTTCACCTAAGGATATTTCGAGGAGGGTGCATGTGGCGGGTAGGGCGATGCTACCGCCAAATATGCTCAATGCTGCAACCGATGCTATGCGGAGTCTGCACGACAGTGTTCTTTCTTTGGAGAAGCGGCGTCTCAGAGAGAATGATGTGGCATACCCGGTTTTCGTGGCCAAGGTGCCATAGGGCAAGGGCTTTGCGGATGGCAACATCGGGGGTACGATCGTCCTGCAGTTTGATGGCATCTTTGCTATGTTTAACCTTCATCCGCTGCACTACACCTTCGTTCGGCTGTTTTTGCTGAGTATGGAGATGCGGATCATTAGAGATAAGACCCCGGACATCGTGATAGTCGACCCCTTCTACATGCGTGCCAAGCACTTGAGCAGCGTTGGGTGTTGGAGAACGTAGTAATTTCAAAAAAATTCCTACGCACACGCAAGATCATGGTGATGGCATAGCAACGAGAGGGGAGAGTGTTCGTCCACGTACCCTCGTAGACCGTAAGCGGAAGCGTTATGACAACGCGGTTGCTGTAGTCGTATGTCTTCACGATCCGACCGATCCAAGCACCGAACGTACGGCACCTCCGAGTTCAGCACACGTTCAGCTCGATGACGATCCCCGGGCTCCGATCCAGCAAAGCTTCGGGGAAGAGTTCCGTCAGCACGACGGCGTGGTGACGATGATGATGTTCTACCGGTGCAGGGCTTCACCTAAACTCTGCGACGATATGACCGAGGTGGAATATGGTGGAGGGGGGCACCGCACACGGCTAAGGAACGATCCGTAGATCAACTTGTGTGTCTTGGGGTGCCCCCCTGCCCCCGTATATAAAGGAGCAAGGGGGAGGGGGCGGCCGGCCAAGGGAGGGCGCGCCAGGGAGGAGTCCTACTCCCACCGGGAGTAGGACTCCCTCCTTTCCTAGTCCAACTAGGAGACCTTCCATGTAGTAGGAGTAGGAGAGAAGGAAAGGGAAGAGAGAAGGGAAGGAAGGAGGGGGTGCGGCCCCTCCCCCTAGTCCAATTCGGACTAGGCCTTGGGGGGCGCGCGGCCTGCCCTAGGCAGCCCCTCTCTCTTTCCCGTATGGCCCAATAAGGCCCAATACTTCTCCCGGCGAATTCCCGTAACTCTCCGGTACTCCGAAAAATACCCGAATCACTCGGAACCTTTCCGAAGTCCGAATATAGTCGTCCAATATATCGATCTTTACGTCTCGACCATTTCGAGACTCCTCGTCATGTTCCCGATCTCATCCGGGACTCTGAACTCCTTCGGTACATCAAAAATCATAAACTCATAATAAAACTGTCATCATAACGTTAAGCGTGCGGACCCTACGGGTTCGAGAACTATGTAGACATGACCTAGAACCATTCTCGGTCAATAACCAATAGCGGGACCTGGATGCCCATATTGGTTCCTACATATTCTACGAAGATCTTTATCGGTCAAACCGCATAACAACATACGTTGTTCCCTTTGTCATCGGTATGTTACTTGCCCGAGATTTGATCGTCAGTATCCAATACCTAGTTCAATCTCGTTACCGGCAAGTCTCTTTACTCGTTCTGTAACACATCATCTTATAACTAACTCATTAGTTACAATGCTTGCATGGCTTAGGTGATGAGTATTACCGAGAGGGCCTAGAGATACCTCTCCGACAATCGGAGTGACAAAACCTAATCTTGAATTATGCCAACTCAACATGTATCTTCAGAAACACCTGTAGAGCACCTTTATAATCAACCAGTTACGTTGTGACGTTTGGTAGCACACAAAGTGTTCTTCCGGTAAACGGGAGTTGCACAATCTCATAATTGCAGGAACTTTGTATAAGTCATGAAGAAAGCAATAGCAATATACTAAACGATCAAGTGCTAGGCTAACGGAATGGGTCATGTCAATCACATCATTCTCCTAATGATGTGATCCCGTTAATCAAATGACAACTCTTTTGTCCATGGCTATGAAACTTAACCATCTTTGATTCACGAGCTAGTCAAGTAGAGGCATACTAGTGACACTATGTTTGTCTATGTATTCACACATGTATTATGTTTCCGGTTAATACAATTCTAGCATGAATAATAAACATTTATCATGAAATAAGGAAATAAATAATAACTTTATTATGGTCTCTAGGGCATATTTCCTTCAGTCTCCCACTTGCACTAGAGTCAATAATCTAGTTCACATCAGCATATGATTCAACACCAATATTCACATCTGTATGTGATTAATACCCATAGTTCACATCGTCATGTGATCAACACCCAAAGGGTTTACTAGAGTCAATAATCTAGTTCACATTGCTATGTGATTAACACCCAAAAGAGTACTAAGGTATGATCATGTTTTGCTCGTGAGAGAAATTTAGTCAACGGGTCTGTTACATGCAGAGCCGTATGTATTTTGAGAATATTCTTATGTCTTCAATACTCTGCACGGAGCTACTCTAGCTAACTGCTCCCACTTTCAATATGTATCCAGATTGAGACTTAGAGTCATCTGGATCAGTGTAAAAGTTTGCACCGATGTAACTTTTACAACGAACTCTTTTATCACCTCCATAATCGAGAAACATCTCCTTAGCCCTCACTAAGGATATTCTTGACCGCTGTCTAGTGATCTACTCTTAGATCAAAATTGTATTCCTTTGCCAAACTCAGAGCAAGGTATACAATAGGTCTAGTACACAACGTAGCATACTTTATAGAACCTATGACTGAGGCATAGGGAATGACTGTTCATTCTTTTCTATTTTCTGCCATGGTCGGGTTTTGAGTCT
This sequence comes from Triticum dicoccoides, assembly GCF_002162155.2. NCBI lineage: Eukaryota > Viridiplantae > Streptophyta > Magnoliopsida > Poales > Poaceae > Triticum > Triticum dicoccoides. The sequence goes on from NC_041389.1 coordinate 479,491,221, forward strand.
TACTCAACTTCACACCTTGCAACACAGGCAAGAACTCTTTCTTTGACTGTTCTATTTTGAACTACTTCAAAATCTTGTCAAGGTATGTACTCATTGAAAAATCTTATCAAGCGTCTTGATCTATCTCTATAGATCTTGATGCTCAATGTGTAAGCAGCTTCACCAAGGTCTTTCTTTGAAAAACTCCTTCCAAACACTCCTTTATGCTTTGCAAAATAATTATACATTATTTCCAATCAACAATATGTCATTCACATATACTTATCAGAAATGTTGTAGTGCTCCCACTCACTTTATTGTAAATACAGGCTTCTTCAAAAGTCTGTATAAAACCATATGCTTTGATCAACTCATCAAAGCGTATATTCCAACTCCGAGATGCTTGCACCAGTCCATAGATGGATCGCTGGAGCTTGCACACTTTGTTAGCATCTTTAGGATTGACAAAAACTTTTTGGTTGCATCATATACAACTCCTTTTTAATAAATCCATTAAGGAATGCAGTTTTGACATCCATTTGCCAGATTTCGTAAAATGTGGCAATTGCTAACATGATTCAGACAGACTTAAGCTTCGATACGAGTGAGAAAATCTCATCGTATTCAACACCTTGAACTTGTCGAAAACCTTTTGCAACAAGTCGAGCTTTGTAGATAGTAACACTACTATCAGTGTCCGTCTTCCTCTTGAAGATCCATTTATTTAACATGGCTTGCTGATCATTGAGCAAGTCAATCATAGTCCATACTTTGTTCTCATACATGGATCATATCTCAGATTTTATGGCCTCAAGCCATTTCGTGGAATCTGGGCTCATCATCGCTTCCTCATAGTTTGTAGGTTCATCATGGTCTAGTAACATGACTTCCAGAACATGATTACCGTACCACTCTAGTGCGGATCTTACTCTGGAAGACCTACAAGGTTTGGCAGAAACTTGATCTGAAGTTTCATGATCATCATCATTAACTTCCTCACTAATTGGTGTAGTAATCACTGGAGCTGATTTCTGTGATGAACTACTTTCCAATAAGGGAGAAGGTACAATTACCTCATCAAGTTCTACTTTCCTCCCACTCACTTCTTTCGAGAGAAACTTCTTCTCTAGAAAGGATCCATCTTAGCAACGAATAACTTGCCTTCGGATCTGTGATAGAAGGTGTACCCAATAGTTACCTTTGGGTATTCTATGAAGATGCACTTCTCCGATTTGGGTTTGAGCTTATCAGGTTGAAAACCTTTTTCATATAAGTATCGCAACTCCAAGCTTTAAGAAATGACAGCTTAGGTTTACTGCTAAACCATAGTTCATACGGTGTCGTCTCAACGGATTTAGATGGTGCCCTTTTAAACGTGAATGCAGCTGTCTCTAATGCATAACCCCAAAACGATAGTGGTAAATCGGTAAGAGACATCATAGATTGCACTATATCCAATAAAGTACTTGTTATGACGTTCGGACACACCATTAAGCTGTGGTGTTCCAGGTGGCATGAGTTTGTGAAACTATTCCACATTGTTTTAATTAAAGACCAAACTCATAACTCAAATATTCGTCTCCGCGATCAGATCGCAGAAACTTTATTTTCTTGTTATGATGATTTTTCCACTTCACTCTGAAATTCTTTGAACCTTTCAACTATTTCAGACTTATGTTTCATCAAGTAGATATACCCATATCTGCTCAAATCATCTTGTGAAGGTCAGAAAACGATACTTGCCACGAGCATCAACACTCATTGGATCGCATACATCGGTATGTATTATTTCCAATAAGTCAGTAGCTTGTTCCATTGTTCCGGAGAACGGAGTTTTAGTCATCTTGCCCAAAAGGCACGGTTCGCAAGCATCAAATGATTCATAACCAAGTGATTCCAAAAATCCATCTTTATGGAGTTTCTTCATGCGCTTTACACTGATATGACCCAAACAGCAGTGCCACAAATAAGTTGCACTATCATTATTAACTTTGCATCTTTTGGCATCAATATTATGAATATGTATATCACTACGATCGAGATCCAACAAACAATTTTCATTGGGTGTATGACCATCAAAGGTTTTATTCATTAAACAGAACAACAATTATTCTCTGATTTTAAATGAATAACCGTATTGCAATAAACATGATCAAATCATATTCATGCTCAACGCAAACACCAAATAACATTTATTTAGGTTCAACACTAATCTCGAAAGTATAGGGAGTGTGCGATGATGATCATATCAATCTTGAAACTACTTTCAACACACATCGTCACTTCACCCTTAACTAGTTTCTGTTTATTCTGCAACTCCCGTTTCAAGTTACTACTCTTAGCAACTGAACCAGTACCAAATACCGAGGGGTTGCTATAAACACTAGTAAAGTACACATCAATAACATGTATATCAAATATACCTTTGTTCACTTTGCCATCCTTCTTATCCACCAAATACTTGGGGTAGTTCCACTTCCAGTGACCAGTCCCTTTGCGGTAGAATCACTTAGCCTTAGGCTTAGGTCCAGAGTAGGGCTTCTTCACTTGAGCAGCAACTTGCTTGCTGTTCTTCTTGAAGTTCCCCTTCTTCCCTTTGCCCTTTTTCTTGAAACTAGTGATCTTGTCCACTATCAACACTTTGATGTTTTTCTTTGATTTCTACCTTCGCCGATTTTTGCATCGCGAAGAGCTTGGGAATTGTTTTTGTCGTCCCTTGCATACTATAGTTCATCACGAAGTTCTAGTAACTTAGTGATGGTGACTAGAGAATTCTGTCAATCACTATCTTATCTGGAAGATTAACTCCCACTTGATTCAAGCGATTGAAGTACCCAGACAATCTGAGCACGTGCTCACTAGTTGAGCGATTCTCCTCCATCTTTTAGCCATAGAACTTGTTTGGAGACTTCATATCTCTCAACTCGGGTATTTGCTTGAAATATTAACTTCAACTCCTGGAACATCTCATATGGTCCATGACGTTCAAAACATCTTTGAAGTCCCGATTCTAAGCCGTTAAGCATGGTGCACTAAACTATCAAGTAGTCATCATATTGAGCTAGCCAAACGTTCATAACGTCTACATCTGCTCCTGCAATAGGTTTGTCACCTAGTGGTGCATCAAGGACATAATTCTTCTGCGCAGCAATGAGGATAAATCTCAGATCACGGATCCAATCCGCATCATTGCTACTAACATTTTTTAACACAATTTTCTCTAGGAACATATCAAAATAAACATATGAGAGCAACAACGCAAGCTATTGATCTACAACATAATTTGCAAAATACTACCAGGACTAAGTTCATGATAAATTTAAGTTCAATTAATCATATTACTTAAGAACTCCCACTTAGACAGACATCTCTCTAGTCATCTAAGTGATCACGTGATCCAAATCAACTAAACCATAACCGATCATCACGTGAGATGGAGTAGTTTTCAATGGTGAACATCACTATGTTGATCATATCTACTATATGATTCACGCTCGACCTTTCGGTCTCCGTGTTCCGAGGCCATATCTGCATATGCTAGGCTCGTCAAGTTTAACCTGAGTATTCCGCGTGTGCAAAACTGTCTTGCACCCGTTGTAGATGGACGTAGAGCTTATCACACCCGATCATCACGTGGTGTCTGGGCACGACGAACTTTGGCAACGGTGCATACTTAGGGAGAACACTTCTTGATAATTTTAGTGAGAGATCATCTTAAAATGCTACCGTCAATCAAAGCAAGATAAGATGCATAAAGGATAAACATCACATGCAATCAATATAAGTGATATGATATGACCATCATCATCTTGTGCTTTTGATCTCCATCTTCGAAGCATCGTCATGATCACCATCGTCACCGGCGCGACACCTTGATCTTCATCGTAGCATCGTTGTCGTCTCGCCAACTATTGCTTCTACAACTATCGCTACCGCTTAGTGATAAAGTAAAGCAATTACAGGGCGTTTGCATTTCATACAATAAAGCGACAACCATATGGCTCCTGCCAGTTGCCGATAACTTCAGTTACAAAACATGATCATCTCATATAATAAAATATAGCATCACGTCTTGACCATATCACATCACAACATGCCCTGCAAAAACAAGTTAGACGTCCTCTACTTTGTTGTTGCAATTTTTACGTGGCTGCTACGGGCTTAGCAAGAACCGTTCTTACCTACGCATCAAAAACCACAACGATAGTTTGTCAAGTTGGTGCTGTTTTAACCTTCGCAAGGACCGGGCGTAGCCACACTCGATTCAGCTAAAGTGAGAGAACACCTGCCGGTCACCTTTAAGCAACGAGTGCTCGTAGCGGTGAAACCAGTCTCGCGTAAGCGTACGCGTAATGTCGGTCCGGGCCACTTCATCTCACAATACCGCCGAACCAAAGTATGAAATGCTGGTAAGCAGTATGACTTATATCGCCCACAACTCACTTGTGTTCTACTCGTGTATATAACATCAACGCATAAAACCTAGGCTCGGATGCCACTATTGGAGAACGTAGTAATTTCAAAAAAATTCCTACGCACACGCAAGATCATGGTGATGGCATAGCAACAAGAGGGGAGAGTGTTCGTCCACGTACCCTCGTAGACCATAAGAGGAAGCGTTATGACAACGCGGTTGATGTAGTCGTACGTCTTCACGATCCGACCGATCCAAGCACCGAACGTACGTCACCTCCGAGTTCAGCACACGTTCAGCTCAATGACGATCCCCGGGCTCCGATCCAGCAAAGCTTCGGGGAAGAGTTCCGTCAGCACGAGGCGTCGTGACGATGATGATGTTCTACCGGCGCAGGGCTTCGCCTAAACTCCGCGACGATATGACTGAGGTGGAATATGGTGGAGGGGGGCACCGCACACGGCTAAGGAACGATCCGTAGATCAACTTGTGTGTCTTGGGGTGCCCCCTGCCCCCGTATATAAAGGAGCAAGGGGGAGGGGGCGGCCGACCAAGGGAGGGCGCACCAGGGAGGAGTCCTACTCCCACCGGGAGTAGGACTCCCTCCTTTCCTAGTCCAACTAGGAGACCTTCCATGTAGTAGGAGTAGGAGAGAAGGAAAGGGAAGAGAGAAGGGAAGGAAGGAGGGGGTGCGGCCCCTCCCCCTAGTCCAATTCAGACTAGGCCTTGGGGGGGCGCGCGGCCTGCCCTAGGCAGCCCCTCTCTCTTTCCCGTATGGCCCAATAAGGCCCAATACTTCTCCCGGCGAATTCCCGTAACTCTCCGGTACTCCGAAAAATACCCGAATCACTCGGAACCTTTCTGAAGTCCAAATATAGTCGTCCAATATATCGATCTTTACGTCTCGACCATTTCGAGACTCCTCGTCATGTTCCCGATCTCATCCGGGACTCCAAACTCCTTCGGTACATCAAAAATTATAAACTCATAATAAAACTGTCATCGTAACGTTAAGCGTGCGGACCCTACGGGTTCGAGAACTATGTAGACATGACCTAGAACCATTCTCGGTCAATAACCAATAGCGGGACTTGGATGCCCATATTGGTTCCTACATATTCTACGAAGATCTTTATCGGTCAAACCGCATAACAACATACGTTGTTCCCTTTGTCATCGGTATGTTACTTGCCCGAGATTTGATCGTCAGTATCCAATACCTAGTTCAATCTCGTTACCGGCAAGTCTCTTTACTCGTTCTGTAACACATCATCTTATAACTAACTCATTAGTTACAATTCTTGCAAGGCTTAGGTGATGAGTATTACCGAGAGGGCCCAGAGATACCTCTCCGACAATCGGAGTGACAAAACCTAATCTCGAATTATGCCAACTCAACATGTATCTTCGGAAACACCTGTAGAGCACCTTTATAATCAACCAGTTATGTTGTGACGTTTGATAGCACACAAAGTGTTCTTCCGGTAAACGGGAGTTGCACAATCTCATAGTTGCAGGAACTTTGTATAAGTCATGAAGAAAGCAATAGCAATATACTAAACGATCAAGTGCTAGGCTAATGGAATGGGTCATGTCAATCACAGCATTCTCCTAATGATCTGATCCCGTTAATCAAATGACAACTCTTTTGTCCATGGCTAGGAAACTTAACCATCTTTGATTCACGAGCTAGTCAAGTAGAGGCATACTAGTGACACTATGTTTGTCTATGTATTCACACATGTCTTATGTTTCCGGTTAATACAATTCTAGCATGAATAATAAACATTTATCATGAAATAAGGAAATAAATAATAACTTTATTATTGTCTCTAGGGCATATTTCCTTCACTAGGGACCGCCAAGTTGCGAGTTCACACCTCGAAGGCGTCATTCTGGCAATCCCAGATAAGGATAACTTCCTTGTGGCTTACTTTCCCGAGTAAGCCATCCCTTAACCGCCCCGTAACATATGATTTCTTAGATTTCGATCGTTCTTTTTTTTCCTAACATTCCGTGTTCTGTGCAGTGACACACATTGCACACTCATCCTCTTAAGCCCGAAATATTCCATGGCCACGTATTTCGACCCGAACCATAACTCCAAGATAGACTACACAAATGTCAAGAAAGTTCTTGATGATGTTCTCCCCGGCTACGCCAAATCTGGAGGCACCTTCACCAGGGCAGTTCGTAAGTATGGCAAGCACATGTTCTCACACAATACAAAGTTCTGCTGCGTCAAGCAGCCGCCTGGCGGTCAGAAGGATGCCTACTACGCCCTCCATCATATGCGGGCGATCGTAAGGGACCATCATCACCTTCTGGTACCAGATAATCTCAAAGATTGGGCCGCGAGCTTGTCGGCAATCCAGGACGCGGACCTTAGACAAGAATTCTTTCGCATCGAGTCGGAGTTTGCAGACATCATCCATCAAGATGTCCTTCATACCTCGTGGCAGTTCTTCCTCAGATATCAACCGTCCAACAGTGAGATAGATGGAACGCTACAAATGCAGGGTGACAACGACCGTGATTTCATGACCATCACGACAGACGACGGCTTCATCCACGCTCCTGTCCGATGAGTCGAGTCGAAAGTAGTGATGTGTAGTTCTGAAACATTGATTGGCTCATGTTGTAATTAAACTTTAATGAATTTGTATGTCTCTTTGGTTTGGACAGTCGTTCTACTTAGATGTAATCGATGCTATTTATTAGTAGGACCATGAATCATGCTATTAATGTCTTGCTTTTCTCTTCCGATCCTTTTGTTGCATACTTACATATTGCTTATGTATTGTTTGTTGTTTGGCTTGTGCATAGAGATGTCGTCGTATGTCGTGTACAAGGGTAAGGTTTCCGGAGTCTACGACGACTGGGAGGAGTGTCGGAGACAGGTTCACCGTTTCAGCGGTAACAGTTACAAATGGTACACCACTAGGGCGGAGGCCGAATCTAGATACGCCCGCTATCTAGCGGGAGAGAGGAGGGAGCATTGGAGGAACCGGATGAAGACCAGTTTGATCGCGATGATGCTCATCATGATGACCGCATCTCTCTTCTATGTGATGGTAGTTTAGATGATCGAATCGACTTGTATTGTGAAGACAAACTCGATACTCGCGGTCTTTAGACTTGTAATGTTTTATCTTTGTTCGGTCTTTTGAATTCGGAGACTAATATGATGAATTGTATTCGGAGACTAATCTTCTATTGCATTCGATGAATCTGCTGTTGCTGTGTGCTGCTATCTATATTTTGTCCAATAATATATTTTGTAACCTGTGCAAAAATCAGAAAAGTAAAAAAAAATCAAATATTCATACTAATGGCGCATCACCTCAAGGTGCGCTATTAGTATGCCAAAGGATACTAATGTCGCATCACCACAGAGTGCGCCATTAGTATGACAAAGCACATGGTTACGTATGCCCCCCTCCCCCGGGAGACATACTAATGGCGCATGGTGTTACATACTAATGACGCACCAGTGATGCGCCATTAGTAAAAAAATACTAGTGGCGTGATACTAATGGCGCACCGGTAGTGCGTTATTAGTAGGCAAAACCGGTGCGCCATTAGTAGGCCTTTTCCTAGTAGTGTCATCATCTGGGTTGCATATAGTCTATCCGGAAGGAGAGAAATAATATAGTCTTGTAGGGCAAACATCGCTCAAATTGACTCTCTTCTAGATCAGATTAAATGTGATGCTTTTAATTGATACTTAGAGTCTTGTTTACCTAGGATCGCTAGGTTGGGTCATTTGGTGTAGGTTGTTCATTGCTCCCTCCGTATGAAAATATAAAACGTATTTTCGAACTGTCATAGTGTCAAAAAAAAGACTTATATTTGGATACATAGGGAGTATTTTTCTAGTTGTTTCTTGGTTGTGTCGTGTGCAACTGTTTTTATTGTCTTGTACTTTTGGGACATTGTAGTTTCTTTCTTATAATACGATGATCATATGTAATTCTTCGGTATGATTCGAAAAGAAAGAAAATGTGGCTAGGTCTTAGTTGATTAAGACTTAACCAAGTGTCAATCAAGTGACATGACATGTGATAGACAAAAGAATTAGAAAAGTTTTGCATGAATTTTGTGTAAGATCTCATGAATATAGCACCGACTAAAACATAATCAAGTCTCAATCAACTAAGATTTGATGACAAGACTAAAAAAAATCACGTGGGGTGGTCCGCTAGGCATCGGCGGCGGCATCCGGCCTGCTTTTCTCGCGATGCGATGCGACGGTACGTAGCTTTGCTCAAACATCCGTTCGTGCTGCTGCTACTACTACTACGTGCAATGTAGGCACATCGAATCGAGTACAAGTAACGTGCCTTGTTGCGATCGAGATAGCCGCCGCTCGTCTTAATTGGCAGTGAGAACTGAGGCCCCGATTCGCCGCCCCGGTCGACTTGCACGTATATGGAAGCTCAAGTGGGTCCATTCTTAGCGACCGATGGAGCATGCACATGGGCCGAAGGATCGGTCGATCGATCAGTCTCTTCACAGTTTAAACTCCAACCGCAACGAACTGTGCCATTTATATCTTGTACTCCATGGCAGTATGCAGTATGCCGAATTGCCGACGGATCTCGCTGCGTGCGTGCCGGTCGGAATGAATTTTGCGGATGCGTGGCATCCAGTCACCACACACGAAAGGGAACACAACACAGGCCGGGTTCCATCGTGAGAGACGAAGCTAGGCGCGCGCTCACGTGGTCCATGGGCCGACGGGGAAGAAGGGAAATAGGCACGGCACGGTTGGGGCGGGCCCATTTTATCTTGTCGGCACCCAGTTTAAGCCCGGCCTTAACTGTACTTGATCTTCATCAGCGTTTTAAGTTAAACATGTACAGTACGAGCAGTAACCGCTAGTTAATCGACCGTCAATTTGCATGCATGCATGATGCTGCGTCTATCACATCAAACTCAGCAGAGGTGAGGTGACATGATCACATGAAGCGTCGTCCTACTTCTAGTAGTATTCCCTCCGTTTCTAAATATTTGTCTTTCTAGGCATTTCAAATAAACACAACATACGAATGTATGTAGACATATTTTAGAGTGTAGATTCACTTATTTTGCTTTGTATGTAGTCACTTATTGAAATCTCTAGAAAGACAAATATTTGAGAACGGAGGGAGTAAGTAGCATGTATGGAGCGTGCACTGTAGTGACTGGGATTCCAACTCGGTCGACGGGCAATGGAGACGGGAGGTCGGCAGTGCCCCCTCCTCTTCGCCCGTGCGGGGCCGGCCGGTGGCGTTTATGGCTCGAGGGCACCCACCCTGCGTGCGCTCTGGCCCCGCACCCCGCCGCGGTGGAATATCTCTGTGTGCGGTGCAGGAGGCGCCGCATCATCTCTGTGGCCTTTGTTTACGGCAGACACGGCCGACCTAGGTAGGGATCGTTTGACCGTCGCGAGCGTACGCTACTTGTGGCTGTGACAAGAGTTATTGTTTTTTTTTAACCTGAGTATTATTGTTGTTGTTTCTTCCTGCAGCAGAATATATACGCACGTACGTGTCGTTTTTCCATCGCCGGCGTGCGTCCGGCCAGTCGTAAATCAGTCGTGCAGCTAAATTAGTCCAGGACGCCACGTCGTCGTGACGGTGATCTTTCCGTCGTGAGCTAGACGGCCGGGCCATTGCAACGGTTGGCACCGTAGAGTGCCACTGGTACGAATGTATTATTGGTTGTGGTGCAGGTGTGTTGTATTAACGACCACATGCATGACCCGTACGTGACCAATACGGCATGACTGTTTGTGCCATATACGATACGTGCATGCATGAGTAGTCCAGTAGCAAGCAAACAAAAGACACGTACTCTACTCCACGGGACGCGCGTCTACCTGCCGTATTATTTGTGCGTGTCGATGGCACGTTTTGACGTCTTATTTATGTGGATTATTTTTTTGGCGGAAGACGATGTATTCATCGGTAATGAAATGTTTGTGCTAACTTTGTCAATGTTGAAGCTTGGCAGCTTGGATCCGGTCTTCAGTGTACGCTTCATGAGTGTGTATATGTGATGATATGAGTGTGTATGCCTACATTGTAATCGGTGTTTCTGAAAACAAAACAAAAAACATACAACAGGTCTTCAAAAAGCGTACCTTGGAGGTCAATTAGCATGTGAAATTTCTGAGCTCAAACACAGATTTATTTACGAGGGAGTACTATTCATTGTTTAAAAAACCTTCATAACTAGTTGATGAATTTGTTTTAACACTTGAAATTTCACATGTTTATAGTAAAAAAATGACTTTGACATGTTGTATTTCTTTCAAAACTTGAAAACATACTTTGTACGTGTGGTTTTCATTGGTTTCCACAGGAACATAGTTTTCACCCGGCTAATGCATTGGTTGGTACCGTAAGCACGTAGCGCTGATATGGTTGATTGAGTGCAGGCGTTGTACTAACGACGATTGTGACCACCACATGCATGAGCAGTGACAAATACGGCATGATTGTTTGCAGGTATGTACGTGCATAAGTAGTCCAGCAGCAAGCAAACAAAGGCACGTACTCTTCTCCACCGTACGCCCGTCGTTTACTTTGTCCTTGTCGGTGGCTGGCCCTGGGAGCAACGCCACTTATACAGCCTTCAGAATTAAGTAACCGCTACTAGTATTTTTTTTCCAGTGAATTTAGAGCTTTATTCAAACAAACACGTTCTCTGAACAGTCAGCTAGAAGGTTGCTGATCAGGAAGCTGGGAGTCTCCGTAAGCCAGCTTTCGGTCACAACCACCGTGCAAGCACGTTTTGCACAAAGGTGAGCTGGACCATTGGCTGATCTACTTACATGTTGGATTACAAAGGAATGAAAACTAGCTGAAAGCTCTTCAATTTCTAAGATAATTGGTGCCACAACCGAACGACTGTTGAGGCGAGTGTTCCAGAAGTTAACCACCTCCAGGCTGTCGGTCTCCAACACCACATGCTCGAACCCTCTGAGATTTGCAAAGATCACTCTGTCTCGAACTGCAAGGGCTTCTGCTATCATGGGGTCGGTAACTTCAGGGTGAGGTTTGCACCAGGCACCCAATAGGGTTGTAGACGATCTTGCCACACCGCCAGCTCCGCTTTTCCCGTCATCATGAACGACCGCCGCGTCGGTGTTTATCTTGACCTGATCTGGTTCTGGGGGGTGCCAACCGTGGCCAGGTAGAATGTTTACATGTTGCATGGGAATATCAAGAAGGGCCAGAGCTTCCCGAGTGAGCCTCATCGAGTTGGCCGGGTCTAACTTGTCCCCATCATGCGTCCATCGATTGCGTGAAGTCCAGATGGACCACATCACAGTGATGATCATGGCTCGTTCTCTCGCTGAGAACCTTTGTTCACATAAAATGTCAGAGGCCCAAGTTGTGGGATGTAGCCTTGGTAACTTGATATCTAGGAGTTGTCGTGCTTCGTCCCAAAAACTTCGGGCGTGTGAACAGAACATGAGAGCATGCTGAAGATCTTCGTCATGTGCCTGACAAAGCTTGCAGGTGCTGATGTCTCGAATATGTCGATATTTGAGCGTGCATTCATCCGGAAGTATACCACGAAGGACCCTCCACCAGAACACACGCACTTTAGGGACCACTTTGAGAGATCATAGAGCTTTCCGCAACTGTTGTTTGTTCACTGAAGCTTGTGTAGTCGGCCCTTCTTCTCGAGCTTGATGCTCTTTCTGAATCACTAGAGCTCGGTACGCTGACTTGACAGTGTAGTTGCCTGTCCTCTCATGTGCCCATGCAAATGAATCTTCGCCCCCACCTTGCCGCAAAGGAATGTTCAATATAGCCTCGACATCTGGTGTGATAAAGTTCCGTCGAACTAGATCCTGTTTCCAAGTCCAGTTATCTGTATCAATCAGGTCGCCGACTAGTGAAATGGTGGGAGACATTGGTGTCAACAATGGAGTCCTTGTGAGTGTTGTTGGTATCCACTTATCAATCCATGCATTGATAGAAGTACCATCCCCAACTCGTGTGATGATACCTGCAAGCAAGGCCTCTCGCCCCGCGATGATAGCCCGCCAAGTAGCTGACGCGGCCTTGGGAGCAGAAGCCTGCAGGAAGTCAGAATCTGGGAAATATCTGCCCTTCATGACTCTTGCACAAAGTGCCATTGGATGTGTCAAGAACCGCCACCCATGTTTTCCTAGAAGAGCCAGGTTGAACAAATGTAGATCACGAAAGCCCATGCCTCCCTGACATTTTGGTTTAGTGAGCTCCTTCCAAGAGACCCAATGGAGCGACCTCTTGTCGATGGAGCTACTCCACCAGTACCGTGCCATGCTTGATACAAGTTTTGCGCAAACCTTTTTCGTTAGCAGGAAGCAACTCATGTTGTATGTGGGTATAGCCTGGATGATAGTTTTGATGAGTATCTCTTTGACGGCACACGCAAAGAGCCGCTCCGACCAACCCTGCATTTTACTTTTGGACCTCTCACCGATGTGTTCGAAAGTGCCACTCGTGATCCGTCCAACCGCCACAGATAAGCCAAGGTATCTGTCGCTGAACGCTTCTACCATGACACCTAGTGTTCCTTTGATAGTCTGCCTGGTGGATCTGGGTGTGTTCGAACTAAAGAAAATAGCGCTCTTGTCCTTGTTGACACATTGACCTGAAGCTTCACCATAGATCCGCAGAATATCATTCAGTCTCTCCGCACTTTGGGAATTGGCATTGAGAAAAATCAAGCAGTCATCTGCGAACAGCAAATGACTGACTCATGGTGAACAGATGCTCGCCCTAATTCCCCTATCAATATGTCCTCTGTGATGTTTGAGAAGCAACGAGAACCCTTCTGCGCAAAGGAGAAATAAGTATGGTGAAGCGTGATCTCCTTGCCGAAGCCCCCTAGAGGGCGTGAAGTAGGGCTGTAGTTCACCATTCACCCTGACAGAGAAGCGCACTGAGGTCACACACTTCATGATTAAGTTGATCAAAACCCTGCTGAAACCCAGCTTCACCATGATGGCCTCCAGGTAGTGCCACTCCACTCTATTGTATGCTTTCATCATATCTAACTTCACTGCACATGCATGGTTTTGGCCTTTCTTCCTCCGACGTAAAGTGTGCACACTCTCGAAGGCCACCAAGACATTGTCAGTAATCAAATGCCCTGGAACAAACGCACTTTGTTCCTCGCTAATTATCTCATCCATACAACCCCTTAATCGGTTAGTAATAACCTTAGCCGCTATCTTATAAAGTACAAAGCATAGGGCAATGGGGCGGTATTGAGAAATTGATTGGGGGTACCGTACCTTGGGGATCAAGGTAATATGGAAGTGTCGTTTAAGCCCGTCGGTAGGTCTCCCCCGTTTAAGAAGCTTAACACTGCATAAGTCACATCATCCTTCAACATATGCCAATGCCGTTGGAAAAAACCAGCTGTAAAACCATCGACCCCCGGTGCTTTTGTTGGGGCCATCTGAAAAAGGCCAACTTGGACTTCTTGTGCGTCGTATGGTTTCTCCAGCATGTCGTTCATCGCCGGCGTCAGTTTCACCGGAACATGATCTAGCAACTCGCTTGTATCATTCACTCCTTGAGACGTGTATAGTGCTTGATAAAACGACTGCACTTCCTGCTTATCTTCATTTTCGTCGGCACAAACAGAACCATCAGCTCTCTTCAAACCACGAATTTTATTCATTCTTTGTCTTTGCTTAGCTTGAGCCTGGAAATACCGCGAGTTACGATCTCCCGCCCGTAGCCATAAGACCCTGGACCGCTGTCGTAGCCATATTTCCTCCCGTCGAAGAGCCTCACGTAATTTTATGATAGTGGCTTTCTCTTCATCCGAAGGACCGCGCCCTATGGATTGTCTTCGCAGTTTGTCAAGCTTCTTTTGGAGTTGCCTGACTGTTCTGGCGAGACATCCAAATTCCTTTGCCCCCCATGGCTCAAGTTCTCTTTGTAGAGCGTTGAGTGACTCTACAATCCCTTGCAAGCCTGGTACACGTTCTTGCTTTTGCCATGTGTCTGTTACAAGTTTCTCATAATCAGAATGAGTTTGCCAAACAGTCTCGTATCTGAATTGCTTAGCCCGAGGTAGACCATCAGTCTTCCTTGTCACATGAAATTCTGCCACCACAAAGCAGTGGTCGGACTCAGTTGCACTAATATGTCTAACACGTATATCCTCATAACGCTGCCGAAAGGCTTCATTAGCAAAAGCTCGATCCAGCCTTGCTTTAACATTTTGGTGTCCACCTTTCCTGTTATCCCATGTGTAAGCCATTCCAGACCAGCCTAGGTCTTGGAAGGAAATATCTTCAACGACCTCTCTGAATGCCTTCATTTGCGGTTCCGGCCGAGCCGTTCGGCTAAAGTGTTCGTCTCCAAATAAGGTCTCGTTGAAGTCACCCATAGATATCCAGGAGGAATGAGGTAGGGTATACAATGTCCGAAGAAAGCGCCAACTATGGTGCCTATCTTCAACTTTTGGTGCACCGTAGAATCCTGTGAATCTCCACTCTGAGGAGGTTTTATCTGTAAGCACATCAATGTGACTCGTACTATAGTTTTTTAGGTCCACACTTACATCATTAGACCAGAAGAGGCCAATTCCTCCACTAAGTCCAACACTATCAACAGCAAAGCATCCCGCAAAACCAAGTTTACATCACAAATCTTCTACTCTTTTAGCCCTGATTTTAGTTTCCATGACGAAGAGCAGGGCAGGACCTTCTTGCTTCACCAAGCGGCGAAGCTCTCGAACTGCCTCGGGGTTCCCAAGCCCCCGACCGTTCCAACTGATGCAAATCATTGGGATGGGTCGCGCTGCTCTGCAGACGCTGCCGAGTTGTCAGGCGTTGGCTTTTTCTTTTTTGGTACTCTCTCCACCGCATTCTCATCCCCTTCCTTGGCACTGCCAACATTCAACTCCTGAAGATTTTCAGTGTCCATCCTCGGGTTTGAGCCATCCGTTAGTAGCAATGACGTTGCACTATCAACACGCCGGTAAATTTGTTTCGGTGCCTCTTTCCTCTTGTTGGATTGTGGTCTATTCTTGACAGGGGAATTCACCTCTACCCCTCCTTTACCAGCATTACTAGAATTCTTTGACTCACGCTGGCTGCTAGGACCTGAGTATTGCTCTTTGCTTGAACCGTCCCCTGATGCAGCCATCTTCCAATCCTCAGGTGCCCTCAACTTAGAACCAAAGGGCAGATCACCCTTTTCATCACGAGGTCCTGGTGTTGGGCAAAACAGGTCTGAATGCCCAAGTCTGCCACAAGAGAAACAGAAGTGAGGAACTTGTTCGTACTGTATGTCATAAAGATCTGTTTTCTTCCTTTTGGCGGAATCAATCAGAATCCATCTCCTCAAAGGTTTACTAACGTCATGTGCAATTCTAGCTCTCAAGTATCCCCCACATGATCAAACTGGACCGAGGTAGCATCCTTATCGATCTGTTGTGCAATCAACTTGCCCCAAGAATCATCTCTGAGATTGTAGGGGAGGTTTGGGACCCTAGCCCACAAGTGGAGCCGGACAAATTGGACCTCATCAGGTCGCATACAGTCCTCAAATTCAGCAAGTACAACAGCGTTCTTGCTTATATGCCATGGTGAACCGTTCCAGATGCGATCACGATCTCTTTGCATCTCGAACTCCGCCACGAACGTGTTCTCACCCATCGATCTGAATTTCAACCCTCTAGGGTTTCCCCAGGCGGGACGGAGCGCACTTGCAATGGTTTGGACGTGGAGCAATTTCCTGTGCAGAACCCTGCCCGCCAGGAGCCACTTTTGCGCTTCTCCTTCCTCTATGTCATCGACTACTAGAGGAGTCACCTCCTCATATGTGATCCCGAGCTTCCCCAACGCCTCCTCGAGCCGGGCCCTGTCCGACCGCGAGGAGCTCGGGTCCGCCTCACGCTGCTTGCCGCCTGCCGATGAAGCCATCTCCGGCCGGCACTAATGGACGCCCCGCCTGAGAGATCCGACGAGCGCCGTACCTGTCCACCGAAACCCTAATCGCCACCAGGGGTTTTTAGGTTTTCGTGGAAAGCTGTGTTGATTATTGTGGTGTTAGTATTTTCTTTGGTGAAACATTCCTGACACTTATAAAACCATGGAAGGAGATATGTAATGCCTATATGCATAGTATTGTCGCTCAATTACAAACTAGAGACATACTCCTTTCTTTTTGCGAGGGAACTAGAGACATACTCCTTACAAAGTACTCCATTTGTAACTTTTTAAGACGTTTTTACTCTAGTAGTAAAAACATCTTATAAAAAGTTACAGAAGGACTAGAATCAGTCCAATTGTTTGTCAAATTTTGCAAATTACAAACTCAAAAAATACAGAGCATGAATACCAAATTAATTCATGGACATACTATTTTCCAAAGTACTCCATCCGTCTCTAAATGTAGGACCTTTTAGAGATTTTAGTATAGACTACATACAGATGTAGTATATTCTAAATATTTTAGAACGTAAATTCACTTATTTTGCTTCGTATGTAGTCTGTTTGGAATCTCTAAAATGGCTTATATTTAGAAATGGTGGGGTATTATGAGTAATCAGGTAGCTTAGCCCCCACATGCATGTGCCGTGCTAGTAATGCAGCTCGATCGATCAAACGATTAATTAGAGAGAGACAAATCCTCAACAGCAAAATCCAAGGCAGCGGCATGGCCAACCAGAGCAATGATCACTGGCCAATACCCCAGGGAACAGAAGCATATGCACATCCACCGGAGTGTCAATCGATCACACAGGCAGGGGCGGGGGCGTGGGGCCAATCGCTCGAGAGCAACGTCTCCGCTCGATCCATCCCGGCCGTACGTTCGAATCGGACGGCCGATCGGTCTCCTGGATTCGACTGGCGCATGCATGCATGTGCATGGCAGTGTCGGCGTGGAACATTCGATTCGGTTCATCTTCTCCGCTGGGCCGATCGAGCCGCATGCACGGATCATGGATGGATGGGGTCGTGACGCCGCCGGTCAGCGTGACCACTGTTCCACGATCAACGCGCGGGGGCCGGTGAGCTACACGCCTCTACTGTACGCACGTCGCCACGTACTGTACATGCTTGCAAAATGCACGCCGCTTACAATAAAACTTAAAAGCTCTATTAATTTGTACCGTGCTATCGATGAACACTACTAGCTTTCGCCCGATTGTGACCTGTGACGTACTACAAATTAAAATCGTCGATCGAGGACATGCTTCTGCACCAATTGCAATTGGGTACGGCCGTTTAATTCTCCGTCAAGATCATGATTAATTAGCCCCGTCATTTTCCGTCTAGCTTCGCGCGCGCGCGCGGTCCAGCGTGGGAGCCGCTCTCGGAGAGCATGCCACTTCATGGCACGACGGACATGGAATTGGAGGATGTTCCCGGCCGGGGACCGTTTGATGGTCTTGCTTGAAACAAAGCTTGGCACGTAGCCGGTACCGTATATATGCTGTGGGTGTTCTGTCCCTTTTCAGACTGATACATACCGCTGCTTGATGATAATCCGATCAAATCACCGAACCTGAGCTGCACATGCCTGTTGTTATTTTACGTGCAATTGATCGATCGACATGAAGAGCATTTTCAGCTCCACCTATATATATGACGGGACGAATCAATGTGCGCTTGAACAATGATACGGTAGTACTAGTACTGTATGTGATGATGAACATACCATGCATGGAAATGGAAGGCGTCGACGTGGTCGTGCTGTTCTAACTTCTATCCAGAATTTATGCTCCATTCCAACGGTGAAGGAGATTTATTGCACACATGGGGCCATCGAGAGAGGAGAGAAACCGCATGGCGAATTCAGACCTGCCATGCATGATGCATGTACACCAAGCACGCTCGTCGATCTGGGCCTAGCTGGGCCACCAGCTTCTTCTTCCTTTCAATGCACACTCCTCCTCTGAATGCGAACCATATATTGGACGTGCATGTGCTGGGTTGCTGCCTGCAATTTATACTGTGGAGGCAGTAGGTAGGTAGGTGCTACTCCACTATCTAGTTCCACATGCTTGTGGATGAACTGCAGTTCGAGCTACATTTACACCGCAAAAAATAGTGTAGTGCATCTTCGTTGCACGTACGAGAGAGCTTGTAGTTACACTGCTCTGACAAGCTGCACTGAATTTCCGGAGTTATAATTAAGGAGCTTCCGACTTGAGCGTTGGCCGGCTAGCAGCTCAAGCTGGAACGAAATGCAACGGCACATGCATGCATGATGCTGATAATGGTATTCTGCTTAGTCAATTCACGCTTCATAATCCAATCTACTCCCTCCGTTCCTAAATACTTGTCTTTTTAGGCATTTCAACAAACGACTACATACGGAGCAAAATGAGTGAATCTACACTCTAAAATATGTCTACATACATCCGTATGTAGTAGTCATTTGAAATGTCTAGAAAGACAAGTATTTAGGAACGGAGGGAGTAGCAGGCAAGTCTAGTCAGGTCCAAGTCCAATGCGATCATGGCAACGATCTGTTCGGTCAATGTCCTTAAACAGTTAAACTTGTCTCCTCTGCATGCACTCCCTCTTGCTTTTTTCTGAGGCCATCCATGGGGGTATGTATACGGCTATACGCAATACGTCCTTGCAAAATATACAAGGGGCGTGGAAGTTGAAACCAGCACACTGAAGACTGAATCGAACTTTCTGTGCAAACTCAGGCGTAAATTAACCATACCGAGGTAAACCTGTCTGCAGGCTGCAGCCTTCCTTCCGGCCTGCTTGATCGTCTGAAGTTTTGATCACATCACGATTCACAGGTTCTTGCCTGGGTCTTGGAGCGCTTCTTCGATCGCGTGGATTCAGTTCGATCACAAGCTTGGATCGGACTGGGCATGCAGTGCCGCTAATAGCTAGCTAGCATTGTCGTCGTGTGGACGTACCGGTGGCGGTGGTTGAGGCGTCAACGTGCCGGGGCGATCCTCCGAATTAATTCTGCCATAGATCATTCCATTGACGTACGGCAAGTGCGGTCGTCCCTGCGATTCCCTGGACGTGAACCCGGCCGGCGCCGATCGAGGGATCAATCAAGAAACCACCACGTGGTATACTGTAATTATCTACAGTACGTTAGAGGGACTGATCCCTATACTTGAGCGGATGCGTCTTGGCAGGCTCGCGGACAGCGCCTTACAGCCCCTTATATATCGTGACCGGCAGCCAGACATTTTAAATCTGAACTCTCAAATTAATGCGCGTCCATCATATACGTGAATGTCACAAAAAAAAAATTTGTTGGTAGTGAAAATACCTAGTTCAAACATAAAATTTATTATAAATGCACAATTCAGACATTCGCTTTTGGTTTCTATTATACCCTGGGTATACCGTATACATATTGGTTTCTATTATGGGTATACATAAGCTCCACAAGAGCACTGAGAAGCTGCACGTGCACCTGATGGCATCTAAGTTTCTATTGCATCTCTAGAAAATTGATAAGCTGATCTGCATCTTGCTATTTTGGAATGTGGACTTGTTCTCCAGGTATCTAAAAAACCATTGGCTTGGGCTACCCCCATCACCCACGTCCTCGATAATCATATTATGCAGAATGACACAACATCATATCAACTGCCACAAAGTCTCTGATTCCCACATCATTGAAGTTCCACGAACAATTCATCAACTGGCTTGGAACACTCTGAATGCCCTCTCCACATCCTTCCTAGCCGCCTCTTGCATTGTTGCAAAGTGGCTTTGCTTGTTGTGCCTTTGGGATCGGATATGGTCATCACAAACGCCATCCACCGATGATAGATACCATCAGCAAAATAGTACCCCATGTTGTAGTCGCGACCGTTCACAGTGTAGTTGCATGGTGGCAATTCCCCATTACAACTTCTACTGAACTGGGGAGATCGCTGAAGCACATTGATGTCGTTGCTAGGCACTCCAAAAAAAGCATGCCAAATCTACAAAGTCATGTGATGACACAACTTTCAATATGATGGTGGCCTCTTTGGGCCTTGGTACATCCCGCGCAAATCTTTAGGGCAGTCTTTCATTACCAATGCATGCAATCAATTGAACCGAGCATGTCTGGAAAACCTTTTGCCTCTCTAATAGCCAGCAATTTTTTTGTATCATGCACATTTTGTTCTCTCAGATGCTCTGATCCAACCACCTGCACCATGGTGCAGACAAACTTGACAGTGATCTTTCAGGCGGGTGCTCTATCCCGGGAGTTTAGGGGCGATATGAGGAGCCTGTCTGGGTCACACTTTTTGACTTGTCAGTGACAGGGTTGTTCGCCCAGTGGCCCAGGTGTATAATGGGGTCTTGAGGTGCCAGGTTGTAGATGCTCTTACATTGAAAACGAATGCTAGTTGTTTGTCGTACGCGCCTTTCTATCTGGCATGTTTGCATCTCGTCTGGGTAGGACGAGCCGTCGGAGACAATGCCGAAGGTGACAGCTGGTGGAGCGCGAAGAGGAAGGCGAGGATGAGCACAGTTGCCACATCTTCAAATAATAAGTTTGTGCTTCTTGCTTGCTGGCTCGCGGTGTGTGTGAGGTGAGTGCGGAAGACTGCTAGAAAAAGGGAACAGCCGAAAAGAAGTAGAAAAAGGCCGGCCCGACTGGAGGCTCACTTCAGTGAAGCGCTGACTATTATTTGCCGCCTGCGGGCAGAAATTTTAAATTCGGTTTTGTAAGGTCAAGTTTGAACTTTACTCTGCCGACACGTGAGCTAGACACATGGCCCGTCGAATTAATGAACAATGGACCAGTTTATATATGATTGAGCGCAAGTATTACAAGGATGATTCCCACGGCCACATGACCAAATCGTCTAGGGTGCGTTTGATTGAAGGTATCATATGAATGTGTTGGGACCGTTCAATTTTTTTGGGATTGAACCATTCAATTCATGTGTTTGGCTGAATATAAGTGGTGAGCTAATTATTTAGGACGGGACCACCAGTCATACTCACATAGTCATGCATGCAAAAGGTGGTCATTTGATTCGACCGATTTGGTTGGGTGGAACGGTTCAGCATCTTCAAGGCATATTCTTTTTTTTTGGCTCGAACCATTCATGTGCTTTATAACCAAACATGTCTATTTTCTGAACGATCCCAACCCATTCATGACCGCCCTTGCAACCAAACGCACCCTAATTGTTTGCAGTCTATATGTAGCTGAGTAGCTTGAACTTGCGCGCATAGGTGGTCCGGCCAGCACGCAAACAAAAACACACAGTGCACCGTACGGATGTCGTTTTGTGTGTGACGGTGGCTGAGAGCAACTTCACTCTGAAGCAAGTTGTTGCTGCCTCCCACCGTCTTCGGAACTGAACTTCAAGGAAGAAAAGTAGGCAAAACCAAAACTTAATTTAATTACACTTTTCTTTTCTTTCATCGACATATTGCAGGACTGAATAAGTTTGCCTTCTAATTACTGATCAAATTAAAAATAAAATGACGGGCCTGATCAAATTAACTTTTTTTTTGTATGGTGATCAAATTAACTTGCAGAATATGAATGTCAAAATGCGTGTTCGTACTATGCGTTCACCTAGCTTGCTGTGCCAGTGTAATGCAGTTCGAATATTGATTAGAAAATAATATTGATTAGAAAAGACTGATCCTGAACAGCCAATTAATCCAGGGCAAGGCATGGCCAATCAATCAAGAAAAATGTGCAGCACGATCCAAGATAGCCAATCATCAACACAAACGTAACGTGCATGCCAGATAGGCATACAGTGATACAGAGGCATGGGCTGATCTGATCGACCGGGATGCACCGCGCCGTCTCGATCGGCCGACCCGGCCGTACGTTTAAAATCGATCGATGCCCGCGAAAGCATGAATCGATTCGGCCATGCATGCATGCATGCACCGATCGTCTAGGCTCCTCTTCTCTGTGATCGACCGAGCTGCATGGGTTGGCACGGTGCCGACGGAGAAGGTCGGCTTGGATCGGATACTGTTCCAGATCAACGCGTACGTACATGCATGCAGCTGGCCTACTATGTAATCCCTCTGCTCCTAGATATAAGTTTTTTTTTTAAATTTTATTATGGATACATACGGAGCAAAATGAATGAATCTACACTCTAAACTATGTTCATATACATGTGTATGTAGTTTATATTAAAGTCTTTACAAAGACTTATATTTAGCATGATAGAGTACTATACTATGCATGTGGCATGTACGTGCAGATCGTGATCATCGTCTGCAACTCTGCAGGGGTCCAACTAGATCAATATAATGGGCACGGATACGTGCCCACACCACACATACAGTAAAAGACATGTATGTACCTGAACCACTCGGAGCGTTCAAGTAGTCCCCATCGATGGATCAAAGGAAGGTACGGTACGTAGGAGTAGTAGTTAGTTCGTGTCATTTTCGATCCCTCTCCACGAGTGAGGACGCCACTTTATTATGGACGTACTAGCATGATGGGGGATGTCGTGCGCTTGCTGCAGGGACCGTTTGATGCTAGTCTTGATTCAGAGGCCGGTATATACGTACCATAGTCGCTAGGTTGTGGCCCAGAATTAACGGACGAAAACATCAAACGGTCTGATACACAGTTGCGTGTGACCGCATTCAGCTCATTTCACCGTACTGTTCTGGATC
Organism: Triticum dicoccoides; assembly: GCF_002162155.2. NCBI lineage: Eukaryota > Viridiplantae > Streptophyta > Magnoliopsida > Poales > Poaceae > Triticum > Triticum dicoccoides. The sequence continues at coordinate 479,514,221 of NC_041389.1, forward strand.
TTTTCGGTCTTAATACAAGAGATACGGAAGTATCATGCGTGTTCTTGAATAATAATAATACATAGTTACCTAAAGAATCGCCAATCGACAGTGGCTTTGTCTCCCTCCCGCATGTTATCTCCTCCACGAAGTGCACAGTCCGATGTTGGCTGGTCAATCGCCAATCGCCACCCTCCGGCTCATTCCAGTCTCGGTCTCCCCAGGCCACCATGTCTCGGCCTAGGGGCTAAGCTGTGTTTGCTCACTAAAATCGACCGAACCAAAAAAATATTTTTGAACATATACAGGCATTTACCACCCTTTGGGAGAAGTTGGATGGGATAATTATGGATCATGACACGCAAGATACGATCACCTGGAAGCTTACGGAGAGCGGTACTTACTCCAGTTCTTCAGCCTATTCGCTACAGTTTGAGGGACGCACCTCAACATCACTCCTAAATACCGTTTGGAAAGTTTGGGCTACACCGAAATGCAAGTTCTTGGCTTGGTTGATCATTCACTATAGAGTATGGACGGCGGACAAGCTACAACGGAGGGGCTGGCCGAACCACGGTTTGTGTCCTCTTTGCAGCCAAGTTCAGGAGTCTGCGGCGCACCTCCTATTCCAATGTCGTTTTTCGGTTGCGGTTTAGAATGCGGTAAAGGCGAAGATCGAGCTGAGCAATATTGTCACGACAGACTGGGTGGCTATGCGAAGTGTCAGATATTGGTGAACCGAGATTGCGCTTGTGCGCTCGCCTAACGGGAAAGGGATGGCCTCCCTCCTTATATATGCTCATCTCTTGGGAATTTTGGAAGAAGAGAAACGCTAGGGTCTTCCGGAATGTCTCCGCGCCTTCGACGATTCTCGTGGAAAAAATCATGAATGAGACGACACCGTGGGCTTTGGCGGGTGCCAAAGGGCTGGGTGTAATTTTACATCGTGAGTAGTTGCTTTGTCTTCGCCTTTGTACAGCCATTGTATGGTTGGGGTCCTGGACCTTGTTACAACTCTCTCTTAACTAATGAAATGGCAAATCTTTTGCCTCGTTTCCAAAATAAAATTTTATTTTGGTTACCGGAGGATTAGCCGAAACCCACATACAAATGGGTTGCATGATCAGAAGGTGCGCCTCTTTTTGGCAAAAAGGGAGCCCTTGTGGTGTTTCAGGCTGATCCAAACAAGTATATTCCGAGCCGATATTAACCATAAGATACTTCGAGTGAAATATGCAGAAAAATGGAGATTTTTTTATTTTAAAAAAGCTAAGAGCATGCAAAGACATATGTTTGGTGAAACTTTTCAAAACAATTGTGTGATCAAGAGCTTAATCGATTACACACCGAGAGAGAAGGTACGTTCAATGTTATACGGTGTGCGCCGAATGTGGTCTTCATAATTCATTTAGGATTGAGCTGTTGTAACCTCCATCAAGAATTTATGCTCTATCGCTTGTACCAGTACTTGGTGTACTTGGTGGACCAGTATTTATGCGCGGCATGGCAAAGATCTGCCGTGCACACACGCTCATCGGGTTTGGGCCAACAGCTTCTTCACTGCAGTGTAGACCTCCTCTGAATGCGACTACACGTTGGACATATATACACACTCGTACGGTCCTACCCTACACATGCATTGCGTCGTAGTACGTCGCGTGCAGATTATACCGTGGAGCCAGTAGGTATGGCATCACATGCTGGCTGATTGTTGTGTCCCGCTCGTGCTACATATGTACTATATACATCTGTCCTCTGCCCCAGAGATGACAGAAGGTAGCCCCTCCCGCTGTGCTGGGTATTATTGTCGAGTAGACTGCAAACCGGTCGACGCTGGCGGTACTACTGTGTGCTGTACGTACCTTTCTATCCCGGCCCGGAGCTATGCGGTCAGGCCATTTGGTCGTATATATACGAGATGTACATGCGAGGAGGTACGTATCTGTGGACATGTGAGCTGTTGAGGGGATATCCTGTCATGTCGGCGTACGTGCATGCATGCGCATGAAATCGACAAGCATACTGTCCTCTGCCCCAGCACGCCCATGCTCTAGCACATTTTAACGGGCCAAGGCCTGATGGAATGATACTCGTTTCTAAGGCCCAGTTGGTTGGTCGGTTTGTAATTTGGCCAATTCACTACAGTAGCGTCGTCTTCACGGCAGGCAGCGGGACCTCCTAGATGAGAGAGGGGTACCCCTTGCGGGAGTCCCTCAATTTCGATGGGCTGTGGCACACTCTCTGTGTTGGTCGCTTCCTCGGGATTTTTTTTTAATTTTTCATGCATTTTGGGGTTTTAGATGTTTTTTCGGTTGTTTTATTAGTTATTTTTGGTGTTTGCTCGTTTCTTCCAAAGTTTTTGACAAAGAAAACTCAAAAAAATGTTGATTTTTTCATGAATTTTTTTTGTTTCTTCTGCGAGAGACACATATTAGCTTTTAGTGAAGGCACATGTTTGCTTCCGCGGGAGGCACAACCTTGCCTCTCGAAAAACAAACATGTTTCTTCCGCCAGAGGAGATTTGCTTCTCATAGAGGCATAGGTTTGCTTCCATAAAAAAGAAAAAGAACATAGTTTTGCATTCGCGAGAGGATCTCGGAAAAGAAAAAGAATACTATTTTTTTCATTCTGTGAGAGGCATAGATTTGCTTCTCGTGGAGGCACAAAAGAAAAAAAAACAAATTTTTTCTTTTACGAGAGGCAGAGGTTTGCTTCCGCGAGAGACATAGTTGTGCCTCTCGGAAAGAAAGAAACACACGTTGTTTCTTCCGCGAGAGGCACAGATTTGCTTCGCGCGGAGACACAGAATTTATTCCGCAAGAGGTAGAGTTGTGCTTATCGGGAAATAGAAAAAACCCAAGAAAATAATCGTGATTCTGGATTGTTTTCTGTGCTTTTTTCTTGAAAAAAAGTTCGTCGAAACATATTAACATTGGATCTAGTTTCGATGATCTCGACGTGAGAAATCTGAAAGTGAAAACGGTTTGCAATTTGTACATAGGGTTTAAGAGATAAAAGGTTTCGAATAAACGAATCAACAAAAAAAGAAACTTTCATGTTGCGACAAGTGGCCCACATACAATGCACCAGTTGTTGCAACCTGGGAAGGTGATAGTGACCTTTAATAGGGGTACCACTTAATTAATCATTTCGAATCTCCTATTTTTGAGCTTCAAGCGCTTGATACGGGCGCCCCTATGTCTCGCTTCAAGCGCTTGATACGGGCGCCCCTATGTCTCGCTTCACATGAGATAGAGGGAACGTCGCCGAAGGGATGCGTGAGTTGGGCTGGCCCAGATGCGTAGGAGCCACAACCTTGTTTTCTGATTTGTTGTTTTTTCTCATGTTTTTATTTCCTTTTTCATTTATTTTTGACTTTTGTTTATACTTCCAAATATTTGAAATAAAGATATTCCAAAAACATTCTACATAAAACATTTTAGAAATGTTGACCAAGCATTTTAAAAATGTTAAATATGTATAGAAAAAATGATTATCACATATGTATACAAAAGCATACATTATGTATGAATTAATTTGAGCATGTATTTTAAAAAATATTAATCAAGCATTTAAAAAATGTTGAAAAAGTATTTAAAAAATGTTAATCAAGCATTTAAAAATGTTAAATGTGTACCTAAAAAATATTGACCATGTATTAAAAAATGATGAAAACATTTGATCATGTGTATAAAGATTTTAATCAAGCATTTGAATTTTTTTGTATAATTATTTATAAAATGTTAATGAAGTATTTAAAAAAATTTAAATGTGTATAGAAAAATGCTGATCATGTATTAAAAAAGATGAAAAAATTGATATTGTATATTAAAATGTAATCAAGAATTTGAAATAATATTTAACAAGTATTTTAAAACTTTTCATCAAGCATTTAAAAAAAACTGTATAGAAAAATGTTTACCATGTATAGAAAATGAAGAATTTTTTTATCATGTATATAAAAATGTTAATCAAGCATTTGAAAAAAATATTCAACAAGTATTTAAAAAATGTTAATCAAACATATAAAAAAATGTTAAATGTGCATAAGGGAATATTGAAGATGTATTACAAATATGATGAATTTTTTATCATATATATAAAAATGTTAATCAAGAATTTGAAACGTATTTGAAATTCTTATTCCTCACGCCAGTCAGTTTCTCTGCCCACGCTGTGGACGTTTGTGAGGTAATATTACAACGTGGAAAGAGGAACCAGTCCCCGCACCTAAAGCACTCTAGACAGAATAAATGAAATGTAATCTTACAGTTTGCATGCGAGTAAATTACTTCATGTAGGAGAGGAACCATTCTGGCGCATATGACCTAATTTTACGACCACTCGGGTAATCTTACAGTAGCTGGTCGTTCTTGATTTTTTAGATATAAGGCTGCCTTCCTTATTTCATGTATTTTTTGTTAGTTTTTTTACTATCTCTATTGGATTGAGTACACTAGGTCTCTAGCAAAAATGAAATATTCCATTATCACGATTCTTTGGAATGCATTTTTGGTAACAATAAGAAACAAGTCATTCGGTACGCTATGAATATTTTGGTAACAACGGAACAACAAAGTGGTCTAATACATAGATTCTACGTAGTGGTTCTGTGAAATATTTCACATAATAAAAACCATCCTTATAATTACAAATAAAATTCGTTTGGACACAATTGAGTGCTACTTAGCACTAAGTAACCAGCAGCATGACAAATTCAGAAATCACCACTGTATTACAAAGCTGAATATTACCGAACTTGAAACTGACTACTGCCAAACTTGATCTTCAAGGAACTAAATTTGCAGGTGATCAGATATTTTACGTCAACTTCATTTGTTCAGCAAGCTCTCCAGTGACTGAAACATTACTATCCATGAGTTGTGACCAACATAGTATCCTATTAATAGTACTGCAGCCTTTAGGTTCACTTTTCTTCTCACCAAAGCTTAAATTTTGCTTCGGGTTATTAGAAAAAGAAAGACTGAAATTTCAATTCAACATTACTAGTACCCACCATAGATACGAAGACGTTAATGTCCATCCCTCATACATGAACCATCATTCGGTTGAACAGATACCTGATGAAAGAACATGCGGTGCCCCCATGTTTGGTTTTGGTAATTGATGACAATCTCTATGGACTAATGGTTGTCTTGAGTTATATTTGAAGGATTTGTCCATAGGCTTTTCTTGAAGTCCATGTGTTGGTTTCAAGGAGTTTATGAGTTGACCAAGGTGCTATTAAGGAATTATCCAAAGATTGGTCATGTGAGTGTTGAGCTTATTGCAAGCATGTCTTGAAGAAGAAGATTTTGTGATCATTCATGTTTACCTTCAAGACATCATCCAAATGAAGAGAGTTGGAAAGATTCAAGGTTTATCAAGACTAAGTCAAGAGTGAATCAAGTTGATCAAGACTAAGTCAAGAGTGAATCAAGTTGATCAACTCACAAAGCGTAGAGATGTACCGAGAGGAATCAAGTGATCCCATGGTATGGTAAGCATTGTCCATTGCACTTTGTGTACTAACCCATGGTATATGTGAGAGTTCTATGTGGGGTTAGGTATGTGTCCATGTTCTTGCATCAAGAGGAAGATATCATACAACCCATGGAAAGGATGACATCAAGTGGTGATCGTCATCAAGATTGCCGTGTGCAAGTTCAAGTGGAGCATCACGAAGAGATCAAGTGCTTGAATCTTGCCATCCATTATGGTGTCAATGGACTTGTGAAGATGTGCCAAAGAGTGGCTCACCCATAGTGGACTATGGGGGAGCAATCATCTAGTCTTCATCGAGCCAACACAATCAAGAAAGGTGGTCCAACTTGAGGGAGTCAAGATCGTCATCATCTAGCTCAAGTGGACCGTGTGCAAGGCAAAGGTTTGCCCTTGATAGGTTTTCTATTTTACCGATCTCGTGGTGTTAGTTGGGAGACCGGGTTATAGGATCATTTGCCGTACTATCAAGGGGGGCTCTCAAGTTAGTAGCTTGATCGTATTGTTAGTAGAGAGCTCAAACCATTGCATCCTTGAATCACGTTTCTTGGTTCTTATTTGGTTCTCTTCGTGAGTCTTAGATCTTATGGTCATCTTGATGACAAGCTTGAGTTCATCGAAAACGGAGTTCGCATGCGTCTTCTATGATGTTTACGTTGTTGGAGGTTTTACCGGTCTTATCCGAGGAAGGGTTCTCACCTTTTTCTTATGGGACTTTTATATTTTGCTTCTTATTGATATTTCTTTCAAGATTGTGTTAGCCCTTGTCGCTAGCTTTCCAACAAACTTGGTTTCATCGATTTCGGAGTCTGTTTGCAAAAGTTGTGGCAATTTTGGTGTTGTGAAGAGGCTGCAGCGGTACTACCGCGAATTGGAGCGGATGTAATTTTTTACTACCGCTCCAAAGCGGTACTACCGCGGCTCCTACAGCGGTAGTACCGCTCTGGACCAAAAAACTCGTCCCAAGTCCTGCGGAGGTAGACACGGAAGTATTTTTTGTACCACTTGCAAGCAGTAGTACCGTTGCCATTTGCGGTAGTACCGTGAGGTCGAGCGGTAGTACCATGAGGATGAGCGGTAGTACCATGAGGACGAGCGATAGTACCGCTCCGGCGGTTCTACTGGCCTTTTGCCTCCTCGCTGTTGTTTTTCAAAGGTGTACTACCGCCCTAGCGGTAGTACCGCTCCTTGGAGCGGTAGTACCGCTCTGTGCGGGCTGTGAGCATAACGGTTGGATTTTCCCCACCTATAAAAGAGAGTCTTCTTACCCATTGAACTTTATCTCTTAAGCTCGTGTTCTTCCCCCATTGTTGACCTTCTTCGATCTTGCTAACTCTCAATCCCTCCAATGATTCTTGCTAGTTCTTGAGGGAAAAGAGAGAGGAGATCTAGATCTACGTTTCCACCAATCACTTTCTCCTCTAAGTGAGGGGAACCCCTTGGATCTAGATATTGGAGTTCTTCGTGTTCTTCTTTCGTTCTTCCTCTCATTTTCCTCCCTAGCATTAGTTGCTTTGGTGGGATTTGGGAGAGAAGGACTTGGGCACTCCGTGTGCCCTTGCCATTGCATTTGTTTCATCGGTTTGAGTTCTCCACGTGATACGTGGAAGTTACAAGTTGAGAAGCTTATTACTCTTGGGTGTTTGGACACCTGGAGCTTGTTCCTCTTGGGTGCCTTGGCACCCTAGACGGTTGGTGTTGTTCGGAGCTCAATCATTATGGTGTAAAGCTCAGGGCAAGCGTCGGGGTCTCCAATTAGGTTGTGGAGATCGCCCCGAGCAATTGACGGGTACCGGTGACCGCCCCCAATGGTTGCCAAAGTGTACAGGTTAGATGACCACCCCCAAGGGTTGCCATTTGTACGGGTTCGGTGACCGCCCTCAAGGGTCCCTTAGTGGAATCACGGCATCTTGCATTATGCGAGGGCGTGAGGAGATTACGGCGGCCCTAGTGGCTTCTTGGGAAGCATTGTGCCTCCACACCGCTCCAAACGGAGATTAGCATCCGCAAGGGTGTGAACTTCGGGATACATTGTCGTCTCCGAGTGCCTCGGTTATCTCTTACCCGAGCCCTTTACTTATGCACTTTATTTGTGATAGCCATATTGTTCTTTGTCATATATCTTGCTATCACATAGTTGCTTATCTTTCTTAGCATAAGTTGTTTGTGCACATAGGTGAGCCTAGTTGTTGTAGGTTTTGTGCTTGACAAATTAACCGTTAGGTTTATTCCGCATTTGTTCAAGCCTCTATCGTAATTATTTTAAAACGCCTATTCACCCCCCCTCTAGGCAACATCCACGATCTTTCAATTGGTATCAGAGCTTCGTCTCTCCTTGTTAGGCTTAACCGCCTAGAGAGTAAAGATGTCGACTAGGGGATTAGGAATCTCTGACACTCTTAGTTTCGATGGCACAAATTTTGATGTTTGGGTAATTCACATGCTTAATCTCTTTAGGGTCATGGACCCAAATTTAGAGTGAATTGTAGATATGGGTTTTTCTCCTCCAAAGGATCCCCAAAGATTATCTTTAGAGGATGAGAAAAACTCTTATCTCAGTGCTCAAGATTCTAATGTGCTTTTCGATGCTTTAAATATAGTTATATTTCAACTCATGCCGTTTCGGGATGCTCATGAGTTGTGGACGAAGCTTCAAGATAAATATGGCGTGTCCAAGTTTTGTGGCGATGATTGTTCTCCCTCCACCTCCGGCCGTGTTGCCTTCTCAACTTCTTCTACTTCACCTACATGTGGATTGCCACAAGGTAATGCTATGGTGAGTAGTGTTGGTCATTGCAATGATGATAGTGTGCTAATCATTGGTGACTCTTCATCACTATCTTATTACAATGCTCCTTCTTTGGACTTTAACACTTCGAGCACTCCAAATGTTTCACATGCTTGTGTTGATAGTCCTAGCATATCATGTAGAAATTGCTTGACTAAATCTCATGATGATATGCTTGCTATAACTTGTTGCCATGATAAAAATGCATCTATTTCCTCGAATTGTTGTGCTAACAATGTAGAGGAAACTAAACACTCCATGGAACAAGATGTGGTGGTTAATGGTGCCTCAAGGGATCCTACATCATCATCTATTGCTTTTTGCCTTATGGCTAAGGCGTCAAAGGTACCTCCTTCTTTGTACCCCAATATGTCTCTTGATGATGATGTTGATGCTAATGGTGATGAGGATAATGATGAAGAGATTGATAATGTTGCCTCCTTAAAAACTAAGGGGGAAATGATTTTTAAAGCTCTTCATAAAAATAAAATTGCTCGTTCCAACTTCATGGAAATAATGTCCATTGCCATTGATGGCAAGAAATACATTGAGGAGTTGGAATCTCATCTAGAGGAGCATGAGGTCACCATTGAGAAAATGGAAGCTCATGAGCGTGATTACGCAAATGAGATCGCGGAGCTATCTCAAGCTCTTGAACATGAACAAACCACCTCCGAATCTCTTGAGGAGACTTTTGCTCTAGAATTATCTAGAGTGAGGGAATCTCATGATAGAGCTCTTGAGGTGACCAATGATTTCAAAACTAAAAATGCTAAGCTTGAAGTTGCTCATGCTAGACTCCTTGAGGACTAATACGTCCATTTTGCATCATGCTTTTATATCAATATTTATTGCATTATGGGCTGTCATTACACATTATTTCTCAATACTTATGGCTATTCTCTCTTATTTTACAAGGTTTACCATGAAGAGGGGGAATGCCGGCAGCTGGAATTCTAGCTGAAAAAGGAGCAAACATTGGAAACCTATTCTGCACAACTCCAAAAGTCCTGAAACTCCATGAAACAACCTTTTGGATTTATTAAGAATTTATGAGTGAAAGAAATAGGCCAGGGAGCCCACACCCTGTCCAGGAGACAGGGGGGCGCGCCCCTATCTCCCAGGCCCCCTGGTGGGCCTCCGGCGTCCATGTTCTGCTATATCATCACCTTACCCTGGAAAAAATCGTGGGCAAGCTTACGGGACGAAACTCCGCCGCCACGAGGCGGAACCTTGGCAGAATCAATCTAGGGCTCTGGCGAAGCTGTTCTGCCGGGGACACTTCCCTCTGGGAGGGGGAAATCATCACCAACGTCATCACCAACGATCCTCTCATCGGGAGGGGGTCAATCTCCATCAACATATTCACCAGCACCATCTCCTCTCAAAACCCTAGTTCATCTCTTGTATCCAATCTTCTATCAAAACCACAAATTGGTACCTGTGGGTTGCTAGTAGTGTTGATTACTCCTTGTAGTTGATGCTAATTGGTTTACTTGGTGGAAGATCATATGTTCAGATCCTTTATGCATATTCTTACTCCTCTGATTATGAACATGAATATGCTTTGTGAGTAGTTACATTTGTTCCTGAGGACATGGGTGAAGTCTTGCTATTAGTAGTCATGTGAATTTGGTATTCGTTCGATATTTTGATGAGATGTATGTTGTCTTTCCTCTAGTGGTGTTATGTGAACGTCGACTACATGACACTTCACCATTATTTGGGCCTAGAGGAAGGCATAGGGAAGTAATAAGTAGATGATGGTTGCTAGAGTGACAGAAGCTTAAACCCTAGTTTATGCGTTGCTTCGTTAGGGGTTGATATAGACCCATATGTTTAATGTTCTGGTTAGGTTTACCTTAATACTCCTTTTTTGTAGTTGCGGATTCTTGCAATAGGGGTTAATAATAAGTGAGATTCTTGTCCAAGTTAGGGTAGTACCCAAGTGCCGGTCCACCCACATATCAAATTATCAAAGTACCGAATGCGAATCTTATGAACGTGATGAAAACTAGCTTGACAATAATTCCCAATGTGTCCTCGGGAGCTCCTTCTTCATTATTAGAATTTGTCCAGGCTTATCCTTTGCTACATAAAGGATTGGGCCACCTTGCTGCACTTTATTTACTTTATTTAATTTTTGCTCGTTATTATTTATCTTATCACAAAACTATCTATCACCTATTATTTCAGTGCTTGCAGAGAAAACCTTACTGAAAACCGCTTATCATTTCCTTCTGCTCCTCGTTGGGTTCGACACTCTTTCTTATCAAAAGGACTACGATAGATCCCCTACACTTGTGGGTCATCAAGACTCTTTTCTGGCGCCGTTGCCGGGGAGTGTAGCGCTTTTGGTGAGTGGAACTTGGTAAGGAAACATTTATATAGCGTGCTAAAATTTTCTGTTACTTGTCACTATGGAAACTAATCCTTTGAGGGGTTTGTTTAGGGTATCTTCACCCCAACCAGAAGAGCAAAGAGATGCTCCTCAACCTACTGAACCTTATGAAAATATTCACTTTGAGATTCCTTCGGGTATGATAGAAAAACTGCTAGCTAGTCCTTTTGCAGGAGACGGAACATTGCATCCCGATTTACACCTTATCTTTGTGGATGAAGTTTGTGGATTATTTAAGTTTGCGGGTATCCCCGATGATGTTGTCAAAAGGAAGGTCTTCCCTTTATCTTTGAAGGGAGATGCAATGACATGGTATAGGCTATGTGATGATACGAGATTTTGGAATCATAAGCGACTGAAGTTTGAATTTCACCAGAAGTTATATCCTATGCATCTTGTTCATTGTGATTGTAATTACATATATAATTTCTGGCCTCGCAAAGGAGAAAGCATCGTTCAAGCTTGGGGGAGGCTTAAGTCAATGTTATATTCATGCCCCAATCATGAGCTCTCTCGGGAAATGATTATTTAGAATTTTTATGCTCGACTTTCTCTTGATAATCGCAACCTACTCGATACTTCCTGTGTTGGTTCCTATATGCTGAAGACTATTGATTTCAAATGGAACTTATTGGAAAGAATTAAACGCAACTCTGAAGATTGGGGTTCCGACGATGGTAAGGAGTCAGGTATGAAACCTAAGTTCGATTGTGTTAAATCTTTTATGGATACCGATGCTTTCCGTGGATTTAGCTCTAAGTATGGACTTGACTCTGAGATAGTAGCTACTTTTTGTGAAACTTTTGCTACTCACGTTGATCTCCCTAAAGAGAAGTAGTTTAAATATAATCCTCCTGTTGAAGTGAAAGTAGATGCACCTATTACAGTCGAAGAAAAGACTATTACATATAGTGATCCTATTATTCCTACTGCTTATGTCGAAAAACCTCCATTTCCTGTTAGGATAAAAGATCATGTTAAAGCTTCGACTGTTGTTCGTAAGAGTAATACTAGGACTTATACACCTCCTGAGCAAATTAATGTTGAACCTGGTATTGCTATGATTAAAGATCTCTTGGATGAGGACTTAGATGGGCATGTTATCTCTTTCTTGGGTGAAACTTCTAATATTGCTAGACCCGATACTAAGACACGTAGACCTGTTGTAGGCACGCCTGTTATTTCTATTAAAATAGGAGATCATTGTTATGATCTCTTATGTGATATGGGTGCTAGTGCTAATGCGATACCTTATGATCTTTATAAAGAAATTATGCACGATATTGCACCTGTTGAATTAGAAGACATTGATGTTACTATTAAGCTTGCTAATAGGGACACCATTAAACCTATTGGGATTGTCAGAGATGTTGAAGTCTTGTGCGGGAAGATTAAATACCGTACTGATTTTCTTGTTCTTGGTTCCCAACAAGATGATTTTTGTCCCATTATTTTTGGTAGACCCTTCTTGAATACTGCTAGTGCTAAGATTAATTGTGAAAAGAATATTGTCACTGTTGGCATAGATGGTATGTCTCATGAGTTTAATTTCGCTAAGTTTAGTAGACAACCTCGTGAAAGGGAACCACCTAGTAAGGATGAAATTATTGGTCTTGCTTCCATTGCTATTCCTCCAACTGATCCGTTAGAACAATATTTGTTAGACCATGAAAACTATATGTTTATGAAGGAAAGGGAAGAAATAGATGAAGTGTTCCTTAAACAAGAACCTATGCTAAAACATAACCTTCCTGTTGAAATTCTTGGGGACCCCCCTCCACCCATGGGTTTTCCCGGGTTCGAACTCAAACCCTTACCTGATAATCTCAAGTATGCTTATCTTGATGGAAAAGAAATATATCCTGTTATTATTAGTGCTAACCTTTCAGAGAAAGAAGAAGAAAGATTATTGAAAACTCTGAAGAAGCACCGAGCTGCTATTGGATATACTCTAGACGATCTTAAGGGCATTAGTCCCATATTATGTCAACACAAAATTTCAGTGGAGAAAGATGCCAAACCAGTTAGAGATCCTCAAAGATGATTAAACCCCAAAATGAAGGAAGTGGTAAGAAACGAGATTCTAAAACTCCTTGAGGCAGGTATTATTTATCCCGTTGCTGATAGTGAAAGGGTAAGCCCTGTCCATTGTGTCCCTAAAAAGGGAGGTATTACCGTTGTTCCTAATGATAAAGATGAATTGACCCCGCAAAGAATTATTATAGGCTATAGGATGGTAATTGATTTCTGTAAGTTAAATAAAGCTACTAAGAAAGATCATTACCCTTTACCTTTTATTGATCAAATGCTAGAAAGGCTATCCAAACACACACATTTTTGCTTTCTAGATGGTTATTCTAGTTTCTCTCAAATACCTGTGTCCGCGAAGGATCAATCTAAAACTACTTTTACTTGCCCTTTTGGCACTTTTGCTTATAGACGTATGCCTTTTGGTTTATGTAATGCACCTGCTACCTTTCAAAGATGCATGATGGCTATATTTTCTGATTTTTGTGAAAATATTTGTGAGGTATTCATGGATGACTTCTCCATCTGTGGATCCTCTTTTGATGATTGTTTGAGCAACCTTGATCGAGTTTTGCAGAGATGCGAAGACACTAGTCTCGTCCTGAATTGGGAAAAGTGTCACTTTATGGTTAATGAAGGCATTGTCTTGGGGCACAAGATCTCCGAGAGAGGTATTGAAGTTGATAAAGCCAAAGTTGATGCTATTGAAAAGATGCCATGTCCTAAGGACATAAAAGGTATAATAAGTTTCCTTGGTCATACCGGCTTTTATAGGAGGTTCATTAAGGACTTTTCTTAAATCTCTAGGCCTCTGACTAATTTATTGCAAAAAGATATTCCTTTTTTCTTTGATGATGATTGTGTAGAAGCATTTGAAACACTTAAGAAAGCCTTGATCACTGCACCTATTGTTTAGCCACCTGATTGGAATTTACCTTTTGAAATTATGTGCGATGCTAGTGATTATGCTGTAGGTGTTGTTTTAGGGCAAAGAGTCGATAAGAAATTGAATGTTATCCAGTATGCTAGTAAGACTCTTGATACTGCCCAGAGAAATTATGCTACTACTGAAAAAGAGTTCTTAGCAGTTGTGTTTGCATGTGATAAGTTTAGACCTTATATTGTTGATTCCAAAGTTACTATTCACACTGGTCATGCTGCTATTAAATATCTTATGGAAAAGAAAGATGCTAAGCCTAGACTCATTAGATGGGTTCTCTTGCTCCAAGAATTTGACTTGCATATTATTGATAGAAAGGGAGCTAAGAACCCCGTTGCAGACAACTTTTCTAGGCTAGAGAATGTTCTTGATGACCCACTGCCTATTAATGATAGTTTTCCTAATGAGCAATTAGCAGTTGTCAATGCTTCTCGCACTGCTCCTTGGTATGCTGATCATGCTAATTACATTGTTGCTAAATATATACCGCCTAGTTTCACATACCAGCAAAAGAAAAAGTTCTTTTATGATTTAAGACATTACTTCTGGGATGATCCACACCTTTATAAAGAAGGAGTAGATGGTATTATTAGACGTTGTGTGCTTGAGTATGAACAGGAACAAATCCTACGCAAGTGCCACTCTGAATCTTATGGAGGACACCACACTGGAGATAGAACTGCACACAAGGTACTACAATCTGGTTTTTATTGGCCTACTCTCTTCAAAGATGCTCGTAAGTTTGTCTTATCTTGTGATGAATGTCAAAGAATAGGTAACATTAGTAGACGTCAAGAAATGCCTATGAATTATTCTCTTGTTATTGAATCGTTTGATGTTTGGGGATTTGATTATATGGGACCTTTTCCTGCCTTAAATGGTTATACACATATTTTAGTTGCTGTTGATTACGTTACTAAGTGGGTAGAAGCTATTCAAACTAGTAGTGCCAATCATAACACTTATATTATAATGATTAAAGAAGTTATTTGTCCGAGGTTTGGAGTCCCTAGATATCTTATGACTGATGGTGGTTCACACTTTATTCATGGTGCTTTCCGTAAGATGCTTGCTAAGTATGATGTCAATCATAGAATCGCATCTCCTTATCACCCGCAGTCTAGTGGTCAAGTAGAGTTGAGCAATAGAGAGCTCAAATTAATTTTGCAAAAGACTGTGAATAGATCTAGAAAGAATTGGTCCAAAAAACTCGATGATGCATTATGGGCCTATAGAACTGCATACAAAAATCCTATGGGTATGTCTCCATATAAGATGGTTTATGGAAAAGCATGTCATTTACCTCTTGAACTTGAACATAAAGCATATTGGGCTATTAAAGAGCTCAATTATGACTTCAAACTTGTCGGTGAGAAGAGGTTGTTTGATATTAGCTCACTTGATGAATGGAGAACCCAAGCATATGAGAATGCCAAGCTTTTCAAAGAAAAAGTCAAATGCCGGCATGATAAGAGGATACAAAAGCATGAGTTAAACGTAGGAGATTATGTGTTATTATTCAACTCTCGTTTAAGATTTTTTGCAGGAAAACTTCTCTCAAAATGGGAAGGTCCCTACATTATCGAGGAGGTCTATTGTTCTGGTGCTACAAAAATCAATAACTTCGAAGGCACAAATCTGAGGGTGGTTAATGGTCAAAGAATTAAACATTATATTTCAGGTAATCCTATCAATGTTGAAACTAATATTATTGAAACCATAACCCCCGAGGAATACATAAGAGACACTTTCCAGAACGTTCCAGACCCCGAAAAGGCATAGGTACGTGGTACGGTAAGTAAACCGACTCCAAAACAACTCTAATGGCAATTCTTATCAGTTTTGGATTATTTAAGAATTTTAGGAAGAAAGAAGTAGTCCGAAAGGGACATGAGGCTCCCACGAGAGAGGAGGCCGCGCCCCCTGTCTCGTGAGCACCTCGTGTGCCTCCCGGACTCCGTTTTCTTGTATGTTACGTATTTTGGTCGGTAAAAATTCATTATATATACTCCCGAAGGTTTTGACCACCGTATCACGCAAATATCCTCTGTTTTCGTTTCAAGCTGTTTCTGTTTCAGATCTAGAGCATCATGTCGTCTCCAAGCGCTCCCACGGACAAGTTTTTCGAGAGGGTTATCAACCCCTATCTCGCGGAGGTGCTGCATCACCCTCAAACCATTGAGATGCATGAGGGGGTGCTGCACATCCGCGATGTGGAGGGACCAAGGCGTACCGGGAGCATGGAGACAAAGCTCGAAGCCATGGAGCAAGAAGTTTTCAAGTGTCAAGGGATGGTGGAGCGTGGACTCAACGCCAACCAGATGATGATCACGGAGTTCACCAACAACCACAAGCTGGATGCCAAACTCATTGGGGAGACCATCTTCAAGCTTCAAGAGAAAATCGAGCACCTCCAAGCCCAGATTTATGACCTGCAAAACCAGAACTATGAGTATGAATATAGATTCAAGCAAATGAGTTTGGCTGCAGATTTAAGGATCCCGGAGACTCGATCATCCTTTTATGATCGAGAGCCTATGCCTTGGAAGATGGACGACAAGCCTACATCATCAACAATTCCCACTTCACCACCTCCGAAGAAATAATCACTTGGGTATGGGCACTCCCCTTGGCAACTGCCAAGCTTGGGGGAGGTGCCCTGGTATCGTATCACCATCACACTCCTATCTTTACCGCTTTATTTAGTTTGATCCTTTTAGTAGTATCTTGATCTAGTAGATTGAAGTTTTGATATCAAGTAGTTTTGAGTTTTGCATTGTGATCTCTTTATGTAAGCGAGTCCGTGTGCTATCTATAATAAAGATTAGTGTTGAGTCAAGGGCTTTGCTATATTGCTATGATCTTGAGCAAGTAGAAAGAACAAAAGAGTTCATATTGATCTTATGGATAGTGATAACTTCACACATAGAAAGTATGAGGCATAAAAATTGTTGAGAGTTGATGAACGTAGCCTTGGTCATCGTTGCAATTAATAGGAAGTGATAAGGAAAGAGGGGTTCACATATAGATATATTATCTTGGACATCTTTTATGATTGTGAAGCACTCATTAAGTATGACATGCTAAAAGAGTTGATGTTGGACAAGGAAGACAACATAATGGTTTATGTTTTCGGACATCTCAGTTAAAGTATATTGTCATTGACCTTCCAAACATGTTGAGCTTGCCTTTCCCCCTCCCGCTAGCCAAATTCCTTGCACCAAGTAGAGATACTACTTGTGCTTCCAAATATCCTCAAACCCAGTTTTGCCATGAGAGTCCACCATACCTACCTATGGATTGAGTAAGATCCTTCAAGTAAGTTGTCATCAGTGCAAGCAATAAAAATTGCTCTCTAAATATGTATGACTTATTAGTGCAGAGAAAATAAGCTTTGTACAAAGTTGTTGTGGAAGTAATAAAAGCGACGGATTGCATAATAAAGGTCCACATACAAGGGGCAATATAAAGTGACGTTCTTTTGCATTAAGATTTCATGCATCAACCCTAAACGCGCATGACAACCTCTGTTTCCCTCTGCGAAGGTCCAATCTTTTACTTTATGTTTTTACTTTATGCTTGAGTCAAGGTGATCCTCACCTTTCCCCTTTTTCATTTTATCCTTTGGCAAGCTCCTCGTGTTTGAAAGATCATGATACATATATCCAATTGGATGTAAGTTGGTATAGGCTATTATTGTTGACATCACCTAAAGGTGAATACGTCGGGAGGTAATACAATAAGCCCCTATCTTTCTCAGTGTCCGGCTGAAACTCTATAACCACAAGTATTGCGTGAGTGTTAGCAATTATGGGAGACTACGAGATAGTTGAGTATGTGAGCTTGTTGAAAAGCTCTATTATTGACTCTTTCTGATGTTACGATAAATTGCAATTGCTTCAGTGACTGAGATTATAGTTTGTTAGTTCCCAATGAAGTTTATGAACCATACTTGACATTGTGAATTGCTTATTACTTGAGCATAGGAAATCAGATGGCAAAATCTATATCTGTTACTGTTATTAGAATGATCATGATGCCCTCATGTCCGTATTTTATTTTTATCGACACCTCTATATCTAAACATGTGGACATATTTTTCGATTTCGGCTTCCCCTTGAGGACAAGCGAGGTCTAAGCTTGGGGAGTTGATACATCCATTTTGCATCATGCTTTTACATCAATATTTATTGCATTATGGGCTGTCATTACACATTATATCTCAATACTTATGGCTATTCTCTCTTATTTTACAAGGTTTACCATGAAGAGGGGGAATGCCGGCAGCTGGAATTCTGGCTGGAAAAGGAGCAAACATTGGAAACCTATTCTGCACAACTCCAAAAGTCCTGAAACTCCACGAAACAACTTTTTGGATTTATTAAGAATTTATGAGCAAAAGAAATAGGCCAGGGGGCCCACACCATGTCCAGGAGACAGGGGGCGCGCCCCCCCTGTAGGGCGCGGCCCCCTATCTCCTGGCCCCCCTGGTGGGCCTTCGGTGTCCATCTTCTGCTATATCATCACCTTTACCCTGAAAAAAATCATGGGCAAGCTTACG
Organism: Triticum dicoccoides; assembly: GCF_002162155.2. Taxonomy (NCBI): domain Eukaryota; kingdom Viridiplantae; phylum Streptophyta; class Magnoliopsida; order Poales; family Poaceae; genus Triticum; species Triticum dicoccoides. The sequence continues at coordinate 479,532,420 of NC_041389.1, forward strand.
GGACGAAACTCCACCGCCACGAGGCGGAACCTTGGCAGAATCAATCTAGGGCTCTGGCGAAGCTATTCTGCCAGGGACACTTCCCTCCGGGAGGGGGAAATCATCACCAACGTCATCACCAATGATCCTCTCATCGGGAGGGGGTCAATCTCCATCAACATCTTCACCAGCACCATCTCCTCTCAAAACCCTAGTTCATCTCTTGTATCCAATCTTCTATCAAAACCACAAATTGGTACCTGTGGGTTGCTAGTAGTGTTGATTACTCCTTGTAGTTGAGGCTAATTGGTTTACTTGGTGGAAGATCATATGTTCAGATCCTTTATGCATATTATTACTCCTCTGATTATGAACATGAATATGCTTTGTGAGTAGTTATGTTTGTTCCTGAGGACATGGGTGAAGCCTTGCTATTAGTAGTCATGTGAATTTGGTATTCGTTTGATATTTTGATGAGATGTATGTTGTCTTTCCTCTAGTGGTGTTATGTGAACGTCGACTACATAACACTTCACCATTATTTGGGCCTAGAGGAAGGCATAGGGAAGTAATAAGTAGATGATGGGTTGCTAGAGTGACAGAAGCTTAAACCCTAGTTTATGCGTTGCTTCGTTAGGGGTTGATATGGACCCATATGTTTAATGCTGTGGTTAGGTTTACCTTAATACTCCTTTTTGTAGTTGCGGATGCTTGCAATAGGTGTTAATCATAAGTGGGTTGCTTGTCCAAGTTAGGGAAGTACCCAAGTGCCGGTCCACCCTGTTGGGGAACGTTGCATAAAATAAAAATTTTCCTACGTGTCTATGAGTTCATCTAGCAACGAGAGAGGGGAGTGCATCTACATGCACTTGTAGATCGCGTGCGGAAGCGTTCAAGAGAACGGGGTTGAGGGAGTTGTTCTCGTCGTGATCCAAATCACCGGAGATCCTAGCGCCGAACGGACGGCACCTCTGCGTTCAACACACGTACGTACAGCGTGACATCTCCTCCATCTTGATCCAGCAAGGGGGAAGGAGAGGTTGATGAAGATCCAGCAGCACGACGGCGTGGTGGTGGATGCAGCCGGGCTCCGGCAGGGCTTCGCCAAGCAACTACGGGAGGGAGAGGTGTAGCAGGGAGGGGAGGGAGGCGCCAGGGTGTTAGGTGTGGCTACCCTCCCACCCCCCTCTTTATATAGGGACCCCGGGGG
>NC_041389.1:479533891-479551797 GCF_002162155.2 Triticum dicoccoides
AGATGGGATCTCTAGGGGTGGCGGTGGCCAAGGGGGGTGGAGTGCCCCCCAAGGCAAGTGGAGGCGCCCCCTCCCCTAGGGTTCCCAACCCTAGGCGCAGAGGGGGGCCCAAGGGGGGGGGGGCGCACCAGCCCACTAGGGGCTGGTTCCCCTCCCACTTCAGCCCACGGGGCCCTCCGGGATAGGTGGCTCCACCCGGTGGACCCCCGGGACCCTTCCGGTGGTCCCGGTACAATACCGGTGGACCCCGAAACTTTCCCGATGGCCGAAACTCGACTTCCCATATATAATTCTTTACCTCCGGACCATTCCGAAACTCCTCGTGATGTCCGGGATCTCATCCGGGACTCAGAACAACTTTCGGTTTGCTGCATACTCATATTCATACAACCCTAGCGTCACCGAACCTTAAATGTGTAGACCCTACGGGTTCGGGAGACATGCAGACATGACCGAGACGGCTCTCCGGTCAATAACCAACAGCGGGATCTGGATACCCATGTTGGCTCCCACATGCTCCTCGATGATCTCATCGGATGAACCACGATGTCGAGGATTTAAGCAACCCCGTATACAATTCCCTTTGTCAATCGGTATGTTACTTGCCCGAGATTCGATCGTCGGTATCCCAATACCTCATTTAATCTCGCTACCGGCAAGTCACTTTACTCGTACCATAATGCATGATCCTGTAACCAGACACTTGGTCACTTTGAGCTCATTATGATGATGCATTACCGAGTGGGCCCAGAGATACCTCTTCGTCATACGGAGTGACAAATCCCAGTCTCGATCCGTGTCAACCCAACAGACACTTTTGGAGATACCTGTAGTGCACCTTTATAGTCACCCAGTTACGTTGTGACGTTTGGTATACCCAAAGCACTCCTATGGTATCCTGGAGTTACACGATCTCATGGTCTAAGGAAAAGATACTTGACATTGGAAAAGCTCTAGCAAACGAACTACACGATCTTTGTGCTATGCTTAGGATTGGGTCTTGTCCATCACATCATTCTCCTAATGATGTGATCCCATTATCAATGACATCCAATGTCCATAGTCAGGAAACCATGACTATCTGTTGATCAACGAGCTAGTCAACTAGAGGCTCACTAGGGACATGTTGTGGTCTAAGTATTCACACGTGCATTACGATTTCCGGATAATACAATTATAGCATGAATAAAAGACAATTATCACGAACAAGGAAATATAATAATAATCCTTTTATTATTGCCTCTAGGGCATAATTCCAACACACCCACATATCAAGTTATCAAAGTACCAAACGCGAATCTTATGAACGTGATGAAAAACTAGCTTGACGATAATTCCCAATGTGTCCTCGGGAGCTCCTTCTTCATTATTAGAATTTGTCCAGGCTTATCCTTTGCTACATAAAGGATTGGGCCACCTTGCTGCACTTTATTTACTTTATTTACTTTTTGCCCGTTACTATTTATCTTATCACAAAACTATCTATCACCTATTATTTCAGTGCTTGCAGAGAAAACCTTACTGAAAACCGCTTACCATTTCCTTCTACTCCTCGTTGGGTTTGACACTCTTACTTATCGAAAGGACTACGATAAATCCCCTACACTTGTGGGTCATCAAGGACTTTGAGCAACTCGAAAATGCCTCTAGGGTCATTAAGAGTGAGCTCATCGAGTTCACCGAGTCTCATGCTCAACTTAAAGCTTCCTATGTGAAAGAGCTTGCCAAGTTTCCTTCTCCTCTTGTTGTCAATGTTGATGCTTGTGCTACTAATTCTATTTCTTGTCAAGCATACATTTTGAAGGAGAATGTTGAGCTACGGGCTCAACTTGAGTTGCTATCTATCAATTATGGGAAATTGGAAGAAAGCCATGAAAAGCTCTCAAGCTCTCATGATGATCTTCTAGTATCCCATAATGTGCTAAAGATAGCTCATGAGGCCATGATTTCTAAGATATTATCAAGTGAGCCTCATGTGGATATTAGCACTACTTTTAGTCAAAATGCTATATTGCCTTGTGCTAGTCCTCATGATTCATCCATGCATAACATTGGTACATCTTGTGATGAATTTCTTTCCTTGCCTTGCTGCTCTCACGATGAAGTTTATACTTCCTCTAGTGCTTGTATTGAGACTAACCATGTAGAGGAAATCAAAGAGCTCAAGGCACAAGTCACTTCTTTGAAGAAAGACTTGGAAAAGTGTCATGAAGGGAAGTCCACACTCAACAATATCTTGAGTGTGCAAAAATCCCCCAATGACAAAGGTGGACTTGGATTCAACTCCAACAAAAAGATGAAGTCCAAGTTGAACAAGAAGAAGGGCCAAGAACAAGTCAAGAATTCGGCCAAGATTATTTGCTTCAAGTGCAAAATTGAAGGGCATCATGTTAGATCTTGCCCATTGAAGAAGAAGGCCATTAGTGACAAGCAACAAGGGAAGAGACAACAAGTTCAATCTCATGCTCAACCTCAAGTTGAAGAAAGGCCACTCCCCAAGAAGACTCAAGTTAATGCTTCTCTTGTGGAAAAATCAAGTGAGAAGAAAGTGAAGAGTAGACGTTGCTACTTATGTCGTGAGAAAGGTCACGTCGCTTCTTCATGCACTAGTGGTAACTTATCCAACCCAATTATTATTGATGATATTTATTCTTTAGGAAGGATAAGGTTGGCAATGTGTTTGCCAAAATTGTTGGTACTCAAAGTGGCATGAAGAAAAGAGCCATTTGGGCAGCCAAGCCTATTGTGACTAACCTCTTAGGACCCAACTTGGTTGGGGACCAACAAGCTCAAACTTGATCAATAGGTGTTGTCGGAGGGCATTGGAGACTTGGCTACATTGTGAAGAATTAAGGGGACTTCATCATTCTTATTGTCTCAAGCCAAGTCAATTGGATTATCAGGTTTCTATCTTATATCCAATGTGCCTCCTTGCGGTAACTTGTACTTAAATTGTTTACATTGAAAGTTACTTGCTCCCTTGCATGTTTTGGTTTTGTTCCTTGCATGTGTTTGTATATGTTGTGATTCCAACTTGCTTATCTTGAGCAATCAAGTATGTGTGTGTTGGTTTGCACATCATGTACGTGTGTGTCGTGCATTAAGCCTTTATGCTTCTTGTTTGTACCCTAGTTGGCTCTTGTGAGAGATTAATGGAATATCCCATTATGGGGGAGTGATGTGGGCTGTACACCTCACAATCCTATAATTGCGTGTACATGAGTAATACCATATAGTATTGATATTTCAAAATTATCTAGTCACTATGTGGTATGTCTTATCATGAGAAATTTAAATTCTAAATAGTCCATTAATTATCTCTTATTGGATCCTCTTATTGCCTCTTGTTAAGTTTTCTTTGGTATCACATTATGGGGGAGTAATATGCTATGTGCATATTACAAGCCTAGAAAATGTGTACATTTGAGATATTGTCACTTAGAGTTGATATGATTAATTATCTTGTTCCTAAGTGACATGTTTGCTCTACAAGTTGCAATTTGCTTGTGTTTGTTGTGAAGATGATGTTGGATGTCCTTGTTATCTACCACCAGGATTTATTTTCAAATACTTCTTATCTTTGACAATTGGTAGTCACTTATGTGTGGTAGAATTTGTTGGTCATCTTTACTTTGCCTTTTGTTTTTATTTTCCTTTTCTCTTGCCAAGGTTTGTGTCAACTCCCGTTGTCTTCCCTACCACTTGTGGATCTTGTTTATTTCTTATTCTTTTCTAGTGTTTTCTAGATATAGTGAAAGTGGTGATCCCACCTTGTGCATTTTGTATTCAAATGCAAATCCTATATAATACACAACTCGTGGGGGAGCTATCCTATTTTCTTTAGAACACTCTTCTTGTGATCCTTATCAAGTGTGTTTTGGTGGAAGGCAAGCCATTTGTTTTTGGTACTTTGTGCCATCATGAAACTTTGTTGAGAGCTTGGTTTGTTTGGAACCATCCTCACTTTGAGAGTTTGACATCTTTAGTTTAGTGTGTATCAATGGATATCTCATTCCTTGATGTATCTTTAATGATATCTTCCAAGTGATGATTTCTCCATTTGGTATACTTTTCACTTGGCATTTCTTTGTCTTTTGGTTTCGGGTTTTGAAAGTCTTGAGCATGCATGTTTACTTCATGTATTTTATATGGCATGCTTTCTTTCTTTGACTCAATATATAGGGGAATCTCCACTAAGTCTCAAATCGGATGAGATGTGTATGAAATTCATTTTCATATCTATTTGCACATATTTATGTGGAGATTGTCCTATGTATTGATGTTTCTGACCCTTTGGTCCTAATGAGTTTGGGTACCATTTTGTTTGTGTTGTTGTTCTAGGAACAATTGGAGATGCATTGGATACTCGGCTCATTCAAAATGAAGGTGTTGCTCAACCATGTGCTTGTTGCAAGTGCTAGGCTTTGATCCTATATGCTCACTTGCACTGGTTGTGAGTTTCTATTGATTTTGGGGGAGCTATGATCCTATTTTGTGCACTTTGTATCCAATACAAATATTCTTATTTGTGCACAAATCATGGGGAGCTTCTCTAGTTTCTTTAGAACACTCCTCTGCTCATATCATAATATCCTTTATTCTTGTGGCTCATAGGATCCTTGGTCTAGTTGGTTCAATTGATATCCTTTGATTGCTTGCTTTAATTGGTATATTTTGACTGCTTCATTGCTTGTGTCTCTCTTTGTTATATCTTTGTGGCATATCATTCTTTAGCAATCTTTGTGCCTCAATATAGTTTGTGTTCCTCCAAGTATTTACCTTTGGGTATGTGTATTGCATTCCACTCTTTTGTTGAGAAATACACAATTTATGGAGGACCACAATTTATATTGGCCTTCTTAGATTTTCGCCCATTTTGGTAATCGATGCCAATGGGGGAGAAGTTTCAGAGAGTTTTGTGGAGAAGTTTAGAGAGTTATCTCCTCTTGCTTTGGTTTCGTTCCTTAGCATTTGCATCTCATTCGCATGCACTATTGGTATCTCCTCTTGCTTTGGTTTTGTTCCTTAGCATTTGCATCTCATTCGCATGCACCATTGGTTGTTGCATTGCATGGTGATGCATAATTCCTTATATAAACTCTCTTGAAAGTGATTGTTATTAATTACCAAAATGGGGGAGATTGAAAGAACATGCGGTGCCCCCATGTTTGGTTTTGATAATTGATGACAATCTCTATGGACTAATGGTTGTCTTGAGTTATATTTGAAGGATTTGTCCATAGGCTTTTCTTGAAGTCCATGTGTTGGTTTCAAGGAGTTTATGAGTTGACCAAGGTGCTATTAAGGAATTATCCAAAGATTGGTCATGTGAGTGTTGAGCTTATTGCAAGCATGTCTTGAATAAGAAGATTGTGTGATCATTCATGTTTACCTTCAAGACATCATCCAAATGAAGAGAGTTGGAAAGATTCAAGGTTGATCAAGACTAAGTCAAGAGTGAATCAAGTTGATCAACTCACAAAGCATAGAAGATGTACCGAGAGGGATCAAGTGATCCCATGGTATGGTAAGCATTGTCCATTGCACTTTGTGTACTAACCCATGGTCTATGTGAGAGTTCTATGTGGGGTTAGGTACGTGTCCATGTTCTTGCATCAAGAGGAAGATATCATACAACCCATGGAAAGGATGACATCAAGTGGTGATCGTCATCAAGATTGCCGTGTGCAAGTTCAAGTGGAGCATCACGAAGAGATCAAGTGCTTGAATCTTGCCATCCATTATGGTGTCAATGGACTTGTGAAGATATGCCGAAGAGTGGCTCACCCATAGTGGACTATGGGGGAGCAATCATCTAGTCTTCATCGAGCCAACACAATCAAGAAAGGTGGTTCAACTTGAGGGAGTCAAGATCGTCATCATCTAGCTCAAGTGGACCATGTGCAAGGCAAAGGTTTGCCCTTGATAGGTTTTCTATTTTACCGGTCTCGTGGTGGTAGTTGGGAGACCGGGTTATAGGATCGTTTGCCGTACTATCAAGGGGGGCTCTCAAGTTGGTAGCTTGATCGTATTGTTAGTAGAGAGCTCAAACCATTGCATCCTTGCATCACGTTTCTTGGTTATTGTTTGGTTCTCTTTGTGAGTCTTAGAGCTTATGGTCATCTTCATGACAAGCTTGAGTTCATCGAAAACGGAGTTCGCATGCGTCTTCTATGATGTTTTCGGTGTTGGAGGTTTTACCGGTCTTATCCGAGGAAGGGTTCTCACCTTTTTCTTATGGGCCTTTTATATTTTGCTTCTTATTAATATTTCTTTCAAGATTGTGTTAGCTCTTGTCGCTAGCTTTCCAACAAACTTGGTTTCATCGAATTCGGAGTCCGTTTGTGGCAGTGTTGGTGTTGTGAAGAGGCTGTAGCGGTACTGCCGCGAATTGGAGTGGATGTAATTTTTTACTACCGCTCCAAAGCGGTACTACTGCGGCTCCTACAGCGGTAGTACCGTTCCGGACCAAAAAACTCGTCCCAAGTCCTGCGGAGGTAGGCATGGAAGTATTTTTTGTACCGCTCGCAAGCAGTAGTACCGCTACCATTTGCGGTAGTACCGTGAGGTCGAGCGGTAGTACCGTGAGGACGAGCGATAGTACCGCTTCGGCGGTTCTACTGGCCTTTTTCCTCCTTGCTGTTGTTTTTCAAAGGTGTACTACCGCCCTAGCGGTAGTACCGCTCTGTGCGGGCTGTGAGCATAACAGTTGGATTTTTTCCCCACCTATAAAAGGGGGTCTTCTTCCCCATTGAACTTTATCTCTTAAGCTCGTGTTCTTCCCCCATTGTTGACCTTCTCCGACCTTGCTAACTCTCAATCCCTCCAATGATTCTTGCTATTTCTTGAGGGAAAAGAGAGAGGAGATCTAGATCTACGTTTCCACCAATCACTTTCTCCTCTAAGTGAGGGGAACCCCTTGGATCTAGATATTGGAGTTCTTCGTGTTCTTCTTTCGTTCTTCCTCTCATTTTCCTCCCTAGCATTAGTTGCTTTGGTGGGATTTGGGAGAGAAGGACTTGGGCACTCTGTGTGCCCTTGCCATTGCATTTGGTTCATCGGTTTGAGTTCTCCATGTGATACGTGGAAGTTACAAGTTGAGAAGCTTATTACTCTTGGGTGCTTGGTAACCTTGAGCTTGTTACCCTTGGGTGTTTGGACACCCTAGAGCTTGTTCCTCTTGGGTGCCTTGGCACCCTAGACGGTTGGTGTTGTTCGGAGCTCAATCATTATAGTGTAAAGCTCCGGGCAAGCATCGGGGTCTCCAATTAGGTTGTGGAGATTGCCCCGAGCAATTTGACGGGTACCGGTCACCGCCCCCAAGGGTTGCCAAAGTGTACGGGTTAGGTGACCGCCCCCAAGGGTTGCCATTTGTATGGGTTCGGTGACCGCCCTCAAGGGTCCCTTAGTGGAATCACGACATCTTGCATTGTGCGAGGGCGTGAGGAGATTACGGTGGCCCTAGTGGCTTCTTGGGGAGCATTGTGCCTCCACACCGCTCCAAACGGAGATTAGCATCCGCAAGGGTGTGAACTTCGGGATACATCATCGTCTCCGAGTGCCTCGGTTATCTCTTACCCGAGCCCTTTACTTATGCACTTTAGTTGTGATAGCCATATTGTTCTTTGTCATATATCTTGCTATCACATAGTTGCTTATCTTTCTTAGCATAAGTTGTTGGTGCACATAGGTGAGCCTAGTTGTTGTAGGTTTTGTGCTTGACAAATTAACCGTTAGGTTTATTCCGCATTTGTTCAAGACTCTACCGTAATTATTTTAAAACGCCTATTCACCCCCCTCTAGGCGACATCCACGATCTTTCACCTGAAAAACAGAATATTATCTCACAAGTGTACCAACACAGAAGCACAGATAACACTTGAACGGTTAACGGGCTTCGCTAACCTAAACTGGAAAGAATGTCGAAATCGAAGACATTACAGATGGATTTCAGATGTACAAAATTCATCGGAATCACATGAACCCATAACACACTGGCTGCATTGTATGGATGAAAAATATATAGAGAAAAAAGATAAAAGGCTAAACTCTGCAACTACTGTTTCGATGCACACTAAACCATGTCTTTTAAAAAAATTGTGCCATACACAATACTGGGAGCCATCATATTAAACAAGTATATGTCTTGTAACTTTTAAGACATTGTCTCATACCAAAGAGTCATAAAAATGAAACACATAATTGATCAGACAAACATAATTTTGAGGGAAAATGCCAAACCAGCCAAGCTTATTATAGAAGAATCAATATTAAATGGAAGTATGGAACTAAACAAAAGCACATTTATTCTAGTTGCATAGTGGTACAAATATACGAGGAAATTAACCATCTTTGAATGGATTGCTCTGTAAGATATGAAAATAGTTATCCATATTCGAATGGATTGCTCTGGAAGATATGAAAATAGGTTAAATGTGTACAAACTCAACATCTTCCGGAATATAAGAGTCGAAAGCAAAAATGATTGTGTGGATCTTCTTTACAGTATCAATGGCTAAGGAATAAATTAAATTGGTAGAGACTAGCTAGAATCGCATGCGTACTCGCCAAACATAGAACATTCCCATCTAGTTTATGCTAAAAAACAAAACAAGCAACAATCTGAACAAAAAAAATCAAATTTTCCCCTTATAGAAGATTACTCCTGGACTGAGGGCGGGTTAAACAAAAAAAATCAACAAACTTTGACAGGCTGGATGAGGATCAGGGTCCACCTCATGGTAATTAAAATAAATCTAACTCAGCTTCCATGAATATTTAGAGGCTGGGAGATGGTCAGTGTCCACCAACGTAAACAGGCTAGATGAGGATCAGGGTCCACCTCATGGTAATTAAAATAAATCTAACTCAGCTTCCATGAATATTTAGAGGCTGGGAGATGGTCAGTGTCCACCAACGTAATGTTTCCGACCAGCCACGTACAAAAAATCTGGTGTACTATATGTAGTCACATTCGGCAGCTAATGTAAGAATTATGAGAGACGAGGTAAGTGATATAGGGCCAGCAAAACATAGGGGCACGTCCAACTAACATATATTCCAAACTTGCATGTGATGTAGATTGCATCGCTTGTTTGAATCAACGTAAAATAGGAGCACATCCAGTTAGATCCTTCTGTTCAGTGTGTGTCAAGTATCAACTGATCATGAGTAGGAATAAATAAGTGCTTAATCATTCATTATTCACCTTAAGCTCAATGTAAAAACGCAAGAAGAAAACCTGCGAAAGGTTAGTGTACTGTAGGTGTTATGCTTTCACAGAAGGGTAGTGCTTCCATGAATTGGAGAGGGAAAACCAGATTATGCATCTTGCCATTTCGCTAGTTTTGCCACCATGTCTCACTAGTGTTTAGGTCTGCACCTAGAGAAATCTGAAGCCTCAGTGTTGACGAGTCAACATCGAAGAAAAGAGACATTTGTGTCCTTTAGCCAGATCATTGAAACGAAAGGTTTACATTTCTTTCTATTTAGAGGTACGTATGGTCAGCCCTGATGGTAGTGGTTTGATGGACTCGAAATCTAACAAAAAATTATACTCCCTATCAGGAAGTCAATGACATTGTGCATTAAGATCACAATTAATTACTTGGGCTTGAATGATTTGTGCTTCTTTTTGGGGAGTGATTCTTAGTTGCTCATAGTGTGTGGCTTGTTATTTTCCCATTTTCTTGTTCTTTACCCTTTCTGGTCTCCTTCCGTGCCTTATTCTGCAATAGAGTATATTCAGAATGATGGGATGACCATCCTAATACAGAAGCAGCATCCCAACTCCAGTAAGTGAAAACGGCTGGACATGGCTCCCTTTTTTTCTGTAGCAATGGAGCTCCAAAGAAGAAATAATGAACAGTTCATCCAAAATAGAAAAGAATGCCAAGAAACATGGCTGGATCTTAGAAGATACTCTAGTGTTGTTCCTCTGCAGCGTTGAGCTTGTCCTCATCTTCCTCCTGCATGATCATCCCCTCCTCGAATTGATCTCACATCTGAGAGATGGTCTGCTCCATCAACCCCTTCAGTTGCAAGCTCCCTCTTTTCATTCATCTCCTTTCTTGGACTTCTTCCTCTTTCTTAGCCCCGTTCCCAAAAAATCAAGAACCCTAACCCTAAAAATTCAGAAATTTATTGAGGAGGAAAGGGAAAGGTATGGGAGGAGGGAGACCTTACCAGAGATAAGGCCGCCAGCGATGGAGAAGGACGTTGTTGCCTCCGAGCTCGCACAGTATCGTCGCAGTGCCCAATTCTCCTCCTGGTCACTACTGCATGAAGAGGGAAAGGGGGGAGTACTTTCTACGTCTTGAGCTAGCGTTGGTTTTCCCCGAAGAGGAGAGGGTGATGCAGCAAGTGTAGCGTAAGTATTTCCCTCAGTTTTTGAGAACCAAGGTATCAATCCAATAGGAGGCTCCTCAAAAGTCCCACGCACTCACACAAACAAACTGAGAACTTGCAACCAACGCAATAAAGGGTGTCAATCCCTTCACAGCCACTTGCAAAAGTGAGATCTAATAGAGATAATATGATAAGATAAATATATTTTTGGTATTTTATGATATAGATGCAAGAAAAGTAAAGATGCAAATAAAAGTAGATTGAAAGCAAATATGATAAGAGATAGACCCGGGGGCCATAGGTTTCACTAGAGGCTTCTCTCGAGAGCATAAGTAATATGGTGGGTGAACAAATTACTGTCAAGCAATTGATAGAAAAGCGAATAATTATGACGTTATCTAGGCATGATCATGTATATAGGCATCACATCCAAAACAAGTAGACCGACTCCTGCCTGCATCTACTACTATTACTCCACACATCGACCGCTATCCAGCATGCATCTAGAGTATTAAGTTCATAAGAACGGAGTAAAGCATTAAGCTAGATGATATGATGTAGAGGGATAAACTCATGCAATATGATATAAACCCCATCTTGTTATCCTTGATGGCAACAATACAATACGTGTCTTGCAACCCTTTCTGTCACTGGGTAAGAACACCGCAAGATTGAACCCAAAGCTAAGCACTTCTCCCATGGCAAGAAAGATCAATCTAGTAGGCCAAACCAAACCGATAATTCGAAGAGACTTGCAAAGATAACTCAATCATACATAAAAGAATCAGAGAAGATTCAATTAATAACCATAGATAAATGTGAACATAAACTCACAATTCATCGGATCTTGACAAACACACCGCAAAAAGAGATTACATCGAATAGATCTCCACAAGAGAGGGGGAGAACATTGTATTGAGATCCAAAAAGAGAGAAGAAGCCATCTAGCTAATAACTATGGACCCGTAGGTCTGTGTTAAACTACTCACAACTCATAGGAGGGGCAAGGATGTTGATGTAGAGGCCCTCCATGGTCGATTCCCCCTCCGGCAGAGTGCCGACAAAGGCTCCAAGATGGGATCTTGCGGATACAGAAGGTTACGGTGGTGGAAATTGTGTTTCGTGGTGCCCCTGGATGTTTTCGGGGTCCGTAGTTATATATAGGAGGAAGAAGTACGTCGGTGGATGCCCGAGGGGCCCACGAGACAGGGGGGCGCGCCCTACAGGGGGGGCCCTCCTATCTCGTGGGGCCCTTGGAGCTTTCTTGACTTGCACTCCAGGCTCTCCGGATCAGATTTGTTCCAAAAATAACGCTCCCGAAGATTTCATTCCGTTTGGACTCCGTTTGATATTCCTTTTCTTCAAAATACTGAAATAGGCAAAAAAAACAGCAATACGGGCTGGGCCTCCTATTAGTAGGTTAGTCCCAAAAATGATAAAAATATGTAGAATAAAGCCCATAAGCATCCAAAACAGGTAATATAATAGCATGGAACAATCAAAAATTATAGATACGTTGGAGACGTATCAAGCATCCCCAACCTTAATTCCTGCTCGTCCTCGAGTAGGTAAATGATAAAAGGAGAATTTTTGATGTGGAATGCTACCTAGCATAATTCGTAATGTAATTTTCTTTCATTGTGGCATGAATGTTCATATCCAAGTAATGCAAAATAAAAGTTCATATTGATATAAGAAATAGAAATACTTCAAGCATACTAAACAAGTAATCATGTCTTCTCAAAATAGCATGGCCAAAAGAAAGTTATCCCTACAAAATCATATAGTCTGGCTAAGCTCTATCTTCATCACACAAAGTATTTAATCATGCACAACCCCGATGATGAGCCAAGCAATTGTTTCATACTTTAATAATCTCAAAAAAATTCAACTTTCACGCAATACATGAGCGTGAGCCATGGACATAGCACTATATGTGGAATAGAACGGTGGTTGTGGAGAAGACAAAAAAGGAGAAGATAGTCTCACATCAACTAGGCTTATCAACGAGCTATGGAGATGCCCATTAATAGATATCAATGTGAGTGAGTAGGGATTGCCATGCAACAGATGCACTAGAGCTATAAATATATGAAAGCTCAACAAAAGAAAACTAGTCGGGTGCATCCAACTTGCTTGCTCATGAAGACCTAGGGCATTTTGAGGAAGCCCATCATTGGAATATACAAGCCAAGTTCTATAATGAAAAATTCCCACTAGTAAATGGAAGTGACAACATATGAGACTCTCTATCATGGAGATCATGGTGCTACTTTGAAGCACAAGTGTGGTAAGAAGATAGTAGCATTGTTCCTTCTCTCTTTTTTTCTCTTTTTTTATTTGGGCCTTTTCTCTTTTTTTATGGCCTCTTTTTTTCGTCCGGAGTCTCATCCCGACTTATGGGGGAATCATAGTCTCCATCATCCTTTCCTCACTGGGACAATGCTCTAAAAATGATGATCATCACACTTTTATTTTTTTACAACTCAACAATTACAACTCGATACTTAGAACAAAATATGACTCTATATGAATGCCTCCGGCGGTATACCGGGATATGCAATGAATCAAGAGTGACATGTATGAAAGAATTATGAATGGTGGCTTTGCCACAAATACAATGTTAACTACATGTTCATGCAAAAAGCAATATGACAAAAGTAATGTGTGTCATATGAACGGAACGGTGGAAAGTTGCATGGCAATATATCTCGGAATGGCTATGGAAATGCCATAATAGGTAGGTATGGTGGCTATTTTGAGGAAGGATTATGGTGGGTGTATGGTACCGGCGAAAGTGCACGATAAAAGAAAGGCTAGCAATAATGGAGGGGTGAAAGGAGTGCGTATAATCCATGGACTCAACATTAATCAAAAGAACTCATATACTTGTTATAAAAATTTAGAAGTCATCAAAAACCAAAGCACTACACACATGCTCCTAGGGGGATAGATTGGTAGGAAAATACCATCGCTCGTCCCCGACTGCCACTCATAAGGAAGACAATCAATAAATAAAATTGTGCTCCGACTTCATCACAAAGCGGTTCACCATACGTGCCTGCTACGGTAATCACTAACTTCAACACAAGCATTCTTTAAATCCATAATCACCCAACTAGCATGACTTTAATATTACTACCTCCATATCTCAAAACAATTATCAAGCATCAAATTGATCATAGCATCCAATTCACTTTCTATGATAGTTTTTATTATACCCAACTTGGATGCTAATCATTCTAGGACCAAATTAAAACCATATCAAATACCATGCTGTTCTAAGAGACTCTCAAAATAATATAAGTGAAGCATGAGAGACTACCAATTTCTATAAAATTAATCCACCACCATGCTCTAAAAGATATAAGTGAAGCACTAGAGCAAAAACTATCAAGCTCAAAAGATATAAGTGAAGCACATAGAGTATTCTAGCAAATTCTAATCAAATAGGCTTCTCCAAAAAGGTGTGTTACAACAAGGATGATTGTGGTAAACTAAAAAGCAAAGATCAATATAATACACGACGCTCCAAGCAAAACACATATCATGTAGCGAATAAAAATATAGCTCTAAGTAAAGTTACCAATGAACGAAGACGAAAGAGGGGATGCCTTCCCGGGGCATCCCCAAGCTTAGGATTTTGGCTATTCTTGAATATCTTGGGGTGCCATAAGCATCCCCAAGCTTAGGCTATTGCCACTCTTTATTCCATAGTCCATAAAAGCTTTACCCAAAACTTGAAAACTTCACAACACAAAACTCAACAGGAAATCTTATAAGCTCCGTTAGTGAAAGAAAACAAAACCACCACATAAGGTACGGCAATGAACTAATTCTTTATTTATTTTGTTGTTAAACCTACTATATTCCAACTTCCTTATGATTTGTAAACTAATTTATTAGCCATAGATGCATTGAAATAAGCAAACAACACATGAAAAACAGAATCTGTCAAAAACAGAACAGTCTATAGCAATCTGTAACTAACGCAAACTTATGGAACTCTAAAAATCCTACCAAAATAGGAAGTACTGGAAACTTTGTTTATTGATCAGCAGCAAAACGAATCAACGCAAAAGATATTCTCTGTGATTTATTGAATTTTTTCTCGGGAGCGCAAAGTTTCTGTTTTTCAGCAGAATCAAATCAACCATCATCATAGTTTATCCTATAGGTTCTACTTGGCACAAACACTAAACAAAAGATAAAAACACATATAAACAGAAATTAGAAACAAAATTTAACACTAAACAGGAACAAAAACAAAGAACATAAAGAAAATTGGGTTGCCTCCCAACTAGCGCTATCGTTTAACGCCCCTAGCTAGGCATAAAAGCAATGATAGATCTAACGAGTGCCATCTTTGGCACTTGATTCATAAGTAGCACGCATGATAGATTCATAAGGTAATTTGACTTTCTTTCTTGGAAAGTGCTCCATGCCTTTATTTAAAGGAAATTGGAATCTAATGTTCCCTTCCTTCATATCAATATCGCACCAATCGTTCTAAGGAAAGGTCTACCAAGAATAATAGGGCAAGAAAGATTGCAATCTATATCAAGAAAGATTAAATCTACGGGCACCAAATTTCTATTAGCAACAATAAGAACATCATTGATTCTTCCCATAGGCTTTTTAATGGTGGAATCCGCAAGGTGCAAATTTAAAGAGCAATCATCAAGATCATGGAAGTCTAGAATATCGCATAAAGTTTTCGGAATCGTAGAAACACTAGCACCCAAATCACATAAAGCAAAACACTCAAAATCTTTAATTCTAATCTTTATAGTAGGTTCCCACTATCATTAAGTTTTCTAGGTATAGAAACTTCCAAATTAAGTTTTTCATCATAAGATTGCATCAAGGCATCAACAATATGTTTGGTAAAAGCTTTGTTTTGACTATAAGCACGAGGAGAATTAACAACGGATTGCAACAAGGAAATACAACCTTTTAAAGAACAATTATCATAATCAAATTCCTTGAAATCCGAGGTAGTAGGTTCAACATTATTAGAAGTTAAGGATTCTCCAATCTCTCTTTTACCAAATTTAGCATTAAGATCTAAAGATTCCGAATTTTTGGGACGCCTTCTAGGCAAAGTTGATTCATCATCAGTCCCATAATCATCAAAATTCATATTGCAAAACATAGATCTAATAGGAGACGCATCAATAACTTTAAGATCCTCACCATTATTTTCGTGAAGATTAGAAGAACACGCTTTTATAAAGTTTTCCTTTTTAGCACGCAATCTAGCGGTTCTTTCCTTGCACTCGTCAATGGAAATTCTCATTACTTTGAGAGACTCATTGATATCATGCTTAGGATAAGAGGATCCAAGTTTAAGAGAATTAACATCAAGCGAAAGTCTATCAACGATCCTAGCCAAATCATCAACTTTGAGCAATTTTTCTTCAAGCAAAGCATTAAAATTCTTTTGAGAAATCATAAGTTCTTTCACACTATTCTCAAAATCAGAGGGCATCTTATTAAAATTACCATAAGAATTATTGTAGGAATTTCCATAATTATTAGAGGGATTACTAGGGAACGGTCTAGCATTAAAATTTCCTCTATAAGCATTGTTTCCAAAATTATTCCTATCAATAAAATTCACATCCATAGATTCATTATTATTATCAATCAAAGAAGACAAAGGAATATCATTGGGATCAATAGGAGCATTTTTAGTAGCAAACATCTTCATAAGTTCATCCATCTTTCCACTCAAAACATTGATTTCTTCTATAGCATGCACTTTTTTACTAGAAGATCTTTAGGTGTGCCATTGAGAATAATTAGCCATAATATTATCAAGCAATTTTGTAGCATCTCCTAATGTAATTTCCATAAACGTGCCTCCCGCAGCCAAATCTAAGAGATTTCTAGAAGCAAAGTTCAAACCGGCATAAAATTTTTGTATGATCATCCATAAATTCAAACCATGAGTAGGGCAATTGCGAAGCATCAATTTCATTCTTTCCCAAGATTGGGCAACATGCTCATGATGAAGTTGTTTAAAATTCATAATATCGTTCCTAAGAGTGATGATCTTAGCGGGAGGAAAATACTTAGAGATAAAAGCATCTTTGCACTTGTTCCAAGAATCAATACTATTTTTAGGCAAAGACGAAAACCAAACTTTAGCACGATCTCTAAGTGAAAACAGAAATAACTTAAATTTGACAATATTGTTATCCGTATCTTTCTTCTTTTGCATGTCACACAAATCAACAAAATTGTTTAGATGAGTAGCGGCATCTTCACTAGGAAGGCCGGCGAATTGATCTTTCATAACAAGATTCAGCAAGGCAGTATTGATTTCACAAGACTCAACATCATTAAGAGGATCAATCGGAGTACTAAGGAAATCATTATTATTGGTATTCGAGAAATCACACAACTTGGTATTATCTTGTGCCATGGCAACAAGTAATCCAACACACAAGCAAACAGAAAAAAGGCAAGCAGAAAAGAGAGGAGGAGATTGGCAAAGAGAGGGCGAATAAAACGGCAATGGTGAAGTGGGGGAGAGGAAAACGAGAGGCAAATGGCAAATAATGCAAATGCGAGGGAGATGAGTTTGTGATGGGTACTTGGTATGTCTTGACTTGAGCGAAGACCTCCCCGGCAACGGCGCCAGAAATCCTTCTTGCTACGTCTTGAGCTAGCGTTGGTTTTCCCCGAAGAGGAGAGGGTGATGCAATAAGTGTAGCGTAAGTATTTCCCTCAGTTTTTGAGAACCAAGGTATCAATCCAGTAGGAGGCTCCTCAAAAGTCCCACGCACCTACACAAACAAACTGAGAACTCGCAACCAACGCAATAAAGGGGTTGTCAATCCCTTCACGGCCACTTGCGAAAGTGAGATCTAATAGAGATAGTATGATAAGATAAATATATTTTTGGTATTTTATGATATAGATGCAAGAAAAGTAAAGATGCAAATAAAAGTAGATTGAAAGCAAATATGATAAGATATAGACCCGGGGGCCATAGGTTTCACCAGAGGCTTCTCTCGAGAGCATAAGTAATACAGTGGGTGAACAAATTACTGTCAAGCAATTGATAGAAAAGCGAATAATTATGACGTTATCTAGGCATGATCATGTGTATAGGCATCACATCCAAAACAAGTAGACCGACTCCTGCCTGCATCTACTACTATTACTCCACACATCGATTGCTATCCAGCATGCATCTAGAGTATTAAGTTCATAACACTAGTGCAGAACCGGGCAATAGCACCGGTTCGTAAGGCCCTTTAGTGCCGGTTCCATAACCGGCACTAAAGTGTGGGCACTAAAGCCCCCCCCTTTAGTACCGGTTCAGCACGAACCGGTGCTAAAGGGAAACCACGTGGCACGAGCCAGCTCCAGGGGCCTGGAGCCCTTTAGTACCGGTTGGTAAGACCAACCGGTACTATAAGGTTTGGGGGGTTTTAGTTTTATGATTTCTTTTTCATTTAATTTTGTGTTTCCATTTTAATTCTTTTTCGTTTGCTGGTATTTTACGATACTACACATTGTACACGTTATGCATATATATATATATA
>NC_041389.1:479552007-479583762 GCF_002162155.2 Triticum dicoccoides
ATATAAATAGAATTTCTAGTAGAACCAATCATACATATATATATCATCAATGTCTCACAAACCATCATATTAATTAATTCACACATACACACATGTATAGCTATATACAATTTCTCCTACATATGCATGTTGCCTTCGGAGCCAGTGGCATTATAGCCTAATTGGTGCCTTCGGAGCACGATGACAATTGGAAGTGGTTTTCATGGGGGCGGTAGCGGGTAATAGTATTCTCCCTTCGGATTTATGACCTGGTCGAGCAAAAATCCCGCTATTTCCTCTTGAAGTGCTTCTACGCGCTCCGTTTCTAGGAGCTTCGCCTGCACCTCTCTGAACTGTTAAGAAGGAGATCAATATGCATGTGTATTAGTTGTGTGACTAGATATCGATAATGGTGTAAAAATTGTGAATAGTGTTTTGACAAGCGTACCCATTCCTGTCTTTGAGATCTGCTCCTTTCGAATGCCATCATGCGAATGTTCTTGCAAACGCAGAATGCACACAGATCAGTCCCCTGCGCCTGCTTTAGGGCCTTTAAGAGAATGGAATTTGATCAGATAATAATTAATCAAGTATGATAATTAAAGAGATGGCAGCTAGCTAGCTAGCTAGTACTACTTAATTACTTACCTTGGGTCTTCCCCATTTAAGCTTTTCTTTCCATTCGCCGTCCGTGACCCTGATGAACCTTGCCCAAGCCCTGCCCGCCGACAAAGAAAATGAATAAAGGGGTTATTAAATAGTTCATATCATGAAATGACGAACTAAATAGGCCGAGATATATAATTAATAATGATTGAAATTACCTGTTGACTATCCCAAACAAGATGTTATAGTCAGTTTTTTCTTTGAGTAGTGAGTCCAGTATTTCAACTGTTCCGGCGTCAACTTTAATGATACACAAGACCCAGTGAAATCTGCATGCACACACGTTTGCATGTCTTAATTAAGCGGGCATATGTAAGCAAAAACATGTAGCTAGCTAGTAGGAAAAAACAGAGAATTTGTAGTACAAGACAGTGTGACTCACTGGAAGTTGTAAGGAAGTAGTATATCTTCATTGTATTTGAGGCGCTTCATGAACTCTAGCATGCTGGCCTCTACGGCCTTTTGATGACGTTCATCTATTTTCCATGTGTATTCATTAAAGATGTTTGGGTCAATGAACCCAATGCCATAGCGTCCACCTTTTCTCATTTCATACATCTTCATCCTGCATATAATACCACAGAAAAGAATATAGTGAGGATAATTACAGGCAATGATTGATCAAAAGGATCACTATAGCTAGCTTGAGACTTAAATTACAGAAAGAAATCACTTACAGACAATAGCAACTGACGATAGATTTGTCGAGTGCGTCTTGATTGTATAACTGAAACAGTTCAGAATACTCAATGGACACAGCTTTCTCATGGTAGTAATGCTCCTCCTTGATATTCACCATGAGGGACAATCGATCGGAAATCTTGGTAATGTTCATGTACCATTGATGCAATTCATACATACTTGTTGGGAAGTTCTTGACCTTGTCTGGCTCGACCACAGGTTGGCCCAGACATATTTCCGTTTTATTTCATCCTCTCTAAGCACAGGCATGGGCTCGATCTCGAGGAGTTGTCCAACAGTGATTTTGAGAACTTCAGCCTGCATTATATGCTCCTCCGTTATTACCACATTGCCCACCTCAGGAACGTAAACTGTTTGCCCACAATAATATTGGGTGCGCGTACTGTCACGTGTTGTTGGCACAACAAGCGAGGGGATCGATTGCGCCGCCTGTTCTCCCAGCTGGGGAATGGTTTTCCTGTATTTTTTGATAGCTGCTTCTTGTTTGCTCGATCCCGAGCTCGCCTCCTTACGTACACGTGCTCGATTTAACTTCCTGATGTGGCGCTCATAGTCTGTGTCAACAGGCTTGGGAGCTGGTGGTTGAGCCATACGAATGAAGTGGTCAATCGTTTCCTCAGGCACTTTCTCCCTTGGCGGCGTTGGCGGTTTCGGTGCAAAATGGGCTTCCACCTCGGACTTTGATATGGCTGCGATTTCCTCCTCGGACCTGTCATAAGCCCTCTGCGGAAGAGGCGTGAGGCTTGGACCATATTTATATCGCTTGCCTCCGCCTGTACTTCCTGTACTACCTCGACTCGTACCGCTACGCACCATAGCTGCGGGATGTCTCTTCTGTGATTGCTGAGGCGGCGGAGACGGCTGACGGGGCTGAGTTGGACGAGGAGGAGTGGCCGCCTGAAGCTGTGCCGGACTTGGAGGAGGAGTGGCCTGAGGTTGTGCCGGACTTGGAGGAGGAGTGGATGTCTGACGCTGTGGCGGACTTGGAGGAGGAGGAGTGGCCTGACACTTTGCCGGACTTGGAGGAGGAGTGGCCTGACACTTTGCCGGACTTGGTGGACTTGCAGGAGCGGGAGACTGCTGACTCGGTGGCGGACTTCGACGAGGAGTTGGCTGACGCGGTGTCGGTGGCCTTCGAAAGATGATGCAATCCTTTTTCCATAGGATGATACGATGTTTGGCGTCTCCGAGAAAGCGCTCGTCGTCACCTCCAGGATAGTCAAGCTCTAGCTCCGAATATGGGTCCACCACCTCATCAACCAAGACACGAGCATAGCCCGCTGGAATCGGGTTGCAATGGAAGGTTGCCTGGGGGGATTTGTAAAAGCAACAGCGTTCGCCACCTTCATGGATATGTTCTTCATTTTAACGTGTAGCTCGCAGCTAGTGTTCTCCGTGATGTCATCCACGGGGTATCTACCCAGCATTGCGTCGTCCGGGGCGGAACCCACGCTGCTTCTCGGCATGGATGGGGCGGTGCTATCCAATGCTGGATCATTCGCTAGCTGCTGCAGCTGCTGAGACCCCCTTTGCTGGGTAAGTGAGTCGATCTACTCCTGCTGCCGCTGGAATTTGACTACCAATTCCGCTTGACTTGCTTCTAGGCCTTGAAGGCGTTCATAGTCCCGCTTCCTCTACTCCTCCTCCATCTTCCTCTTCTTCTCCTCCGCAATCTTCTTTCTCGCACAGGTTCTGTAGTCGGTGTTCCAGTCTGAGAACCCATCATACCACGGAATAGCGCCCTTGCCTCGTGTTCTTCCCGGGTGTTCAGGATTTCCCAGGGCACGCGTAAGCTCGTCGTTCTCTCTGTTGGGCTGGAACACCCCCGATCGTGCCTCTTCTATTGCAACAAGTATCGCATCGTCGGCTCCCTTCAGACTTGCCCTCGTCGAAACATTGCCTGTCTTCAGGTCCAACTCCCCCCCATGCGCATAGAACCAAGTCCTGACCCTGGGGGGCCAGCTCTTAGTAACCGGAGTGGCACCTGCATCCTCCATCTCTTTCTCAGACTTATCCCACTTAGGCATTGCCACCGCATAGCCACCTGGCCCCAGCTTATGGAACTTATCCTTTTTTCGGCATTCTTCTTGTTTATTCTCGACCGTTCCTTAGCTAATTCCGAATCCTTGAATTTCACGAAATCGTCCCAATGAGCACGTTGGTTCTCTAGTGTTCCCTCGAATACTGGAGTCTTCCTTCCTCCCTTGACGTACTTGTCCCATTCATGATTCTTGTGGTTATTGAATGCAACCGCAATCTTCCTAAGAGCAGCGTCCTTGACTTTCTGCACATCTGCTTTTGTGAAATGATCTGGTAGGGTGAAATGTTCCATGAGAGTATCCCAAAGCAGATCTTTTTGATTCTTGTCGACAAAAGTAACATCTGGACGTGGAGCAGCATCCTCTTTGCCTTTTTGTCTTTTGTCTTTTGCTGGCTCTCTCCATTCTTGAAGGGAGATCGGGAGTTGGTCCTTCACAAGAACTCCGCACTGACGAATGAACTTGTCCGCAATCTTCTTAGGCGCTAATGGTTCGCCATTAGGTCTGACTGCCTTGATATTGTACTTTACGCCCTCCTTCAACTTTTTGTTCGGGCCTCGTTTCGTCCTTTTGCCTGAAGATTTGGTCGATCCGGATGGCTGAAAGAACAAAGATCGATTCGTTAATATATCTTGAAGTCATTTAAAACATGTGATGATCACCAGATACCTACTTATATAAATATATAAACCTCGCCGGTCTTTGTTGTTTCAGGATCAACATGTTCTTCGTCATCGTCATAATCGTAGTTCATGACTTCATCAATTCGGTCGTCGCGATCGAATATCATATCACCCTCTCGGGTGTTGTTTAGAAATTCGGAGCCGTCATAATCTTCTTCATTCTGATCATCATCTGGCCGCGTATCATATCGAACATGGTCTGTTCTCCCTCTCTGTCGGTATTGTCTGCCATAGCTTTTATTTAACTAATTCAAAAGAAATATAAAACAATTTAGTATTCAAATTACATCGTCTCGAATAATAGATATAATCTCGAATACTTCGTCTAGAATAATAGATATAATCTCGAATACATCGTCTCGAATAATATATAATATTGAATAGTACATCACTGGCTAGCTAATTAAAGATCGAATACTACATAAGAATCTAGGACACTCGCGGTTCCTGCGGCGCGGGCGGTGGACACCCAAAGAGAAGGAACCCTCACAGGATCATAGCTGAAGTGAGATCCCCGAAGATACTGCCAGGTATTGGAGAACCTGCCGCCCTCTAACGCAACCATGTAGCGATGGACGTGCTTGTCCTCCTCCCTGACACGGCGACGTACCACCTCCGGCGGGGCCGGGTCCCTCCGCATCGAAACTGGCCCACGCAAACGCCACCAAACAAGATCAGGGTCGACAACGGGACCCGGGGCCGGGTTCCTCATCAAGCGGCGCGCCCCTCCAGGCAGCACCTCCCAGTGCCAGCCCAGCGGAGCCCAGTCCCGGACATGGGTCGGCTGGACGTCGTCCCGGACGGGTCGACGGCGAGGATGCGGGCCGGGCATCGTCGAGAACAAATACTAGCTATATGCCCGCAAAAAGTAATATTTTTTAATGATTGGATTTTGATAACTAAAATTTCTAACATTTCTACTATTTCAAAAATCTATATACTATTTCATACTAATTAAGCATCTAACACTAAAAACAGAAAACACAACTTCTATACATCCATTAAAAAACTGAAAAATAACATTATATAAAAAAATTCCATACTAATTAAAAACTAATTATATCCATCTAACATGCATTCATACATATATAATAGTGAAAAAATAATAATCTAAACAATCTAAACTAATTAAACACTAAATAATCTAAACTAATTAAACATACAAAATACATATGTACGTGTGTGTGTGTGTGTTCATGCATGCTTGTGTGTGTGTGTATGGGCTCGGGGAGGGGCGGCGCCCATGGTGGCCGCCGGGGGCGAGGGAGAGGGGTTAGAGGGGGAGAGCTCACAGCGGGCGACGGCGACGGCGAGGCGACGGCCGGGACGGTGACGGCGGGGACAGCGCGATGGGGACGGGCACGGCGCGACGGGGACGGGCCCGGGGCGGCGACGGAGACGAGGGCGGTGACGGGGACGGGGGCGGCGACGGGGACGGGGGCAGCGCCGGAGACGATCGAGGGCGGCGGCGACGGCGATGGAGACGGAAACAGAGGAACAAACAGAGAGGGAAACTGAAATTTTCATAGCTGTTGTATATATAGAAGGCACCTTTAGTACCGGTTGGAGCCACCAACCGGTACTAAAGGCCTGTTTTGGCCAGGCCAAGCGGCGGGAAGCGACACCCTTTAGTACCGGGTGGTGGCACAAACCGGTACTAAAGGCCCCCCCTTTAGTACCGGTTTGTGCCACGACCCGGTACTAAAGGGGTCGCGCTGCTACCCCAAAGTTTAGTCCCACCTCGCCGGGCGAAGGGCAGCCGCACTGGTTTATAAACCCAGCCACGGCTACCGCTTCGAACTCCTCTATATAGCTAGCAGGCTTGTGGGCCTAAACTCTGCGCGCTGCCCTGTGAGTCTGCTGGGCCTTTAAGGCCTGTAATTACACACCTGTGGCCTATCAGGCCCACAGGGCAGCGCCCCAAATTTTTTTGTAGTTTTTTTCTTTTCTGCTTTATTTTCTTCTATTTATTTTTGCGTAGTTTTTTGTATAGTTTTTTATTTTCTGTTATATTTATTTTCTTCTATTTATTTGTGAGTAGTTTTTCATCTAGTTTGCCAAAATTCAACATTTTCAGAGTTCATTTTGTAGTGATTTTCAATTTCACGGTCATTTTGTAAATGATTGAAAAATAGCAAATATAATTTTTTTCTTTTCTGCTTTATGTTTTCTTCTATTTATTTCTGAGTAGTTTTTTCTTTTCTGCTATATTTATTTTCTTCTATTTATTTTTGAGTAGTTTTTTTATATAGTTTTTTTCTTTTCAGCTATAGTTTTTCTTTTTTTTCTGCTATTTTTTCTGTTAGTGCCCGTAGTTTTCAAACTTGAATAGTTTAAATTTTGAATTATTTGAAATTAGTGTGAATTTGTTTGCACATAAAATTTCTTCACGTTTCAAATGCCAAAACACATAACTACCCTAACTATTACAGAGATTCCCCTCTCGGTGCGAAACACAGAAGAAAGTGATGATAGCTAGTGAAGCCGATCACATCCCAGATCTTTGGGTGTGAAACTTTTTCTTCGCGTGTGTCCCTTTGCGCCGTAACCATGGAAAATCTTCATCATTTAACGGGATGCTCGGGTCAATATTCACTGTGAATGGAGCAATTTCATCAAACTTTTCATAATCTTCTGACTTGTCTATCTTGTCATCCACTCCCACGATGTTTCTCTTCCCAGAAAGAACTATGTGCCGCTTTGGCTCATCGTACGATGCATTCGCTTCCTTATCTTTTTTTTTCTTGGCTTGGTAGACATGTCCTTCACATAGAAAACCTATGCCACATCATTGGCTAGGACGAATGGTTCGTCTGCATATGCAAGATTGTTGAGATCCACTGTTGTCATTCCGTACTGCGGGTCTTCCGTTACCCCGCCTTGTGTCATATTGAACCATTTGCACCGAAACAAAGGGACCTTTAAACCACATCGATAGTCAAGTTCCCATATGTCCTGTATATAACCATAATATGTTTCCTTTCCCGTCTTTGTTTCTGCATCAAAGCGGACACCATGTTTTGGCTGGTGCTCTTCTTATCTTGGGCGATCGTGTAAAATGTATTACCATTTATCTTGTACCCTTTGAAAGTCATTATATTCAAAGATGGTAACTGGGAAAGCAAGTACAGGTCATCTTCAATAGAGGTGTCATGCATGGTACGTGTCTGCAACAAGCTGGCGAAACTCCTGGTTTGTTCACGTGTAATCCAGTCATCAGACCGCTCCGGGTGTTTGGAGCATAGCAAATTCTTGTGTTCATCCATATACGGAGCCACCAAGGCGGAATTCTGTAGAACTGTGTAGTGTGCTTCAGTGCGAGAATGTCCGTCCATACATATTATTTGTTCCCCTCCTAGCGTGCCTTTTCCATCCAGTCTGCCCTTATGCCGCGATTCAGGAACACCAATCGGCTTAAGGTCAGGAATAAAGTCAAAACAAAACTCAATGACCTCCTCATTTTGATGGCCCTTGGAGATGCTTCCTTCTGGCCTAGCATGGTTATGAACATATTTCTTTAAGACTCCCATGAACCTCTCAAAGGGGAACATATTGTGTAGAAATACAGGACCCAAAATGTTAATCTCTTCGCACAGGTGAACTAGGACGTGTGTCATGATGTTGAAGAAGGATGGTGGGAACACCAACTCGAAACTGACAAGACATTGCACAAAATCATTCTGTAACCTTGGTATGATTTCTGGATCGATTACCTTTTGAGAGATTGCATTGAGAAATGCACATAGCTTCACAATGGCTAATCGAACGTTTTCCGGTAGAAGCCCCCTCAATGCAACCGGAAGCAGTTGCATCATAATCATGTGGCAGTCATGAGACTTTAGGTTCTGGAACTTTTTTCTCTGCCATGTTTATTATTCCCTTTATATTCGACGAGAAGCTAGACGGTACCTTAATACTGAGCAGGCATTCAAAGAAGATTTCCTTCTCTTCTTTGGTAAGAGCGTAGCTTGCATGACCCTGATGTATGCCGTCTTCTCCGTGCATACGTTGCTGGTCCTCCCGTGCCTCAGGTGTATCTTTTGTCTTCCCATACACGCCCAAGAAGCCAAGCAGGGTCACGCAAAGATTCTTCGTCACGTGCATCACGTCGATTGCGGAGCGGACCTCTAGGTCTTTCCAATATGGCAGGTCCCAAAATATAGATTTCTTCTTCCACATGGGTGCGCGTCCGTCAGCGTCCTTTGGAACAGGTTGTCCGTCAGGACCCTTTCCAAATATCACCTTCAAATCCTTGACCATATCATGTACATCAGCACCAGTACGGTGGCGAGGCTTCGTCCGGTGATCGGCCTCACCTTTGAAATGCTTGCCTTTCTTTCTTACGGGATGCCTGCTCGGAAGAAATCGACGATGTCCCAGGTACACATTCTTCTTACAACTATTCAAATATATACTGTCGGTATCATCCAAACAGTGCGTGCATCCGTGGTATCCCTTGTTTGTCTGTCCTGAAAGGTTACTGAGAGCAGGCCAATCATTGATGGTCACGAACAGCAATGCCTTTAGGTCAAATTCTTCCTGTTTGTGATCATCCCATGCACGTACACCTGTTCTATTCCAAAGTTGTAAGAGTTCTTCAACTAATGGCCTTAGGTACACATCAATGTCGTTGCCGGGTTGTTTAGGGCCTTGGATGAGCACTGGCGTCATAATGAACTTCCGCTTCATGCACAACCAAGGAGGAAGGTTATACAAACATAGAGTCACAGGCCAGGTGCTATGGTTGCTGCTCTGCTCCCCAAAAGGATTAATGCCATCAGCGCTTAGACCAAACCATACGCTCCTTGCGTCATCTGCAAACTCCTTCCCGTACTTTCTTTCGATTTTTCTCCACTGCGACCCGTCAGCGGGTACTCTCAACTTTCCGTCTTTCTTACGGTCTTCTCTGTGCCATCGCCTCGCCTTGGCATGCTCTTTGTTTTGGAACAAACGTTTCAACCGTGGTATTATAGGAGAATACCACATCATCTTGGCAGGAATCTTCTTCCTGGGGCGCTCGCCCTCGACATCACCATGCTCATCGCGGCTGATCTTATAGCGCAATGCACCACATACTGGGCAAGCGTTTAAATCCTCGTACTCACCGCGGTAGAGGATGCAATCATTAGGGCATGCATGTATCTTCTGCACCTCTAACCCTAGAGGGCAGACAACCTTCTTTGCTTCGTATGTACTCTCGGGCAATTCGTTGTCCTTTGGAAGCATATCTTTATCATTACCAGCAACTTTCCAAATCCCTTGTCAGATACACCATTCTCTGCCTTCCATTGCAACAATTCCAGTGTGGTGCCCAGCTTTTTCTTGTCACCTACGCAATTCAGGTACACCAATTTTTTGTGATCCTCTAACATGCGCTGCAACTTCTTCTTCTCCAAATCACTTGCGCAGTTTCTCTTTGCATCAGCAATGGCCCGACCTAGATCATCAACGGGCTCATCTGATGCCTCTTCTTCAGCTTCTTCCCGCATTGCCGGCTCAGCTTCTTCCTGCATTACTGGCTCAGCTTCTTCCCCCATTGTTGTATCATCGTATTCAGGGAACCCATGGCCAGGATAGCTGTCGTCGTCCTCTTCTTCTTCATTGTCTTCCATCATAACCCCTCTTTCTCCGTGCTTGGTCCAAACATTATAGTGGGGCATGAAACCGGACTCAAATGGTGGACGTGAATGGTTCTTGACGTAGAGTAATTGCGACCATTCTTACAGCCAGCACATGGACAAGGAATAAAACCATCCGCCCGCTTGTTTGCCTCAGCCGCAAGCAGAAAAGTATGCACGCCCTCAACGAACTGGGGAGAGCATCGGTCATCGTACATCCATTGCCGGCTCATCTTCATTACACAACACCGAATAGACCAAATTAATACAAGTTCATACATAAAGTTCATACAACACTTAAATGCAACAAACAAATAACTCTCTAGCTAAAGCATTTAAATGCAACAACAAATGCGATCAAGATCGCAACTAAGGTAACAATTGATCCAACAGCATAATGATACCAAGCCTCACTATCGATGGCATATTTTCCAATCTTTCTAATCTTCAAGCGCATTTTCTCCTTCTTGATCTTGTGATCATCGACGACATCGTCAACATGCAACTCCAATTCCATCTTCTCCCCCTCAATTCTTTTCAATTTTTCTTTCAAGTACTCATTTTCTCTTTCAACTAAATTTAACCTCTCGACAATAGGGTCGGTTGGAATTTCCGGTTCACATACCTCCTAGATAAAGATATCTATGTCAACTTGATGGGCATAATTTGTCATAAACACGAAATGCAACAAATAGTTTTAAAAGAGAATATACCACATCCGAATCATAACAAGGACGAGGGCCGACGGGGACGGATATCAAAACCATGGCACTATGTATAACAAATAACGTACGGGTAAGATAATTATTATACGAGTAACTATATATCCAAATCACACAAACATCAAATTTTTATATAAAATTTCATGAACAAGAGGCACACCACAAGGTGGTGCCGACGACGGGACGGTGCGGGCGATCGACGGTGGTTACGACGGAGATTTAGAAGGCACTAAGTAAACCATACCTACATATGCAAACTAAGTGTTATTTTAACCTCAAATTGCATATAAATCAAATACTAGCACATATATATATTTCCTCCCAAATTACTAAACTCACAAATTAATAACTATATAAAGCATTGCAAGAGCTAACCTAGCAATGAGAGATGAAAGGACAAAGTTGCTAACCTTTGTGATCATTTGAATGGATGGGGGCCTTCAAATCTTGACAAATTTTGGGCGAAATGTGTGATGAGCTCGAGAGGAAGAGGGGAAGAACAGAGAGGAGAGGGGAAAGGGGAAGAACAGAGCGAGCTCGGGTAGACAAAGGTTTTATGTAGGACGACCTTTAGTACCGGTTCGTGCCAAGAACCGGTACTAAAGGTGCTGGAGGGGGCCCAGACTGACAACATCCTGCCACCACTCTCATTAGTACTGGTTCGTGGCACGAACCGGTGCTAAAGGTTAGCCACGAACCGGTACTAATGAGAGCGGCCCGGCTAGCCGTTGGTACCGGCACTAATGTATACATTTGTGCCGGCTCAAATACAAACCGGCACTAATGTGCTTCACGTTTGACCCTTTTTCTACTAGTGTAAGAATGGAGTAACGCATTAAGCAAGATGATATGATGTAGAGCGATAAACTCATGCAATATGATATAAACCCCATCTTGTTATCCTCGATGGCAACAATACAATACGTGTCTTGCAACCCTTTCTGTCACTGGGTAAGAACACCGCAAGATTGAACCCAACGCTAAGCACTTCTCCCATGGCAAGAAAGATCAATCTAGTAGGCCAAACCAAACCGATAATTCGAAGATACTTGCAAATATAACTCAATCATACATAAAAGAATTCAGAGAAGATTCAATTAATAACCATAGATAAATCTGAACATAAACTCACAATTCATCGGATCTTGACAAACACACTGCAAAAAGAGATTGCATCGAATAGATCTCCACAAGAGAGGGGGAGAAGATTGTATGAGATCCAAAAAGAGAGAAGAAGCCATCTAGCTAATAACTATGGACCCGTAGGTCTGTGGTTAACTACTCACAACTCATAGGAGGGGCAAGGATATTGATGTAGAGGCCCTCCGTGGTCGATTCCCCCTCCGGCAGAGTGCCGGCGAAGGCTCCAAGATGGGATCTTGCGGATACAGAAGGTTACGGTGGTGGAAATTGTGTTTCGTGGTGCCCCTGGATGTTTTCGAGGTCCGTAGGTATATATAGGAGGAAGAAGTACGTCGGTGGATGCCCGAGGGGCCCACGAGACAGGGGGCGTGCCCTATAGGGGAGGCGCCCTCCTATCTCGTGGGGCCCTCGGAGCTTTCTTGACTTGCACTCCAGGCTCTCCGGATCAGATTTGTTCCAAAAATAACGCTCCCGAAGGTTTCATTCCGTTTGGACTCCGTTTGATATCTCTTTTCTTTTTAATACTGAAATAGGCACAAAAAACAGCAATACGGGCTGGGCCTCCGGTTAGTAGGTTAGTCCCAAAAATGGTAAAAATATGTAGAATAAAGCCCATAAGCATCCAAAACAGGTAATATAATAGCATGGAACAATCAAAAATTATAGATACGTTGGAGACGTATCAGTACTCCATGTACCAGAGAGTGGAGTGGCCATCACCTCTCGGTCGTCCCTCCGGCGGCGTCGCCATCGCTGCCGCCGCCTCAACAGTCTTCGTCAAAGAGGATGGTCCGGGGTGAGAGGAAGAGTAAAATGCAAGCGCGGTCCTAATTCTTTCCCGAAAGTGTCGGTTGGGTCCCAATTCTTTCAAAATGCACATCTGAGTCCTAATTCTTTCTAAGTTGGCCACCCGAGGTCCTATTTTCATCTGACGCCGCTGACCAGCTCGCGTGGCACTTTGACCATCGCCACGTCAACACCCGGGCCCAAGCAGGAGATTTCCCGCAGCTGGCAGTTGATTTTTTTTTTGCAATTCGGCCCCTGGAGCTTCTGGTTTTCTCATTCCCCCGTCCCTAGGTCTATTGCTTGTTCTCTCCTCTCCCTCTCTATGACTGTCAGCGTCGCCGCCGCTAGCTCTTCAGCCGTGAAGTGCCGCGGGAAGAAGGTTGTCCAAGCGTCTCTTCCACCTCTGTTAGAGCGTCCCCTCCGACGACCTCGACCTCAACTTCATCAAGCGCATGCTCATGGAGGAGGACATCGACGACAAGTTCTTCTACCTGTACCCCGACCACCCCGCCATCCTCTCTGGGCAGCACCGGTTTGCCCAGATCATCTCCGACTCCAACACCACCCCATCGACTGACGACTTCACCAACACCGCCATCACCAGCTCCACCTTCTCCTCTGACTTTGCAACTGGCAGATCGACCTCCTCCTGCTCCGGCTCTGCCACAAACACCGGCAAATCAACATCCTCCTCCCACTCCGCCACCAACACTGGCAACTCTACCTCCTCTTCCTCCTCACCGGGCAGCCTCGCCCCGCCAATCCCACCAGGCCTTATGAGCGAATCAATCTCTCCTAGCCCCTCCACTCCCCGCCATACATTGGCATGGGCTTCCCCATCGACGATGCCAACAACCTCCTCTTTTCTGGCATCAGCACGCCCACCGGGGGATATTTCGGGCATACTCTGGCGCTCACCAAGGGAGATGCTTGGACGACCTTCTTCCTGTGGCATTTCACGGCTGAAGAGCTAGCGGCGGCAGACATGGCGGCAACGGCGACGGTCGCAGAGAGGGGGAGGAGAGAGAGAGAGCAATAGACCTAGGGACGGGGGATTGAGAAAACCAGAAGCTCTTGGGGCTGAATTGCAAAAAAAGGCCAACTACCAGCCACGGGAAATCTCCCGTCTGGGCCCGGGTGTCGATGTGGCGGCGGTGAAAGTGTCACGCGAGCTGGTCAGTGGCGGTCAGACAAAAATAGGACCTCGGGTGAATAACTTAGAAAGAATTAGGACCCAGATGTGCATTTTAAAAGAATTGGGATGCAATTGACACTTTTGGGAAAGAATTAGGACCGCGCTTGCATTTTACTCTGAGAGGAATGGTGTCGAGCCCACCGGTCGGTCGCTGAACTGCTCATAGCTGATTAGAAAAAAATATGTATGGGGGTGGGCTGACAACCGCTGTGATAAACATAAATTTACGGCACTACAACATAATTTTATATTGACCGAGATCTGCTTAACCAGAACGTGGCTCGGTTGATGTACTGGGGTGAAGAACAGCCTATTCTTCACCCTGGGTCACTAATAGAGTTTCTATATATATGATGTGGTGGTGATGGCGCTAGCTACACGCAGATGCCAATCGTCATAGAGGAGGAGGAACATGAGGCCGACATCAAGATGCTAAGGGAGACGATGACAAAGGACAAGGAGGTGGTTCACACCCCTCGACGGTCACCATGCTTCCCACGACGCTCCCTAAGGCTGATTGCCCTGTCTCGCTCTGCGGAGGCGGAGTATGGTTCTCCCATGTCGACATCCGCTTCTGGCTATCGGCTGGGGAGGATTCTGACAAGGAGGGTGGGCACTTGTCTGAATCTGAAGGTAATACTTCTGTCAGTAACAAATACTTGCATTCCCCTTCGCGACATTGTGAAGAGAGAATTGCTCTCAAAAGGAATCGAAGCAATAGAATGAAATAAAAAAGATGCATAAATCTAAATCAGATTGCATTATTGAATTGGGGAGATTGATAATCGTACTAATTCTCAGGATGATATTGTGTGCTAGATAAACTTGTTAGTTGTGGGGAAGGTAATAAAAATCATATGAATAGGAAAATCATCCCTGACATATGGTCAGAGGAGATGGTTGAGTTTGGAGAGCTGGTTCTAAATGAATCTGTAGTTCAAATTGATGGGGGGGCCATGGATGAGATATCGAGAATAAGATGCTTTTTGGGAAAAAGGGAAATCGAGTTGATAGTGGTCAGCTGATTGTTGATATGATCCATGACCTAGGTGAACCAACTTTGGGCCCCAAGGGTAGGGACACAAAATATGAAAATATGCTTTCCCCTGCCTTTGGACACACTTAACTAGTCTCCCCTCATCCCAGATCTGGGGGAGGGTGAGTTGTTAGGCAATCTAGGGTTTCTCTGTGAGTCGTCGGAGTGTGCCAGCGATGAAAGGGAAGGAAAATTTGGTAGAAACAGAGGAGGGCAAAGATTTAACAATGGAGGGAGAGGTGATTTCCAGTACTGTAGAAAGGAAGAGGAGAAGGATAGACCCAAGAACTGGAACAACAGAGAATAAATTGGCAATTTTGTGAGACTCAAGATGCACACACAAGTGAGGGGAGAGATAGTGGATCCTACCAACAAGATAGTAAGAAGGCCAATGAAGGGAGCTCAGCACAACAGGTAGGCAAGATTAACTCACCCCCCTGATCTTCAATCCAACAAGAGCAACAATGGCTAGGTGTGCTGCTCACTCAGCTAACTCAGGAAACTTAATCCATTGGGACTTCCTTTGGTGCTAGCTCTTAAAATCAGGGGGCAGTTCCAAAGAAAAAGAGGGGAAGTTGACACAGCAAAACAATGGTGATAGTGTGGTCGGGGGTTCTTTGCTACACCAAACCGGTG
Organism: Triticum dicoccoides; assembly: GCF_002162155.2. Lineage (NCBI taxonomy): Eukaryota > Viridiplantae > Streptophyta > Magnoliopsida > Poales > Poaceae > Triticum > Triticum dicoccoides. Next base: position 479,567,213 of record NC_041389.1, read on the forward strand.
GTGTGGCTAGTGGAGCTATGAATGTAGGGGTAGAAATTGAAAGCAACAAAGGAGGATAGAGATTTTGGACAAGATGGTCGGAAAGGTGGGACTAGTTATTGGCAACAGTGCAATAAGTGCAAGGACTTCAAACATGCCACTAAGCACTGTAAAATTGGACATTGCATTATTTGTGGGAAGAACTCACATCTAAGTGAGAAATGTGCTTGGCTCAAGCACATAAAAGTAGATCTAAAGTTTGTAGGATATGCTGCCAGAGGACTAGGAGTGTTGCTTGTTCAGTATTCAAAAGAAGTTATCAAGGTTGAAGAGGCGAACCCAATGGCAATTGTTAGAATCAAGTTTGGAAGGATCAATGAGACTCAGCTCCCGGAGGGGTTTATCAACATGTCCAGCTGGAACTGCAATGGAGATGCAAGGCTCAAGTGAGAGATGCATATCTGATGAGATTTCCAAACAAAAGTAGACAATAAGCTATCTACTTCATGTTGGATCGATTGACCTGGATATCGACGTTCTTCACTCACAACAACCACAAACGCTTTGCCCTCTCGCAAAAAACCCCATAAAGCCTTTGTAAGTCCATGTCTCTTTCATTTTATTAGTCTCATCTTCAGAATTTAGTGAACTTCATTTTTAAGACCACTATTAAATCTCCTCGTTATGTATGCAACTTTCCTCTCTCCCATTGGTTGTTGTCCATGATACTTAATTTCTCGTGAATTAATGCTAAATTTCATACGGAATTAAGGCTACTCTCTAGAAGGCACAATTTGGTGGTTGATTCTTTTAAGGGATTAGGGCAACTCCAACAAAATCCACAAAACCCCGTCCCCTTACTAGTCTGTACACATATCTGGACGTTCCCGCGAACATCCCTTGATTGTATACCCACAAAATGGTACCTAACAGTGTCCCAAACATTTCCTCTACTTGTATATCCCTCATATTTCCTCTATCTCATTTTCATTAATTTGCATCAATCAACAACAATTCGGCAATACATATAGCGTGACAAACAATTGGAAGATAAAATATGCATGACAAACCATTCAATATCTCAATACTTCCATCAAAGTTCATAATAAAAATTAACAAACCGAGTGAATCAATGCACATAACCATTTTCATGATGCACATTGATGTTTCGACACATCCGACAAACCCACTCGAAGTCATCCGCATACATGGTGGCAATGTTAGTGTACATGACTTTGAACTCCTGGGTGAACCTTGCTAGTCCAACTTGCTCTCTCTCAAGTGCAACCCCCTTTGCCCCATTTTCGACCTTCCTTGTCTAATTTGTATCTCAATAAATACTTTGAACCCTCTGTCCTTATTTTCTTACTTGAGCTATTCTCTTTTGGCACTTTCCACCACTTTTTGGTCATTGTGTTCCCCACTTGTCAGGCATTTGGATTGCGATCCCTTCCTGCCGTGCCCTCTCATTCTCCCACTCCCCCTTGACATTGGCACACAGATTGTTGGTGGCAACCCCCCCTTCAACTCCACATCTACTTATTTCACCATGAAATAGTGCCCTTAGTCAAGGTCAACAATGAACTATGATGCCATACCAGATAGGGAGGCAATGGCGGACTTGGAGGGTAGGTGAAATGGTCGGTCGGGGGTATGGGCACGACGACCATTGGCACAATTGCTTTGCGGGTTGGGGGACCTTTCGCTTGCATCGTGGCATGCATATGCTGCTTAGGGGCTCTGCTTATTTCGACAGATTTTTCACACTTGGATCTCCGGATTTGGCCCGACGGCGAGCACGGGCGATGACACCTCGGAAATAGTGAACGGATTTGTGAGTTCGATCTGATCCATTACGATGATGTACAGTCATGGTGGGAGTACGACAGTCGCCCTAGGGTGCCGCGTCGTATGAGGTGGATGGGGGCAGCAATGTCGTTGTCTTGGAGCAGGGAGAAAGAGTGAAGGAGGAGATGTGGAGTGGGGGATGGGGACGGGGTTCCTGTGGGATATGTGGGTGGCTCTGAGCCGACCTTGCAGACAATCCGGACTAGCCTTCTCCTCCCTTCTATTTAACCTCGGAGTAGGGGATATTGGACAGACCAGACAATCCTGACCAAAGTGAAAGAGCCCGTTGGACGACCATTTTGCTCTGGATAGTCCGATCCGTACATATGGGGGATAAGTAGGGGAGCTCGTTGGAGTCGCCCTTAAGATCCACATAAATAGGTCAATTAGATCAAGCTTTTTAGTGAATTCCATGTTGCTGCCAGAAATTTTGGAGATAGGCCTAATAAGATGAAGGGGAAGGATTGCTTGCTTTATTTATTTAGTTGATAAGATAATAAATGGGCCTAACAAAATGAATGAGAGGGATAACTTGCTTCATTTATTTCGTTGATAAGATAATAAATGCGCCATTTGCATTAAATTGTAAAGATTACAACATAGTAGACCGGGATAGGTAAATCTAAGGGTACACTTCGATAACCGATAGAACTCCGTTTGTTGGTGTAATTTTATAGTTACTGAACCCGGCTTCAAAGAAAATCTTACTCCACTCATGCTCCTCTCGCTCGATCCCATCAATGTACATCATAAAAACATCCATCAAAACCTGTGCCTCCTTGGAGAAGATTTGTTGAGCCCCCGGAAATCCAGAACCAACCACCGTTTCAATAATTATCACTTTTCCTCCGGCATCTCTCGATGGGATTGCTTCCTTGCACTGACGCAATATCTTGATGCAATCTTCGTCCTTCCAATCATGCATAATCCACTGAAACAATATCCCAGCAGTAAGTAATCATACATATGGTGTACGCGCTTGCTTGCTTATAGCTAGTGTGTACCTTAATGATTAAAACAAATAAATTTCCATTTCCATTTTTATATTGATGCCTGAGAGATTGGTTACTCGTTCTTGAAGTAAAAAGAATTTCCACTGACTTAAGAGGACTATGTTAAAATGCTAGCTTAAAGTTAAAAAAGGGATGTTCAAAACGTGCAATCCTGGATCGGCAGTGGCCGGCATCCCTGTCATTGGCTCACAATCTAGGGTCTCAGTTTCAGAGCTATAATTCCTTAAGCCACGAAAATCGACTGAAACACATGATTTTCTTAGTTGCCTGGGAATAGCAATTGCGGAATAGAAAATGTCTTTTGAATTTGGTCTGAAATGGATGAATTAATTCTGCTGATTGTACGTATGTACTCCCTCCGTTCCGAATTACTTGTCTTGGAATTGGATGTATCTAGAACTAAAATACATCTAGATACATCCATTTCTACGACAAGTAATTCCGAACGGAGGGAGTACCTTGAGTAGAATAGCGTCCGCTGGTGGGATATACTCGAACATATCGCCGGCGACGAAGGTCACGGCTGCGTCTTTGGTAGGAGCGCCGGCGACGACGTCAGGGAGGTCCAGCACGGTGCACTTGATGTGCGGAAACGCTTTCGCGACCGCTGCTGCGGTGGTGCCATGGGAGCCACCGACGTCGACCAGCGAGCTGCGCACGGCCTCGAACACCCCGCCGCACCGCGCCAGCAGGACCTGCATGGCGACGCGGCTGTCTGCAGCCATGCCGTCTTTGAACAGGCCGCCGTCCTCCACGGTCGTGTCCCACAATGGGCAACCATGCGCGAGGTCGAACAGCGACGCGCGCTCGTCGGTGGCGAGCCACTCCGGCATTCTGAGGAGCGCGGACCAGGCGAACGGGTCAACGAGCACGGGCACCACCGGAGATAGCGGGTAGCTCGAGCTCTTGACGAGGAGCCGGGAGACACGGGTGAGCTTATACACGGCGTCATCATCACTGACGACGTCGCTGTGCTGGACGGAGAAGATACCGGAGGCGGTGAGCACGCGCATGATGCGCCGCAGGTTGGAGAGCTTCGTGGGGTGGACGCCGGTCTCGGATGCGAGGTCGGACAAGGTGGCGGCGCCTCCGCGGCGGTGGATGGCGTCGGCGACGCCAAGGTCTGTGGCAGCCTTGAGCGTCAGTGACTTGACGAAGGCGATGCAGTGGTGGTACAGCTCCGCCTGAGCTTCCAGGAACTCGTCGGTGCTCATGGTGAGCTCGTCTTCTTGGTTGGGCGTCGCCATGCTAGGTATGCCTCCGGTTTTAGGCTTTTAGTTAGCTATAGGGCTCTTATAGATCGATGGATCAGGGATGCATGTGGAACTTGTTGTCAATTTTGGTAACACTAAGTTTTCCAAGTATGGATCCACATTTTTTTTTCTGAAAGAAAGTATAGATCCACATCGTTACCTGCCGGGGGACACCCTTATCCCGCGCGTGCTGCCAATTGGCCCAAATTAGATTGCACGAATGCGACTCCTTGCATGTGCTTTTAATTTGCATTGTTGCACACAAACTAGGATGCATTAGCAACTCTTACTGATAAGTGATACTCCCTCCGTCCACGAATAAGTGTATATCTATCTTTTGTCCTAAGTCAAAGTTTTAAACTTTGACCAACTTTATAGGGAAAAGTAGCATCATTTATGGCACTAAAATAGTATGGTTAAATTTGTTTTGAAATGTATTTTTATAATATACCAAATTATATGCTACTATTTTTTTCTATAATGTCGGTCCAAATTTTAAAACTCTGACTTAAAACAGAAGCTAGATGTACACTTATTCAGGAACCGAGGAAGTAGAAAAATTAAGCCGACAGTTTGAATTTCCCATGTAAAAATTGAGTTGATACCACATGAGTTGCTGCATGAGATATGTACCATTTGATTGTATTCCCTCTGTCTTAAAATATAAAAACGATTTCAAGACTACACTAGTGTCAAAAACGTTCTTATATTATGGGACAGAGGAAGTATATAATAATACTACTCTAATCTGAAATAATTGTCGCGAGCTATATAAAACTTTGCACTACCGCAGCCGTTCCTCCACAACAACTAAAACGGACCGGAGTAGTATTTAAGTTAATACTTCCTCCGATCTAAAAAATGTGTCGTGACTTTAGTTCAATTTTAGTTTAAATTTGAACTAAAGCCACAACATTTTTTTTGCATCAGGGGAAGTAACATACAATGGAAACCAAAAATACATATGCTCTGTTGTATTTGATTATTGTATTTTTGTGATACATTTATTGAAGCTATACAGTGTATAATAAAATAGAAAGTTTATTTCCATGTATGATTGCAATTGTGGTGCTTCTTCGTGCATGATTACATGTTGAGACCAGCACTCTTCGTTAATGGTTGTATGATGAGGAGGCATTCTTGCCTGCTAAGATAAATAAATTAATAGAGATCAACTATAGATAGGATAATGAGTAGCTTCCTTGCATCCGGAATTCAGAGTGAAGACGTGGCTAGGAGAAACGATCGTGTATTCGCAAAATAAAAATAAAAAAGGAGAAACGATCGTGTGCTTAGGATTAGTAGTGAATTAACTAATCTGGAAGAGAGTTATAAACGAAGGAAAGAACATGAAGGTAAATTTATCCACCCGGCATTTCGTACGTGTGTTTCCCTGAATGATAGTTTAACAGCACGCAAGGTCGGTTTTGTAGCATCGATCAAATAAGAAAAGGCCGGTCTAATGTAAGCCAAGCGTCCTAAGCTGGGTGCAACACTCAGCTAACAGGAAGCTGAAGTGAAATTGGCCTTCGCCGTGTATTTTAATACTCAGTTCTATTTGATTTTCCTGTAGTGAAAATATTTGGTTCAGATTGGGTCATCTCCCACTTGTGGGCTGGTGGTTGAGGGCGTCGACGTACGCGCGGAACCAACTCAATAAATTCTCCTAACCAATTAGAAAGAGTAGTTACTAATCGGTTAGAGACCCTCATAAAAGCATCTACACGCAAATGCTGAGCCTCAAACGGGGTTCGCGGACAGTGATCGTAAATTTGCTCATCTATATCCAAATACCTCATAATAGAAATCTCAAATCTATACAAAAGCATGAAAAAAAAACACACATACTACGTAAATTAACTATCCTATTTCTCGTCGGAGATGTCCACAATCTCCGTGCCCGCCTCCAGTGCATGGGCCGCAACCGAAGCTCCGACTCCCGCGGCTCCTACGGCTCTTCCGCGTCCATCCCCGCATTCATCTCCTCTTCGACCTCGTTGAAGAATACGTCGGTCACTGCCCGTTCCTGCCGGACGAACCGCCGATTGACCCGACATAAAGGCCTCATCCTGGATGGAAGGATGACTTGCTGCTCCTATAAGGCACACAATCGACCTACAGAGGATCAAGCAATCACACAAGCACGACGTCAAGATTTGTTAACGAGGTTCGCCGATATGGCTACATCTTCGGGGCCTGACTACGAGCGCTCCTCCCCATGAGATCGTTATAGTACCGCACCCTACCAGACGACGTCACATTGCTGCCGGCTCCACTGCGTGCATGTGCTATTATGTTGGCATAGGTTATATCGTGTGTCTACCCCCACTATATATGAGAGGCCTAAAATACAAGTGTCCTATTAGGACATGACTCCATATCCTATCTAAATACAATACAACTCATAGTCCAATTGTAACCTATCATGTACACAATATTCGACACAACTCTAACAAACTCCACCTTGGCGAATATTCTCCACCACCTTGGATTCATCAATGCGTCGAACCTCCATGTACATTGGACTTGAGATATACCATGAGCACCACTGCTACTTTCAGACTTCACGTGACTCCACCTGCAACTGTAGTCCCTTCTCTTTTTCTTCACAGTCAACACTCGAGCAAAATTAAGTTCCTTATTAGTCTAATTTGTGCTTCCAACTTCCGAAGAATCCGTTCAACGCCATCACATACTGACACTGATATTCGTGAAAATCAACAAATCACATATTGGATGCCACATATAAGAGTTACCCGAACTCAACATCCTCGCTCTTTCTTGACTGCTTGTCTGAAACTGGAAGGAATTTCACTGTCGCCCTGTGTCAACCTGAGTCAAATTCACAGTTGTTTCACCCTTTTCCCGGCTAGTCTCTGACATGTCCCATAACTATAGCACTCCGCCTCCTTCTATACTTGTCATCTGCACTTTGCCATGTGCACTGAACACCACAGAGTATACGGCCATGTACTCTCTCAACTTTTGATAATTTCAGACTTTCCGCTACTTTCTCAGATTCTCCATGGTCAACTCTTGTCCATTAACTAGCACCGATAGACCCTGTCACCACCTTAAATCTGGTACTCATCAACACTGCTTCATGACCCCTGCACACTTTGTCTGACCACATGTGTCACCATTAGTGCCTTAGTCTGTCGCTGTGTCTCGTGCTTACCGCACGCCTTGCCGCTATCACGTGTTGAGCCTCTACTATCCTGGTCGAGTCTCCTGGGTAGCTAGCCCACACTGCCTCAACCCCCACCGCAAAGAACCACCGATCATCACCGACCGATGCCGAGTATCACATCTCCGTCAGACCACTGGGCCCCAGTCTGATCCATGTGTCTCTCGCTTTCCCGCTGACATAGGCTTACGCCATAGCCCCAGTCTGATCCATGTGTCTTACGCCATAGCCCCTCCATCAGCACAGAGTGAAGTATTCCATCAGACTCCAGCTCCACCTTCATCATGACTCCATGTAGCTGGTTGTGCTACCCTGCGCCCCGTCGACTTCAAGCTCTCAAGTGTACACAAACCTTGAATCAATTATGTGCCACAGTCTTGTTGAAGCCACACAAACCCTCAAACCTTGAATCAACACGCTCCAGGCTCCTCCACCTTACGCATACATCGCACGCGTGCCTCTGCACGCTCCAAATCCCCTTCAAACTTGTGCCCACTGCTTTGACAGCTTCAAAATTACTTCTAACCTCGCTCTTAGTTCTGAAAAACTTTCGCATCCAATAAACCAATCTACCACCGATTCTCTATGGAGCACCTTATTCTCAGACGTTGAGTAGACCATAATCAAGCTTAGCCAGTGCACAAGATTCCTGCAACCTTCCGTGTACCCTTAGCACAGATGGATCAATTTCCTGTTTTTCAATCCACTTGAATGCTCCTGGACACTAGTGCGCCTTCGGGCTTGCAACCTTTCTTTTAAACAAGCAAAATCTCATGGCTTTGCATCTTTCGGCTCAGCACCACACGTACTCTGGCGACCCTACCGCTACGGAAGCTGGTCCCTTCGTTCGCTCCGCTCCGCACGCACCTCATAGGGAGCTCCTAATCGGCGCTTCGAGCGCCGGTTGAGGCTACTGGCGCTGCGTAGCGGGCCGGCCCAACACCAGCACAAAAAGGAATACGTGAAGAAAAACAGTGCGTGTAGGAGAATTCGAACTCAGCAACCCACTACTGCAGACTACACGCACTAACCACTGGACCACCCTCTCCTTGTTGGATACTATTAGGAAACGACGCTAGTTAAGAGATAGTTGAAAATTACTTGAAAAGTTCATCGATATTGAAAATTGTTCATCAAGATTTTAAAAAAAGTTCATCAATTTTAAAAAACGTTCACAAAAAATGAAAAAAAATCACAATTTTGGAAAAAGCTCACCAATTTTGAAAAACAATGTTCATCAATTTTGAAAATAAGTTATCAAATTTGAAAAAAGTTAACTGATTTAGAAAAAAGTTCAAAATTTTGAAAAAAGATTCGTAGATTTTCGAAATAAGTTCATCAAATTTAAAAAAGTTCATCAATTTTTTTAAATCACCATTTTGAAAAAGGTTCACAAAACTGAAAAAAATTCATTCAATCTAAATATAAGTTCATCTAATTTGAAAAAAAGGTCATCAATTTTTAAAAAGGTTCATGAAATTTGAAGAAAGTTCATCGAATTTGGAAAAAAGTTCACTGAACTTTAAAATAAGTTCATCTAATTTGAAAAAAGTTCATCAATTTTTTTTATCAAATTTGAAGAATGTTCATCTATTTTTAAAATAAGTTCATCAAAATGTTAAAAAGTTCTTTCATTTTAAAAAAAAATTAATCGAGTTTGAAAAAGTTCATTGAAATTGAAAAAAAGTTCATCGATTTAATGAAAAAGTTCACGAAGTAGAAAAGAAATATCGTCTATTTGTAAACATTTCACGCATTTAAGAAAAAAAGCAAACAGGAAACAAAAAAAGAAAGAGAAAAAACGCAGAAAACATAAAGGGCATTAAAGGAGGTTGGTGTTCACGAGTCAGGGTGGTGGCGTAGTGGTTTATGGGGTTAGCTATCGACGGAGAGGTCGCTTGTTCGATTCCTGGGCACGCGCAATTTTGCGTGCCTTTTTTGAGTTTCAAAACAGAGGGAGAATGATAGTTGGGCTGAGCCCATCTAGCGCCGCTGCAGGTGCCGGTTTGCGGAAACAGCTATAACCGGCGCCTGCAGCGCCAAATAGGAAATGCCCACCTCATATGCACTCAGCAGCCATGCCAGCACGATGTTGGGCCTTGAGGCCCCTCTTGGGCCTTTGCTCGGCCATGTGCCTCCAGCACGCACATTTGGGAGCTATTGTGGCACGTCATCTTTACCTTAACAGATCTAAGGGTAAAATACATGAGGGCATTTACACTACTCGCTTGGCGACTCACTCTAACGTGCAGATACACCATCATGATCATCCTTTGCCCAGGGTTTACTTAGATAGAGCAGCTATGAAAGACCATTAGTTTATTGCTTCTGATTACCCTGATATTGATATGCCTTACAACTTAGTTTTCAGTGTGAAAACTCGTGATATTATTCCCTTGCCTGCACCTGCTTTGTTTGATCATGTTGCCAGGGGCGGATACAAGATTGTGCTTGAGGACACTGTCTCTTACCGGAACAACCTGGCTGCAGCACAAGAGGAGCCTCAGCAGTAGGACCCTCAGGTGCCCGCTCCCCAGCACTTCAACATTGGACATCACGGTTTCTATGACTGGTGATTATCAAGTTAGGCCAAAAGCCTAAACTTGGGGGACTACGTATTTCCACCGACATTACATTCATGTTCACATATTTCATTCCAGTTGTCGATGTTCACACTTTTCCATTGTATTTTCCATGTTAAATTTATTTTCTCACTTTCTTCTTGTGTGTTTGAAAAACTTTGAGAAAATTCAAAAATATGTTTCTTGCTTCCTTTTGATTTTTCTTCCTAGTTTAAATTGTTGTAGCACTAAAAAGAAAACCCAAAAAGACTTCCTTGTTCTTCTTTTACTTGTTGGGATCTTTCCCGTGTAAATAGTTTATCTCGTTTTTGCTTGTTTACTAAAAACCAAAAACTCCAAAAATATTTCAGTTTGTTTCTCTGAATTTCTTTTCTTTTTATTGAGTCATACCGAGGAGAAGACCACGATGAAAATGTTGAGTGGCTCTCATTTGCATTATTGTTGATCTGACAAAGAGCCCATATTACCTTGTCTTCTCCTCTTGAATAAAATGTTTGCACATTCCAGCTTAGTCCACGACACTCTTGCATTACTATTATTTTCAAATCATTCAGTCGTGCAAGTGAAAGGAAATAATGATGATATTCGATGAACTGGCTGAGGCAGAGGGAAATGGGTATGAACTCAACTTGTTCTGTTTTTGTAAATATGTTTAACCTAGTATCCATGATTCGGCCTATTATGATCAAACATGTTTGCAATGACAATTAGAGATTATAGTTTCTCATGCCATGCATAAGTAGCTAGGAGTGGATAATGATTCATCTTGGATGTCAACATTGCGTTAAAATGATTGTGATGTAGTATGATGATATGGAATCCTCCTCTGAATGTTCGAGTGGCTTGACTTGGCACTTGTTCATGCATGTAGTTGAATCAAAACCAACATACCTGTCGTGGTACTAAGTATGACTGTAAGAGTAGGGCGTACGTATGAGGAGGCAAGGCCCTAGCTATGGCGAGATTGTACACGCGAGTTTACGAGTTCAGGCCCCTCTCGGAGGAGGTAAAAGCCCTACGTCTCGGTGCCTTGAGGCGGTCAACTGGAATATGGGCGTGTCTGTTACAAAGGGTGCGAACCCTTGTGCCAGAGGAGGGGGGTGGCTTATATGGAGTGCGCCAGGACCCCAGCCGTCCCCCGTTATAGAGGTCAATGTACATTAAGATAGAGCATTACTAGTAACACCAGCTATAAAGAGCTATTAATGATCTTTAAGACTACAGAGTGAACACTTAACCGTTGCCATCCTGAGTGACTCTAGGTCTTCTGCACTCTGAGTGGTTTCTTGTATGGTCAAGTGACTTCATCTCAGTCGAATGGAATTGGGGTATCCGAGTGAGGTAATTGGTCGAGTGGATTGCACTCTAAGGTTGTTCCGGTCGGTATCTCTTGTTACACTTTGAATGTTCTTGATTCTAGGGTAGTGACATTGGGTAGGGCGTGTAGGTCAGACCTATGACCCTACCCTAGATCCATGGCATCGTCATTAGCCCCCGAATGGATCGAGGTCCGAGCGAAAAGAGAGTTGAAATTGATCCCATCCTGATTTTTATGCTTCGTAGGCATTCTTACTTAGTTCGAGAATTATGCGGAAACTTCAACTTTATATCAGTCGCCTTGATCGTTTTAGAGGTCGTTGAGTGAACTATACTGGAAGTCTTCAAGTGCTGATATGGTACGAAATCTTCAGCGCCATTGGTTACTCTGCAGTTCCCGGATCTCACAGGATTCGAAGCTTTGGGGAAGCGCGCGGGATGGAGCGCGCCACAGTAAACGGAGTGGATAGACAGGGGTGCCTCGATTCTCGTGCCACCTTTTTCGCCACGTATCGGGGCACACAACTATTGTGGGATTTGACATGATTGCTCGGGCCCATGCGTCAGCCACTCAGAAGCAGGCTCATAAAAGGCGTCGAGGCCAATGCATTTTCATAGTGCGCCTTATTCCCCTCCTTCTTCCTCCGCTTCACCACTGCTTTCTCCTACGCTCTCGACGCCGCCGCCCTGCCCGTGCATAGTCCGCCATCATGGTTAAGGACCAGACGGCAGCCCTGGAGCAGGCGAAGAAAGCGATGGGGACGACGAAGGGCAAGAAGACGAGTCGGGGATCGTCGTCGAGGTCCAGATTGCCCCCTATTTGGATCCAGGGGGACCGGATTCGGTCCATGAGCCGGAAAAAGGATCTGGAGGATCTGGCTGCCGCGGGCTTGATCGTCGACGGGTCTTGGAGGCTGCCGGGGAACGAGATTGAGCCTCAGCCGCAGAAGGGTGAGTGCGTCCTCCTCGCAACTCACGTCAACCGTGGTTTCTCTCTGCCTCCGCATCCCTTCTTCCGGGGTTTCCTGAAATTTTTCGGTGCCCAACTCCACCATTTTTCTCCCAACACTATCACATACCTTGATGCATATGTTTCTCTGTGCGAAAACTTCTTGGGTTATAGACCGCATTGGGGTCTATTCAAACACATCTTTACCTGCTGTTCCCAATATGTGAAGAAGGCAAATCCAACGGACGAGAGGACGCACGTGATCCAAATGTGCGGGGGTTTAGGGATTCAAATGAGGGTTAGGAGTACTTTTCCCCCTATGACACTTCCTGGGTCGGTTAGGGGATGGCAGTCGACCTGGTTCTACTGCCAAGATATTCCGAACCCCGGTCAGTCGACCGGTCTTCCTCCCTTCACCATGGATCATGTCCAGCAACCTTCTTCACTGATCGTGACTGCAACAGAGAAAGTAGAGGTGTCCATGCTAGTCGAGTGGGTAGTCCAATTGGTCTGTGAGGGTGTGACTGGCATGGATTTGCTGGAGGTGTTTCTTGGTCGATGCATCCAGCCACTCCAAGCTCGTGATCATATTCGGGCACCAATGACACCGCTCGGGTCCACCCAAAGGAGGTCCCCGATGAAACGGTGGCACAGTGGCTGTAGAGCATCACTAGGAACAAAGACAATCCCAGGGGGTCCAGAAGCGTTGCACCATTCGACGCTGAAAATGAGCCAGATAAGGTCCGATCCTTGCTATCGAGTGCCTTTTATTCTGATTTGCAAATATCCCTGAATTCCGATTGATGCTTGTTTAACTTCTTGCCTTGCAGATTTATACTGAGATGTATTCGATGCCAAACGGGGAGCAAGTCCAGGAGGGAGCGGAGAGCGCGGACGAGAGTGCCGACTGGCAATCTCCCGATGACGATGATGAGGAGGAGGACAGTGATGAGACGAACGATGGTGAAGAAGTCGACTCATCACCTCACACAGAATGTCGATCGAAACAGTCTCACGACCCTGCAGGTAGGCGAAACAGGGCAGCTCCTCCAAGCACACAAGTGCAAAAACGCACTCGGACTTCGACTTCGAAACCGTCTGAGAAGGCCGCCAAGCAGCCCAAGGTCGCCCCCACAAAGCCTCGGAAGACCCTGCCCAAGATCAAGGTGGATGTTCCTATCGTTTCTGCGTGAGTGTTTGGTCTTTCTCTATGTTACCGTCGACTCATTCCTCTGTTTGACCGAGTGGGTTTTGAATCTTTTAGTGCTGCAACTTCTGGACCTCCATAGACATTGAGGTGATGAGGAAACTGAAGACGTGGCCACTTCCAAAGCGGGTACAGTTCTACAATCTTGTGCTTGTTTTATCGGTTGAACTGTCGGTCGACTGAACTCTTATGGCCGAGTCTTGTGCAGCACCAAAAGATGTCATTGAACTTCCAGACGACAACAAAGAAGTGCCCCAGAAGAACACGGGAAGAAAGGGCAGGACTTCGAGCAGGAGAGTGCCTGCCAGCAAGGTGCCTCAGTTGACGTCAGTGCCAGAAATAGTGATCCAGCAATCCGGAGATCCAGTTCGGGCTTCTGTTTCTTTTGTTGATCATGTGTCGACTGATCGTCCTTCAGTGTCGATCACTCTAGTCCCTGCTCCGTCCGTGTGACTCCATGCCTCGGATCCTTTGGCTGCTTTGACTGTGCCACCAACTCCACTCTTTGTTACCCATCATATCCCAGAAGACCCGGTGGGTACTACTAAGGAAGCTATACTCCAAGCGGGCTTTATGATGGATCAAATGAAGGTGGTGCATGAGGCTAGCAAGGCTGCCTACGATGCCAGCTCTGCTCTGCAGATCAATGTCAAGGTGAGTTGATTTCTGATAGAACATAAACTACTACTTTATTATCCATAAGATGTCCATGGATGAGCGTTTTGGAACCATTTATGTGCATCTATCATGAGTCTGCACTTTATATCCATACACCCAATGGGTGTTTTAACTTTTTCTAAATAGTTCTTCCACTTGAGTCGACCAGGTCGAGTCGAGTGTATCTTTGAACCAGTGGGGGCTCGCAGAGTGCACCCACTGGGTGTAGTCCCCGAGACCGCCATTGAATGTTTGATTCGGCGGGGGTCTTTATCAAATGTCTCTTTACAGTTCTTTCACTCGGCGGAACAAATTGTGCCGAGTGGGATGCAGACCAGTGGGGGCACACTGAGTGCACCCACTAGGTGTAGTCCCCGAGACCGCGGTTGACTGCGGGCAGTCGGCTGGGGTCTAAGAATCTTTCTCTTTTTTTTATATACTCATGCTGGGCAGACCGTGCCGAGTGGTAAATCGGACTAGTGGGGGCACGCCAAGTGCACACACTGGGTGTAGTCCCCGAGACTACTGTTGAATGTTTGATTCGGCAGTAGTCTTAGAACACTTTTTTTCCTATGATTTGACCTTTCTTTCTGTCGACTGTCGTGTCTTATTTGTTGAATGCAGAAATCTTGTGAGCTCGGGGCCCAATTTGCTGAGTTGGAGAAGAAGCAGATTAGTCTCAACCTGGATCATGAGCTGTCCAAGAAGAATCTTCAGAAGGCCAAGGATGATGCAGCTGCTATGGGAGGTAATAACTCGTCGATTTTCCACCTTATAGTTTTTCCCTTTTAGTCTTTTGAACCGAGTGACTCCACTCAAACAGATGTGCATAGTGAAAACCGTAAACTCCAAGCTCGTCATAAGAATGTTATTTCTTTAGTCAAAATGAAGCAGGCTCTGGAGAAGAAGGATCTTGACCTTGCCGCAGCACAGAGGGAGGCGCGAGAGAAAACAGAACTTGCCGACAAGAAGCTGGCTTCAGTCTGCAAGTTGTAAGAGGAAAACGGCCAACTAAAGACTGTTGTGAATGAAGCCAATAAAGAAGTTGTGCAGCTAAAGAAGGACAAGGAGGCCCTATCTGATAAGGTTGGAGATCTCACTTGAAAGAGGGGTGAACTGGAGGCTTATCTGGGAAGACTTGCTGAGAAGATGCTCCTGAAGCTAGAAGGTACCTTTTCTTGTCCGACTGATTTGCAACTGTCGACTCGTCATATAATTGCCGACTCACCATTTTTCCTGGTGTGTAGAATTCTGTCAAGAGGCAGAGACTGGGCGGATCGAGATGGACCTAGACCCCATAAACTCTCCCATCAAGGATGATGTTTTGATGAACATGCTGCGATTGGAGTCTTGTCTTGCCAGTGCTATGGATTATCTTGCTCGTCTGAAAGTGGCGGTGTCGCGGATTGACACGGAGCTCTGGCCCCGACTGGAGTTCCAGAATGATCTCGAGTCCCTGATGACTCGACTCAAAGAAATCGCTGGTTGAGTGCAAGAGTGGAATAAGTCGTCTGCTCGATGTGGCGAAGATGTGGCTCTGTCCCTGGTCCGAGTCCATTGCAAGGAGGTCAAAGAAGAGAAGATGACAGCTCTCAAGGTTTCCAACACCAAGAAGCTCCAATTCCAGTCCTTCATGGAGACCTTCATCGACGCTGCCACTCATATTGCGAATGGCATCAACCTTGACAGCTTCGTCGAGCCAGCAAGCCCTCCTCCTGCCGAGTGAACAAACTTAAAGCCTCACCTTTATTTGCCTCAGAATGCTGAGTGATTTTTTAACTGTTAAACCCTTTCAGGCCTGATGCCTGAGTACTTCTACACGTGGTTCTGAACTTTGCTGGATTTATCTGAACTTGGTTTTTCCTTGAATATGGTCGCTTTGTCTTCACCACTTTTAGATCTTTTAACTCTGAGTGGAGCTTGATTTCTCACTCAGAATAGACGTTGTACTTGTGACGCTACTCTGATGACATGCTCGATTGGCACCTCGTCGTCCTAGCGGATCAGGACGGATCAGACGTTGTACTTGTGATGCAGCTTCGATGACGTGCTCGATTGGCACCTTGTCATCCTTGCGGATCAGGATGGAGTAGACGTTGTACTTGTGATGTAGCTTAGAGGATCTTCGTGACTTGGGCGAATCAGGTTCGTGGCTATGCCTCCGAGTGAGAGGGTTGCTCATCACTCGAAGTGGTTTTTAAACTTAGGCAAGTACAGGGTCGTAGCTAAGCTCCCGAGTGGGAGGATTGCTCTCCACTCGGAATGGTTTTTTAACTTAGGCGAGTACGGGGTCGCAGCTAAGCCCCCGAGTGGGAGGATTGTTCTCCACTCAGAATGGTTTTTTAACTTAGGCGAGTACGGGGTAACAGCTAAGCCCCCGAGTGGGACGATTGCTCTCCACTCGGAATGGTTTTTTAACTTACGCGAGTACAGGGTCGCAGCTAAGCCCCCGAGTGGGAGGATTTCTCTCCACTCGGAATGGTTTTTTAACTTAGGCGAGTACGGGGTCATAGCTAAGACCCCGAGTGGGAGGACTGCTCTCCACTCGGAATGGTTTT
>NC_041389.1:479584092-479638613 GCF_002162155.2 Triticum dicoccoides
GCTAAGCCCCTGAGTGGGAGGATTGCTCTCCACTCGGAATGGTTTTTTAACTTAGGCGAGTACGGGGTCGCAGATAAGCCCCCGAGTGGGAGGATTGCTCTCCACTTGGAATGGTTTTTTAACTTAGGCGAGTACGGGGTCACAGCTAAGCCCCCGAGTGGGAGGATTGCTCTCCACTCGGAATGGTTTTTTAACTTAGGCGAGTACGGGGTCGCGGCTAAGCCCCAGAGTGGGAGGATTGGTCTCCACTCGGAATGGTTTTTTAACTTAGGCGAGTACGGCGTCGCAGCAAAGCCTCCGAGCGAGAGGGTTTCTCTTCACTCAGAGTGGTTTTGGAACTTAGGCGAATCAAGTTCGTGGCTAAGCCTCCGAGTGAGAGGGTTGCTCTTCACTCGGAGTGGTTTTGAAACTTAGGCGGCGGCTAAGCCACCCACTGGGGGATTTGAACACATGTGTTTATGGGAAAATAATCATTAAGATACTGCAAAAATCTTGTCTTTGGTAAGCAAACTAAAGGATTCTTATTACAACTCGTCGATCCAAGTGGTTTAGGTATAGAAACGGCGGAGCAGCTCCGCATTACACGAGCGTGGCTCGTCTTCTTTCTTGGCTACGTTGTAGAGGTGATACGCCCCGTTATGGAGCACCTTGGTCATGATGAAGGGACCTTCCCAGGGCGGAGCGAGCTTGTGAGGTTGTTTCTGATGCACTCGGAGCACAAGGTCTCCTTCCTGGAATGCTCGACCTCTGACAATACGGGAATTGAATCGACGCAGGTCTTGTTGGTAGATGGTCGACCGGATCAGAGCCATCTCATGTTCCTCTTCCAGGAGATCAACTGAATCTTGATGTGCCTGTTCTGCTTCAGCTTTTGAGAAGAGTTCCACTCAGGGAGCATTGTGCCGCAAGTCACTCAGAAGCACAGTTTTGGCACCATACACCATGAAGAAAGGGGTTCGGTCAGTCGGCCAGTTCGGAGTTGTTCTCAACCCCCATAAGACGGATGGCAACTCAGTCAGACAAGCTCCAGCAGCGTGCTTAAGGTCATGCATCAGTCGGGGTTTCAGCCCTTGAAGGATCAAACCATTCGCCCTTTCTGCTTGCCCATTCGACTGTGGGTGCGCAACAGATGCGTAGTCGACCCTACTGCCTTGGGAAGCACCAAAAATCTTGAACTCATCAGAATCAAAGTTGGAGCTGTTATCTGTGATAATGCTATGCGGGACTCCATATCTGAATATCAACTCCTTGATGAAACTGATGGCAGTGCTTGAGTCAAGGTTCTTGATAGGCTTGGCTTCGATCCATTTCGTGAACTTGTCGACTACCACGAGAAAATGAGTGAACCACTTCTACCGGTCTTGCAGGGTCCAACCATATCCAACCCCTAGACTGCGAACGGCCAGACGAGTGGAATAGTCTTCAAGGCAGATGCAGGCTTCTGAGACATGTTGGAGTAGAACTGGCAGCCTGTGCACTTGTCGACTATATTTTTTGCCATCTCATTTGTACGCAGCCAATAGAATCCCGCTCGGTATGCTTTGGCCACGATGGTCCGAGAGGATGCATGTGACCACAGGTCCCCGAGTGGATCTCATTTAAAATCATTCAACCTTCTTCTGGGGAGATGCAACGCTGAGCCACTCATGTGACACTTTCCGTGTAAAGCTGTCCTATTATCATGATGAAAGCTTTCGATCGACAGACAATCTGGCGGGCCTCATTTTCATCTTCTGGGAGTTCCTGCCTGAGAAGGTACGCGATATATGGCACCGTCTAGTTGAGCATGATCACCAAAACTTCCATGACCAGGTCGACAACAGCTGGGACTTCAATCTCAGTCGGATGGGTTGAACTTATCGGTTGTGGGGGCTCTTCCCTGAAGGGATCTTCTTGTACTAACGGGGTGTGGAGATGCTCCAAGAACACATTACTGGGGATAGGCTTCCGAGTGGAACCTATCTTCGCCAGATAATCAGCAGCTTGATTCTTGATTCGGGGTATGTGGTGGAGCTCTAACCCCTCAAACTTCTTCTCTAGCTTTCTTAATGCATTGCAATAACCGATCATTGCTAGACTCCTGATGTCCCATTCCTTAATTACTTGATTAACCACTAAGTCTGAGTCGCCGTAGACCATCAAGCGTCGGACGCCGAGTGAATTGGCCATACGTAACCCATACAATAGTGCCTCATACTCAGCTTCATTATTTGAAGAATCAAAGTGAATCTGGAGGACATAGCTGAGCTTGTCACCTCTTGGGGATACCAAAACCACTGCTGCACCAGAGCCATTCAACATCTTGGACCCATCAAAGAACATAGTCCAATGCTCCGAGTGAATCTGAGTCGGTTGCTGCTGTTCAATCCACTCTGCGAGGAAATCCGCTATTATTGTTACTTGATGGCTTTCTTTGCCTCAAACTTGATATCCAATGGAAGGAGTTCAATCGCCCACTTTGCCACTCGACCAGTTGCATCTCTATTGTTCATAATTTCTGATAATGGAGCTTCGCTAACGACTGAAACTGAGTGGTCTGATAAGTAGTGTGCAACTTTCTTCATGGTCAAGTAAATTCCATATACAAGCTTCTGATAATGGGGATATCTCTGCTTGGAAGGAGTCAAGACTTCAGAAATATAATACAGAGGGCGCTGAACTTTGTAGGCTTTGCCTTCTTATTCCCGCTCGACCATGAGCACTTTGCTGACAAGTTGTCCAGTGGCTGCGACGTAAAGCAGTAAAGGCTCTTTGCTGATTGGAGCGGCAAGCACCTGCTGGGTGGAAAGCAGGGCTTTGAGCTCTTCAAACGCTACTTTAGCTTTATCATTCCACTCAAATTTGTTAGACTTCTTCATTAGTCGGTAAAGAGGTAATGCCTTTTCACCGAGCCGTGAGATGAATCGACTCAATGCACCCAAACGACCAGTAAGCTTCTGAACATTGTGTACACGCACAGGGCGTTTCATTCGGAGGATTGTGCCAACCTTCTCTGGGTTTGCGTCGATCCCTCGTTTGGAAACGAGGAAACTGAGCAACTTTCCACCTGGGACTCCGAATGTGAACTTTGACGGATTGAGCTTGATATCATATCTTCTTAAGTTGGCAAAGGTTTCAGCGAGGTCAGTCAGTAGGTCGGAACCTTTATGCGACTTGACCATGATGTCATCCATGTATGCTTCCACATTACGACTTATTTGAGTGAGCAGGCACTTCTGAATCATGCGCATGGACGTGGCACCAGCATTCTTGAAGCCAAAGGGCATAGTAACATAGCAAAAATACCTGAATGGGGTGATGAAAGCTGTTTTTATTTCATCGGGTCCATACAGTCGGATCTGATGGTACCCGGAATAAGCATCCAAAAAGTACAATCGCTCACACCCCGCAGTTGAGTCGACTATCTAGTTGATGCGGGGCAGATGAAAATGATATTTCGGGCAGGCCCGATTTATATGCTTGAACACAATACAGGTTAGAAATGACTTATCTTTCTTGGGCACCATAACAACATTGGCAAGCCACTCGGAGTGGTATATCTCGCGGATGAACTCAGCAGCCAGAAGCCGAGCCACCTCCTCGCCAATTGCCTTCCTCTTCTCCGTGGCGGACCGACGGAGATGCTCTTTAACGGGTTTTGCTTTCGGTCGACCCGCAAATGGTGCTCAGCTTGTCCCCTGGGTACACCCAACATGTCTGGTTTCCATGCGAAGATGTCCCAGTTCTCACGGAGGAACTGGATGAGCGCTTCTTCCTATTTGCCGTCGAGTGTTGTTGAGATATGAGTCAAAGCTGCATTGGGATCAGTCAGGTGCATGTGAACCGGTTTTGTTTCCCCAGACCACTAAAATGCAGACTCTGAAGCAGGCCTCTTGGCACGCAACAAATCACTTGGTTCTTGCATCTCTACTGCTGCCATCTGTTCATAGGTGTTCTTTGGGCCCTTCTAGAGGAAATCTTCTGCTCTCTGCCGATTTCCAGTGATTGTGATCACGCCTCTAGGGCCAAGTATCTTCAACTTGAGGTACACGTAATACGGTCGAGCCATGAAACGAGCATATGCAGGTCTGCCCAGAATAGCATGATAGGCACTGTCAAAGTCCACCACCTCAAACGTCAACTTTTCCTTGCGGTAATTCTTTGAATCACCGAAAACCACATCAAGAGTGATGTGACTGAGTGAATTGGCTTTCTTTTCTGGGATGACACCATGGAATCTCATGTTGCTCTCGCTGAGTTTGGACATCGGAATGCCCATCCCTCATAGAGCCTCAGCATCCAATATATTCAAACCACGGCCACCGTCCATCAAAACCTTGGTCAGTCGAGTGCCCCCAATGACTGGGTCGACCACCAACGCTTGTAGCCCAGGGGTAGCAACGTGCACTGGGTGGTCGGACTGGTCAAATGTAATGGTTTTTTTTGACAACTTCAAATATGTCGCCGTTGCCGGAGCAACCATGTTTACTTCTCTGTTAATAACTTTAAGTCGACTTTTTCTCTCGAGGTTAGCAAAAATCACCAAAGTGGCATTGACATTGGGGTAACCACCATCTTCCTATTTGTCCTCCTCCTTATCAGACTCTATGTCCTTTTCATTGGGCTGGCCCTCTCGGAAACTCTGAATTAGGAGTCGACACTGTCGAGTGGTATGCTTCGGAAGAATCAAGTTTCCCTCTTCATCTTTTTTGGTGTGTACATGACACGGTAAATCAACCACATCATTTCCCGCTTGATGTTTCACTGTTTTGGGGGGTCCAAGGCTCTTTAGGCTTCCCCTTGAACTTCCCTTAATTCAAAACTGCGGCCTTAGCAGGACCTGCAGCCTTAGCTTTTCGTTTCTGCTTCCGACTGGAGTTTCCTCCTCCTGTGTCCTAGGCGACTGATTTGTTCTTGCCACTCCGAAGTTAGTCCTCTTCTTCGCCGTTAGCGTATCGAGTGGCAATCTCCATCATCCGAGTCAGAGACATGTCTCCGGTCCGACCGAACTTCAGATTGAGCTATCTGTAGTGAATGCCTTCTTTAAAGGCACAAACTGCTTGGTGCTCTGACACATTCTCCACTGTGTGATGAAGGGTAGTCCATCTCTAGATATAATCTCTTAAAGTCTCATTCTGTTCTGAACACAATGCTATAATTCGGCCAATCCGGCAGGTCGCTTGCAGGTACCTTCAAACGTTTTGGTAAACACTCGGGCTAACTCTTCCCAATTGAAAATGCTCCCAGGGGCCAACTGATTTAACCTAGCTCTGGCAGAACCCTCAAGCATCAAAGGGAGGTGTTTCATGGCCACCTCGTCGTTGGCACCACCGATGTGCACTGCCACTCGGTAATCTTCCAACCAAGTGTCGGGCTTCGACTCTCTGGTGCACTTACTTATACCGGTCGCCAACCTGAAGTTGTGAGGGATCTCAGTGGCTCGGATGGCTCTTTTGAAGCACTCGGGGCTGGAAACGTGCACTCTGCTTCCACTGGGTCGGTCTCTATCCAGCCCTTCTCTGTATGCTCTATTTCCGTCGACCAAACCTTGCGCAAGGACTGATCTCGCATCGAACCCAGGCTCTATTGGGTCGACTGGAACTCTGCGGTCATTACCATACGGGCGCCTGTCGTCACACCGCCGGGGCGCGTATGACCCGCCCCTCAGAGGAGGCGAAGGCACACGACGGTGGTTGTCACGGGCGTACTCACGATCAAACTCTCCGTGGGGCTCTTCCCAGGTGCCAATCTCAACGGTGATCATGATCTTCACGTGGCAAAGGCGACCCAAGACTGTGTGCCGACTGAATTGTGTCTGCCCTCAGTGAGCTGTTGTGGATCCTGTTGCGCGACTGAGAAACGACGGAGTTTTGCTCTCCTGCTTCCTGGAGCAGCGCTCGGATCTGCTCCAAGCCTCTTCCAGCCTCAGAACGGGATGGCTGAATAGATTCTGCTATACGTGCAGTAGCTATAAGATTCTGGATCGGAGTGCGGTATACCTGGGGTTCAGGCGGAAACAATTGTCATTGTCATTGACTGGATTCAGTGATCAGTCGACGAGCGCATTCGTCGAGAGAATGTTGAAGGTTCTCCAGATGCCGCGCTCAGCCAACATGGCCAGACACGCAACCTCCTAGGCCTGAGCCTCGGCAGTCTCCCCCGTGATGGGGGTCTGGAGAGCCTCCACTTTGTGGCAGTGCAACTCTTCCCTCTGCTGCGAATTGAGAGGTTGGGACTCGTACTCATCATGGTCATACGACGGGCCATCACCGTCGCCATTGCCCCCATTGCGGCGAAACCCGAGTGGGCTGTGACGGGAGTCGACCATGAGAACTTCTGTCGCGGGGTCGCTGCTCCCATGCTTGGAAAGAGTATCCGCGAAGCTAGTTGACAGGTCGAATGGTCCGTAGAGAAATTCATTGGACTCGATCGTCGCGACTTGAGGAGTGGCCGTCTGGCGGGCCACTACATGCTTTACCCACCGCTGGAGCCGCGACCGACCGGATTGCTTGCGGCGGCGTCCAGCGGAGTGAGAGGATGATGTGATAGCCGACCGATATGGGGTCGACGGCTATCGCAGAAGAACGCTGCAGGCACTCGCGCGGAAGTGCGATGCCCCGCAGATCAGAAGAGCCTTGACATTGAGGGGGGCTTATTGAAGCCAGGCGGAGTCGTTGGTGACGAAAGTGAGCGTGCTGAGTCGGAACTCACGACCCACGACCAAACCACCGCCGGAAACCATGTTGATGGAGATCGGAAAAAATGCAACCTCACCAGAAGTTGCCAAGATGCTTTGCACCACGGTGGGCGCCAACTGTCGTGGTACTAAGTCTGACAGTAAGAGTAGGGGGTACGTATGAGAAGGCAAGGCCCTAGCTATGACGAGATTGTACACACGAGTTTACGAGTTCAGGCCCCTCTCGGAGGAGGTAAAAGCCCTACGTCTCGGTGCCCTGAGGTGGTCGACTGGAATATGGGTGTGTGTGTTACAGGGGGTGAGAACCCTTGTGCCAGAGGAGGGGGATGGCTTATATAGAGTGCGCTAGGACCCCGGCCGTCCCCCGTTATAGAGTTCAATGTACATTAAGATAGAGCATTACTTGTAACACCAGCTATAAAGAGCTATTAATGATCTTTAAGACTACGGAGTGAACGCCTGACCATTGCCATCCTGAGTGACTCTAGGTATCGTCAATACCCTCTATGATATTTATGTTCATGGTGTTCATATCCTACTCATGCTAGTATCCAATGTTACTTATGCATAATGCATATTCATGACTGTTGTTGCTCTCTAGCTGGCTGCTTCTCAACCTATTTGCTATCCTTCACCTGTACTAAGTGGTAACTCTGCTTGTACATCAAACACCTGAAACCCAAGTTATTCCAGATGAGTCCACCATGCCTACCTATATGCGGTATTACCCTGCTGTCCTAAGTAAATTTGCATGTGCCACGTCTAAAAACTTCAAATAAATACCTCTTTTGTGTGCCTGGATTGTTCATAGAGCGACATGAGGTAGTTGATATCTTCCATGCTAAGCGGGTTATTCTCAGGTTGGCTGTTTATTCACTCACCATTGCACAAGAAAAGAGCGGTAATAGGGATTCCCAGTCCCAAATTGCAAAAATAAGTTATCAATAATCAAACAAAAACTCCTATGGCGCAAAATATTTACTTTACCGTTTGGGAACCGCTACTAATTTGGTTAGCATGGAAGATATTGATAACTGATGGTCGCGAAGTAAAAAAGAAGGGTGCATGTCTCAAATTTTCATTTACCTCTGTTTTGAAAAGTTGAGCTCTGGCACCTCTGCAAATCACTGCTTCCCTCTGCGACGGGACTATCTATTTACTTTTATATTGTGTGATCACCTTCTCAAATAAGCACCAGAACCTGAGAGCACTGCTGCCATGTTGATGCATTGTGTGTAGTTAATGTTGGGTGTATCATGACTGGATCTTTTCTACCATGAATTACAATGTTTAGTCGCTGCTTGAACTTTGGGGGTGCTCTGCATTTATGTTTTGCGGTATCAGAAAGGGCTAGCGAGATACCCCTATTGTCATATTATATCATGGTTGTTTTGACAACGTGTTGCTATTTGAGATGTCTTATTATTTCTCTCTAGTTGATTATGTCATTGATATGAGTTAATATAATTTCTAAGAGTTATTTTTAACATGGTTAGTTATAATCTTTGCTGAAAATCTGGTGTTGTTTAAGCTTATTTATGAAACAGGATCAAAAGAGTTCATAAAAGTTTTTCTTTTTCGCTTTCAGTTTATCAACTGAATTGCTTGAGGACAAGCAAAGGTTTAAGCTTGGGGGAGTTGATACGTCTCCGTTGCTGTTTGAATGAAACTAACCCAGACTGACGTTGTTTTTCAGCAAAACTACCATGGTGTTGTTTTTGTGCAGAAATAAAAGTTCTCGGAATGGAACGAAACTTTGCGAGGATTTTTCATACAATACAAGAAAATATATGGAGGCAAGAACCAGCGGAGGGGGGCACCTCAGTGGGAACAACCCACCAGGGCGCGCGACCCCATCCAGGCGCGCCCCAGTGGGTTGTCCCCACCTGGTGGCCCCGAACACCCTGAAACCAATGCTATAAAAATCCTATTTTTCAAGAAAAAAATAGGAAGAGAGAATTATCGCGTTTCACAAGATGGAGCTGCCGCCGCCTCCTGTTCTTCATCAGGTGGCCAGATATGGAGTCCGTTGGGGGCTCCTGAGAGGGGGATCTTCGATCTTCGTCATCACCAGCACTTCTCCATCGCCAATTCCATGATGCTCCCCACCGGGAGTGAGTAATTCCTTCATAGGCTCGCTGGTCGGTGAGGTGTTGGATGAGATTCATCATGTAATCGAGTTAATTTTGTTACAGCCTGATACCTAGTATCCACTATGTTCTGAGATTGATGTTGCTATGACTTTGCCATGCTTAATGCTTGTCACTTTGGGCCCGGGTGCCATGATTTCAGATCTGAACCGTTTATGTTATCCCCATTATATTCATGTTCTAGATCCGATCTTGCAAGTTATAGTCACCTACTACATGTTATGATACGGCAACCCCGGAGTGAAAATAGTCGGGACCACTCCCGGTGATGACCGTAGTTTGAGGAGTTCATGTATTCACCGTATGTTAATGCTTTGTTCCGGTTCTCTATTAAAAGGAGGCCTTAATATCCCTTAGTTTCCAATAGGACCCCGCTTCCACGAGAGGGTAGGACAAAATATCTCATGCAAGTTCTTTCCATAAGCATGTATGACTATTTATGGAATACATGCCTACATTATATTTATGAATTGGAGCTAGTGTCGTGTCGCCCTAGGTTATGACTGTCTCATGATGAATATCATCCAACATATCACTGATCCAATGCCTACGAATTTATCTTATATTGTTCTTGCTAAGTTACTACTGTTGCTACTGTTATCGCTACTGCTACAAAATCACTGCTATCACTGTTACCGTTACTATTGTTGTTGCTACTATTATCAAAACTATCATACTACTTTGATACTGATCACTTTGCTGCAGATAATTAATCTCCAGGTGTGGTTGAATTGACAACTCAGCTGCTACTACTTGCAAATATTCTTTGGCCCCCCTTGTGTCGAATCTATAAATTTGGGTTGAATACTCTACCCTCGAAAACTGTTGCGATCCCATATACTTGTGGGTTATCAAGAACTTTTTCTGGTGTCGTTGTTGGGGAGCATAGCTATATTTGTTGAGTCACTTGGGATTATTATCATATTATCACTATGAAGAATCTGAAGGATGCGAAGACTAAGATTTTTCCCTCAAAGACGAGGGGAGGTAAGGAACTGCCATCCAGTGCCGCTTTAGATTCACCTTCTGTTATAAGTAAACTTGCAACACCACCACAAGCTATTAATTCTAATATGTTGCAAGTTGTTGATGATGCTACTTCTGCTATTAATTCTACTCATGATGATGCTAGTACCTTGCTTGATGATGATGTGCCACTAGGGGAATTTCTTGATGAACAAATTGCTAGAATAAGACAACATGATATTGTTGAATCTGATGATGAGCTTGAAATTGAAAATCTTGAAACACCTACTAGAACTAGTCCTCCTAGATATGAATTGCCAAAGGTACCGGAAGGTTATGCTATGAGTGAGAAGGCAACTAGTGATATTCTTGCTTGTAAGGATAGAGATGATCTAGAGAAATTATTATGCAAGTATAAAGAAAGATCTTGGAATGCCAAAATGAAATGTGATCCTAAGTTTGATACTTCACCTATCTTTATTGATGATAAGGATTATGGATTCTCTGTCGACCAAGAGTTAATTACTTTGGTTGAATCTGATCCTTTCCATGGTTATGAAACTGAAACTGTTGTGGCACATCTTACTAAGTTGAATGGTATAACCACCCTTTTTTCTCATGATGAGAAGATTCACTATTATTATATTCTCAAGTTATTTACATTCTCAATAAAGGGTGATGCTAAAGCTTGCTACAATACTCTTGCTCATGTTTGTGCGCATAGTCCCCAGGATATGATTTATTACTTCTCTAAAAAATATTTCCCTGCTCATACGAAAAAAGCTGCCTTGCAGGAAATATTTAACTTTGTGCAGATTGAATAAGAGAGTCTCCCACAAGCTTGGGGAAGGCTTCTCCAATTGTGTAATGCTTTGCCTGATCATCCTCTTAAGAAAAATGAAATACTTGATATCTTCTACAATAGACTAACCGATACTTCTAGGGATTTCCTATATAGTTGTGCTAGTTGTGTTTTCAAGAAACAAACTATTTGGCAAGCTGAAGAATTATTGAATAACATATTGAAAAATTATGATGATTGGACTCCTCCTGAAACACCGATTAAACCCACTCCAAAGAAGAGGGATATCTTATATCTCAGTCCTGAAGATATGCAAGAGGCAAAGAAATCTATGAAGGAAAAAGGTATTAAAGACGAGGATGTTAAAATTTTACCACCTATTGAGGAAATACATGGGCCTGAAGCACCACCACCACCTAAGGTGGTAGAGGTAAAATCTTTAATGAAATTCAATGATAGTGATGACCCTCGTAATAAACATCCTAGTCAATGCCTTTATGAGTTTGATAATTACATTAGAAAGCAAGATCACTTCAATGCAAATGTTATGAAACAATTGAAATACAACTCTGATATGATTGCTCGCTTAAGTGACTTGTTATTTAGAATCTCAAATGATGTTAGAGGTGTAGGAATGCCTCTATGGTTCAAACTCAATTAGAACAAGTTGTTAAATCTCAAAGAGAGTTGCTTGATGAAATGAATAATAATATAAGTGACTTTGCTGTTAGAGTAGCAACTAGAGGAGGTAAAATGACTCAGGAACCACTTTATCTTGAGGGAAACCAAAAAAGAATTGAACAAGACTCTCAAAGAATTAACACTAATGCACCTAGTCCTTCTAAAAAGAAAAAGAAGAAGAAAAATAATAGGACTTTGCATGCCTCTAGTGAACCTGAAATAGGAAATCTCCTGATAATGATAATGAAGTTTCTATCTCTGATGTTGAAACTCAATCTGGTAATGAACACTCACCTTCTAATAATGAAAAAGATAATGATGAGGTTCATGAAGACACTCAACCTAATAATAAAGAACTGAACAATGATGTTGAGATAGAACCTGATGTTGATCTTGATAACCCACAACCCAAGAATAAAAGATATGATAGAAGAGACTTTGTTGCTAGAAAACATGGAAAGGAAAGAGAACCACGGGTTCAAAAGTATATGCCCTTTCCACCTAAGTCAACTAAAAAGAAAGATGGTGAAGAATTTGAACGCTTTGCTGAAATGAATAGGCCAGTATTTTTTCGTACCCGCTTGACTGATATCTTAAAAATGCCTCCTTATGCAAAGTACCTGAAAGACATCATCACCAATAAGAGAAAAATACCGGAAGCTGAAATCTCCACTATGATTGCTAATTACACTTTTAAGGATGGAGTACCTAAAAAACTTGGAGATCCGAGAATACCAACTATACCTTACTCCATTAAAAGAAATTATGTGAAACTGATTTATGTGATTTGGGAGCTGGTGTTAGTGTTATGTCTTTCTCTTTAAATAAATACTTGATTTGAATAAACTCACACCTACAGAAATGTCTTTGCAAATGGCTGACAAATCAACTGCCATACCTATCGGTATTTCTGAGGATGTGCCCGTTGTTGTTGCTAATGTTACTATATTGGCTGACTTTGTTATACTTGAGATGCCCGAGGATGACAACATGTCGATTATCCTTGGTAGACCCTTCTTGAAAACTGCAGAAGCTGTTATTGATTGCAATAAAAGCAAGGTCACTTTTCATATCAATGGTAATGAGCATACGGTGCACTTTCCAAAGAAACAATTCCAAGTGAATGGTATTAATGTTATTGAAAAATCTCTGACAATCACTATTGGAAGTTTTCAACTACCTCTGCCAACTGTCAAAAAGAAATATGAAATGCTTATTGTTGGGGACATTCATATCCCCATTAATGTAACTTAGTGATTTACGAAAGTTCTTTGGTTTCATGCTAATCGAAAGTGGTTGTTAATAAGACTTGATCAACCTTATTAATGGATCCTTTTTGAGAGGTATGAAGTTGATGAATTTAGTGAACACTACCTTTTGTCCCTACCTTTTTTCTTTATGTTTTTAGTAGTTAAATAAAATAAAATGCCATGCTTTGTCTGTTTTCTGAGTTTTTCGTGCAAAAAAAAGACCCAAAATAAAAGTTCTCGAAATGCTCTAAAATTTTAATACGATTTTTTTTGGAATTTTTGGTGCAAATAATATCAGAGGGAGGTGCACCAAGTGGGCACAACCCACCTGAACGTGCCAGGACCCCCAGGCGCGCCCTAGTGGGTTTGTGGTCCCCACGTGGGCCCCCTCACTCACTTCTTCTTCCCACATCACCACTTTCCTCCATAAAAAATCACCATTGCTATCTCTCTTGTGTTCTGCTCCTAAAACCGCGGATTTCGATCTCTTTGCTCGAAGCTCCGTTTTCGAAACTATTTCAGGGAATTGTTGCTTGGTATGTGACTCCTCCATGTGTATAATTAGTTTTTGTATTAGTGGTTTATATTTTGAATAATTAGCTACTCTTGGTGCTGCTGTAGATGAGCTTGCATGTTGAATTCTTAGATTTCTAAGCAGTTTAAATGATTGCTATGTCCTCTATACATCCCTATGAGTAGTTGCTATCATTTTTGTAAAGTTTTGTTGTGAAAAATTTTGTGGACTAAAAATTTCAGAATTTTGTTCATAGGAAAAAAAGATGAGTTTCTTTAGGAAGTTTGTTTCCAAGAAGAACTCCAAAGGGGTTATTGGGAAGTCATCTGACAATGATCTCCATACCCGGAGGTTGGCGGAGCTACAGCCATGTGAGTGGCCGCATAATCCGTTCATGGAAGGGGCTGGAATCCTTCAAGAGTTCACACAATATGCTGCTAATGCCGGCCTCACCGACTTCATCGCAGCTGAATGCGAAAAGTATCATCTCCTCACAAATTCCTTTGTGCAAAATTTTCATTTCTATTCTAAGAATAATCCCCCTGAGGTGTCATTTAATTTATATGCTGAAAACCACTAGATACCACTTACTGAATTTTGTGACATATGCATGCTTCCTTCTGATGGTGATTTGGAAGAGCCTAAGCCCTCAGAGTTTGAAGCCTTTTACCGTACTATGACAGTGGGGGATGAGAGAGGAGTATCGAGTACCATCGCTGCTAGCTTGCATTTTCCTGTTGTGCATTACTTTGCTATATTTATTGCAATATGCTTACTTGGTAGAGAAAAGGTGGGTGCACTTAGGGCCCGAGACTTTGCTGTTTTGTGTTGCGTACTTTATGGCGACAACACTTATAGCATGGGAGCTATTGGGGCACATCGCCTTCACCTTAACAGATCTAAGACTAAAATACATGGGGCATTTACGCTACTTGCTTGGCGACTCACTTTAACGTGCAAATATGCCAACATGATCATCCTTTGCCCAGGGTTTACTTAGGTAGAGCAGCTATGGAGGACCAACAGTTTATTGCTGTTGATTACCCTGATATTGATATGCCTTACAACTTAGTTTTCAGTGTGAAAACTCGTGATATATTCCCTTGCCTGCACCTGCTTTGTTTGATCATGTTGTCAGGGGCGGATACAGGATTATGCCTGAGGACATTATCGCTTACCAGAACAATCTGGCTACGGCACAGGAGGAGCCTCAGCAGTGGGACCCTCAGGTGCCCGCTCCCAGCACTTCAACATTGGACCTCACGGTTTCTAGGACTGGTGATTACCAAGTTAGGCCAAAATCCTAAACTTTGGGGAGTACGTATTTCCACCAACATTACATTCATGTTCACACATTTCATTCCAGTTGTCAGTGTTCACACTTTTCCATTGTATTTTCCATGTTAAATTTATTTTCTCACTTTCTTATTGTGTGTTTGAAAAACTTTGAGAAAATCCAAAAATATGTTTCTTGCTTCTTTTTTATTTTTATTCCTAGTTTAAATTTTTGTAGCACTAAAAAGAAAACCCAAAAAGTTTTCCTTGTTCTTCTGTTACTTGTTGGGAGCTTTCCCGTGTAAATATTTTTTATCATTTTTTGTTTTTCTCTTTTCATTTGCTTGTTTACAAAAACCAAAAACTCCAAAAATATTTCGGTGTGTTTCTCTAGATTTCTTTTCTTTTTATTGAGTCATACCGAGGAAAAGACCATGATGAAAATGTTGAGTGGCTCTCATTTGCATTATTGTTGATCTGACAAAGAGCCCATATTACCTTATCTTCTCCTCTTGAATAAAATGTTTACAGATTATAGCTTAGTCCACGGCACTCTTGCACTATTATTATTTTCAAATCGTTAGGTCATGTAAGTGAAAGGCAATAATGACGATATTCGATGAAGTGGCCGTGGCAGAGAGAAACGGTTATGAACTCGACTTGTTCTATTTTTGTAAACATATTTAACCTAGTATCCATGATTCGACCTATTATGATCAAACATGTTTGCAATGACAATTAGAGATTATAGTTTCTCATGCCATGCATAAGTAGCTAGGAGTGGATAATGATTCATCTTGGATGTCAACATTGCATTAAAATGATTGTGATGTAGTATGATGATATGGTATCCTCCTCTGAATGTTCGAGTGGCTTGAATTGCCACATGTTCATGCACGTAGTTGAATCAAAACCAACATACCCTCTATGATATTTATGTTCATGGTGTTCATATCCTACTCATGCTAGCATCCAATGCTACTTATGCATAATGCATGTTCATGACCATTGTTGCTCTCTAGCTGGCCGCTTCTCAACCTATTTGCTATCCTTCGCCTGTACTAAGTGGGAACTCTACTTGTACATCAAATATATGAAACCCAAGTTATTCCAGATGAGCCCACCATACCTACCTATATGCGGTATTACCCTGCCGTCCTAAGTAAATTTGCATGTGCCACCTCTAAAAACGTGAAATAAATATCCCTTTTGTGTGCCTGGATTGTTCATAGAGTGATAGGAGGTAGTTGGTACCTTCCATGCTAAGCGGGTTATTCTCAGGTTGGCTGTTTATTCAGTCACCATTACATGAGAAAAGAGCGGTAATAGGGATTCCTAGTCCCAAATTGCAAAAGGAACTTATAAATAATCAAACAAAAACTCCTATGGTGCAAAAACCTTTACTTTACCGCTTGGGAACCGCTAATAATTTGGTTAGCGTGGAAGATATTGATAATTGATGGTCGCAAAGTAAACAAGAAGGGTGCATGTCTCAAAATTTCATTTACCTCTATTTTAAAAACTTGAGCTCTGGCACCTCTGCAAATCACTGCTTCCCTCTGCAAAGGGACTATCTATTTACTTTTATGTTGTGTCATCACCTTCTCAAATAAGCGCCAGAACCTAAGAGCACTGCTGTCATGCTGATGCATTGTGTGTAGTTAATGTTGGGTGCATCATGACTGGATTTTTTCTACCATGAATTACAATGTTTAGTCGCTGCTTGAACTTTGGGGGTGCTCTACATTTATGTTTTGCGGTATCAGAAAGGGCTAGAGAGATACCACTATTGTCATATTATATCATGTTTGTTTTGGCAACGTGTTGCTGTTTGAGATGTCTTATTACTGTTCTCTAGTTGATTATGTCATTGATATGAGTTAATATAATTTCTAAGAGTTATTGTTGACATGGTTAGTTATAATCTTTGCTGAAAATTTGGGTGCTGTTTAAGCTTATTTATGAAACAAGAGCAAAAGAGTTCTTAAAACTTTTTCTTCTTCACTTTCAGTTTATCAACTAAATTACTTGAGGACAAGCAAAGGTTTAAGCTTGGGGGAGTTGATACATATCCGTCGTATCTACTTTTCCTAATGCTTTTCCTCTTGTTTTGGACGGTAGTTTTCATGATTTGAGTGAAACTAACCTGGAATGATGTTGTTTTTAGCAGAACTACCATGGTGTTGTTTTTGTGCAGAAATAAAAGTTCTCAGAGTGGAATGAAACTTTGCGAGATTTTTTATACGAAAATATATCGAGCCAAGAACCACCGGAGGGGGGCACCTGGGTGGGCACAACCCACCAGGGCGATCCACCCCCTCCAGGCATGCCCAGGTGGGTTGTCCCCACCTGGTGGCCCCGAAGACCCTGAAACCAACGCTATAAAAATCCTATTTTTCCAAAAAAAATAGGGAGAAAGAATTAGCACATTTCACGAGACATAGCCGATTCCATCTCCTGTTCTTCATTGGGAGGCCAGATCTGGAGTCTGTTTGGGGCTCCGGAGAGGGGGATCTTTGATATTCGTCATCACCAACACTTCTCCATAGCCAATTCAATGATGCTCCCCACCGGGAGTGAGTAATTCCTTCATAGGATTGCTGGTCGGTGAGGAGTTGGATGAGATTCATCATGTAATCGAGGTAGTTTTGTTAGGCCCAATCCCTAGTATCCATTATGTTCTGAGATTGATGTTGCTATGACTTTCCATGCTTAATGCTTGTCACTTTGGGACCGGGTGCCATGATTTCAGATCTGAACCATTTATGCTATCACCATTATATTCATGTTCTAGATCCAATCTTGTAAGTTATAGTCACCTACTACGTGTTATGATCCGCCAACCCCGGAGTGACAATAGTCAGGACCACTCCCGGTGATGACCGTAGTTTGAGGAGTTCATGTATTCACCGTGTGTTAATGCTTTGTTCTGGTTCTCTATTAAAAGGAGGCCTTAATATCTCTTAGTTTCCAATAGGACCCCTCTACCACAGGAGGGTAGGACAAAAGATGTCATGCAAGTTCTTTCCTTAAGCACGTATGACTATTTACGGAATACATGCCTAAATTATATTTATGAACTGGAGCTAGTGCCGTATCACCCTAGGTTATGACTCTCTCATGATGACTATCATCCAACAAATCACCGATCCAATGCTTACAAATTTATCTTATATTGTTCTTGCTAAGTTACTACTGTTGATACTGCTATCGTTATTGCTACAAAATCACTACTATAAAATCACTGCTATCACTGTTACCGTTACTATTGTTGTTGCTACTAATATCAAAACTATCATACTACTTTTCTACTGATCACTTTGTTTCAGATAATCAATATCCAGGTGTGGTTGAATTGACAACTCAGCTGCTAATATTTGCAAATATTCTTTGGGTCCCCTTGTGTCGAATCTATAAATTTGGGTTGAATACTCTACCCTCGAAAACTATTGCGATCCCATATATTTGTGGGTTATCAGTTTGGCAATTAGTTTTCTAGAGAAAATAATATTTGACATGTGCTACACAGGGATGGAAGCAAAACCTGAATTGATTAGAGTTAATCTAGCTGCATGTGAAAGCTTATTAGCCTTATAACCAGTCAATTTAACTTTGAATTTATCGACAACAAAGTTATAAGCACTAGATCTATCCTTGTCAAGGAGAATTAAGGGGTGCCCTAAATAGGTAGAATTGTTAATAATATCCTACACCGGTAAGATTCTCTTAATATCCTCCTTATTGATCTCATCGACATTTTTGCTAAAAATAATAGCCGACTTACTCCAGTTTGGCATTTGACCTGAAAGGTTGCAAAACCTTTGAAGGATTTGATGCATATGCATAGCTTCTGCAGCTGTAGCCTGTCCACAAATCAGTAAATCATCATCAAATATTAAGGAGTGAATAGGAGGACACCCTGGTCCTAAAGTTATTCCTCATAACTGGTCAGCACACATGGCTTCCTATAGAGAGATTGTCAACTCATTGATGGCCGGGGACAAAGGACATCCTTGCCTAATACCTCTGCTACTCTGAAAGCGTCCATAGGATTGACCATTAATGATGTCTGAGAAAGTGGGGATAGCCATGAAAGCATAAATTTAACTTATAAAGTGAGCTTGCATTCCTTTGCGAGTTAACGCTTTAACAATGAAATCCCACTCTATCCTATCAAATGCCTTAGCAAGATCTATTTTAACCATAAAAACAGGATGTTTCCAAGATTTAAGATTAAAGGAATAAGTAATTTCTTGATCAATAATAATGTTATTACTAATCCTTCTGCCAGGCACAAAAGCTTGTTCAGAGTCATGAATATAGTTAGATAAGTGCGGTTTAAGCCTATTTGCAAGTGTTTTAGCGACAATTTTTTAGATCACATTACAAAGGCTAATAGGTATAAAATCTTGAGGGATGAGTGGCACAATTTTCTTGGGAATCAAAACAATATTAGTATCATTCATATGATTATGGAGATTACCTTGTAAGTAGAAATCTTTGACTAACTTGGTTACTTCGTCACCTATCCATTCCCATGTGGCCAAATAGAACTCCACATTAAATCCATCTAGTCCCGGTGAAGCATTCCTTTTCATGGTCTTTAAGGTCTCCAAGATCTCATTTTTATCTGGGATGCTATAAGTAAAGTCACCTTCATTTTCCTGATAAGATGTGTGCAAGTAAGGCCTGTCATGACTCACGTTAGAGGAGGAAAAAATATTTTGAAAATAATTGATGAATGTCTTGGCAATAGCATGAGGTTCAATTTGAATATTCTCATTCTCATACTTAATCGAAACAATTCTATTTTCCTCCTCCTTTTAATGGCAAGACTTGCCGAGCTCCACGTTGATGCACAATTCCATCAATTTCGGCTGCTTAACCAAGGCTTCGGTCCGCTGATACCAGTACACCGCTGTGGCGAACCAAGAAACAGCGGACCAACTCCATCTCCTCTAGATCAATTTAACCGCGACCTTTGAACCATCCAACCTTGCCAATGATACCACTTATAAGAATAAATCTGAGACACACAATTGATCTATCGAGGATCAAGCAATCACACAAGCACGACACCGAGATTTATTAACGAAGTTCACCAATATGGCTACATCCCCGAGACCTAACTATGAGCGCTCCTCCCCATGAAACTGTTATAATACCGCACCCTAGCCACCCGGGTGCCAGCACATTGCCGTCGGCTCCCCGCGTGCCTGTGCTATTATGTTGGCATACGTTACATCATGTGTCTAACCCCACTATATATGAGAGGCCTAGATTAAAAATGTCCTACTAGGGCATGACTCCATATCCTATCTAAACACAATACAACTCATAGTCCAATTGTAACCTCCCATGTACACAATATTCGACACAACTCTAACAGCTCTGCCGTCTCATCCGCTTGAGAGACAACAAACTCCGCCTCCACGCCCTCCATGTAGAAGCCCGAAGCAGGCACCTACACCTGCTTTGGCTGCTCTGCCACGTCCATTTCCTCCTCCTCCACCTCCATCGGAGCTGGCTACTACTCCTCTCCCTCCGCCTCCTCCTCCACCTGATCCACCTCCTCTTTCGGCTCTAGCGAGAACAGAGGCAGCCATGCAGCAATGCGGGTGACGTGTGATAACCTAGAAGTATAGGGGGTCGTTTGTAGCCTTCTTCAATAAATAAGCGTGTCGAACCCAACGAGGAGCTAAAGGCAGAACAAATATTCCCTCAAGTTCAATCGACCACCGATACAACTCTACGCACACTTGACATTTGCTTTACCTAGAACAAGTATGAAACTATTTTACAAGAATAAAACTATGAGTACTTTGCAAGAATAAAACAATGAATAAATTGCAAGGTAGTAAAAGTGGATAGCTTTTGTCAACAAGAAAGTCATTTGTCCCTAGGCAATCGATAACAAGTACCGGTAATCATTCTTGCAATTTTATATGAGGGAGAGGCATGAGCTAACATACTTTCTCTACTTGGATCATATGCACTTATGATTGGAACTCTAGCAAGCATCCGCAACTACTAAAGATCATTAACGTTGTGAAACCCAATCATAGCATTAAGTATCAAGTCCCCTTTACTCCCATACGCCATAACCCACTTATTCGCGTTTAGGCTGCTGTCACCCCCACAACACTGAAAATAAGCAAACCATGAACATATTGCAACACCCTATAGCCCCCCCCACTTTTGCATGAGAAGGAGGGCACCGTAGGACAAAAACATAAATAAAATATACAATCATACCAACCAAGGTCACGATTAACCCAGAGGATAAAACGGATCTACTCAAACATCATAGGATAACCATAGATCATTGGGAAATAATATATGGAGTTGAGAACCATGTTTAAGTACAAATTACAGTGGGGAGAAGGGGTGTTACACCGCTGCATAGAGGGGGAGAGAGTTCGTGTTGACGGTAGCAAGATTGTTGGTGTAGATCGCTGTCACATGATGATTGCCCGAGCAACGTTTCGGCGCCACCGGGAGAGAGGGGGAGAGAGCCCCCTCCTTCTTCTTCTTCCTTGCCCCCTAGATGGTAGGAGAGTTCTCCCTCTGGTCCATGGCCTCCAGGGCGGCGGAGGGGCAGGAGCCCCTCCAAAATTGGATCTCCCTCTCTGTTCTCTTCTGTTTCGCTCTCCCCAGATTTGGCCCTTCACGGTTTCTTAAATTCCCAGAGATCCGTAACTCCGATTGCGCTGATCTTTTTACACGATTATTTTCTAGATATAAGCTTCCTTGCGCTCGAAGTATAGCTCCAAGTAACGTTCGAGGATCGCACGATACACCAGGGTGCGCCTGGGCCTGGTGGCGCTTCCTGGTGGGTTGTGGTGGCCTTGGGCCTCCGTTTACGTTGATTCCATCTCCAAAAATTCACAAATATTCCAAAATAATTCTCAGTAGAGTTTCATCACGTTTGGACTTTTTTTGATATGGATTTTCTGTGATACAAAAACATGCAAC
This sequence comes from Triticum dicoccoides, assembly GCF_002162155.2. Classification (NCBI taxonomy): domain Eukaryota; kingdom Viridiplantae; phylum Streptophyta; class Magnoliopsida; order Poales; family Poaceae; genus Triticum; species Triticum dicoccoides. The sequence goes on from NC_041389.1 coordinate 479,605,382, forward strand.
AAACAGGAACTGGCACTGGGCACTGGGTGAGTAAATTAGTCCAAATAAATCATATAAAAAGTTGCCAAAAGTATGTAAAAGTTGAATAATGTTAGCATGAAACAATCAAAAATTATAGATATGGTGGAGATGTATCAGCATCCCCAAGCTTAATTCCTGCTCGTCCTCGAGTAGGTAAATGATAAAAAAGATAATTTTTGATGTGGAATGCTACCTAGCATAAACTTGATCATATATCTAGTCATGGCATGAATATTAATACATAAGTGATTCAAAGCAATAGTCTATAATTTGACATAAAGACATCAGTACTCAGGCATCCCAACAAACAACCATGACTTCCAAAATATCAATGCTAAAGAATGTTATCCCTACAAAATCATATAGTCTTGTCATGCTCTGTCTTCCTAACCCAAAGTATAAATCATGTACTATCCCGGTGTCAGCCAAGCAATTGGTTGATACTTTTTAACGCGCTTCAGCTTTTCCATCCCTCACGCAATACATGATCGCGAGCCATGGTTATAGCACTACGGGTGGAATAGACTATGATGATAGGGGTAAATATAAAGAAGACAAAAAAGTAAGAAATTCTCACATCAACACGGCTAACCAATGGGCTATGGAGATGCCCATCAATTGATATCAATGCGAGGAGTAGGGATTGCCATGCAACGAATGCACTAAGAGCTACAAGTGTATGAAAGCTCCATATGAAAACTAAGTGGGTGTGCATCTAATCCTATAATGGAAAATTCCCACTAATATATGAAAGTGACAACATAGGAGACTCTCCATATGAAAAACATGGTGCTACTTTGAAGCACAAGTGTGGTAAAGGATACTAACAATGCCCCTTCTCACTGTGTTTATTTTTTTCTTTTTCTTTTCTTTTTTCTTTCTTTTTTTCCCTTTCCCCCCTTTTTTTCTTTTCCTTTTTTTATCTCATTGTCCAGAGACTCATCCTTACTTGTGGGGGAATCATAGTCTCCATCATCCTTTCCTCACTAGGGCACTGCTCTAAAATGAATAATGATGATCATCACACTTCTATTTACTTATAACTCAAAAGAAATAAAAATTACAACTTGATACCTATGACAAAGTATGACTCTGTATGAATGCCTCTGGCAATGTACCAGGATGTGCAATGATCTAGCGTAACATGTATGAAAAATGATGAACGGTGGCTGAGCCACAACTACTATGTCAGCTATATGATCATGCAAAGCAATATGACAATGAATGCTTGAGTCATCAAATGGAAACGGTGGAAGTTGCATGGCAATATATCTCGGAATGGCCATGGAAAAGCCATAATAGGTAGGTATGGTGGCTGTTTTGAGGAAGATATAATAAGGCTTATGAGTGATAGAGCGTATCATATCACGGGGTTTGGATGCATCGGCGAAGTTTGCACCACGTCTCGAGGTGAGAAAGGGCAATGCAAGGTACCGTAGAGGCTAGCAAATTGCAGAAAGGTAAGAGTGCGTATAATCCATGGACTCACATTAGTCATAAAGAACTCATATACTTATTGCAAAAGTTTATTAGCCCTCGAAGCAAAGTAATACTATGCATGCTCCTAGGGGGGAGGTTGGTAGGAGTTAACCATCGCGTGCCCTTGACCTTCACCCAAAGATAGACAATCAAGGATAAATTGTGCTCCAACTTTCATAGCATAACGGGAGACTATACGTGCATGCTTCGGGAATCACAAACCTTAACACCAATATTCTTACTAACCACAACCGTTTGCTATTACCTCCCACATATTATCATGTCTATATCGCAAAACTATTGCAAGGAATCAAACATATCATATTCAATGATCCATAAGTTTTATGTAGGATTTTATGACTAATCATGCAATTGGTCAATTCCATTTGTCTCTCTAAATAGATATAAGTGAAGCATGAGAGTTTAATTCTTTCTACAAAAGAACATGCTCTAACAAATATAAGTGAAGCAAAAGAGCATTCTACGAACATCGGTTTTCTATGTGAAGAGAAACAGACAATCCAAACTTCAAATGATATAAGTGAAGCACATGAAGCATTCTATAAAGCCATACTCAAAGTATATAAGTGAAGCGCAATGAGCATTCTATAAATCAAGCATGAACTATCTCATACCATCATGGTTCATAAAAGAAAAGTGAAAACTAAATGCAAAAGACGCTCCAAGATTTGCACATATCACATGAACGAAACAAAGAAGAAAACATACCGATACTTGTTGAAGAAAGATGGGATGCCTTCCGGGGCATCCCCAAGCTTAGACACTTGAGTCTCCTTGAATATTTAGTTGGGGCGCCTTGGGCATCCCCAAGACTTAGCTCTTGCCTCTCCTCCTTCTCCTCATATTGAGACCTCCTCGATCTTTGATCACTTCATCCACACAAAACTCAACAGAAAGCTCGGTAAGATCCGTTAGTATAATAAAGAAAATCACTACTTTAAGTACTATTGCAAACCAATTCATATTTTGTTCTTGCACTGTAGCTACTGTAATATAACTTTTCCATGGCTCATACCACCGATAAAAGTTGATAGTTTCATCAAAATAAGCAAAACAATGCACCAAAAACAGAATCTGTCTTAAACAGGACAGTCTGTAGCAATCTAAACATCTACCATACTTTTGGTACTCCAAAAATTCTACCAAATTAGGAAAACATAAAAAAATTATAGAAAGACTATGCAAAAAGTTTCAGAAACGTTTGACATTCCAGTAAAAAATGTAAATTCACGCGCTACAGCCAAAGTTTCTGTTTCTGCACCGCACAAACCAACAAGCAATCTAATCATCCTAAAGGAAAATATTGGTACATTATTTTTATAATAAAATGGAATTGTACAAGGGGATAATTATTTTTGTGAGGATCTTCATGAAATATTCTTCATTGTTTCCATGAGCATGAACGTAAGTGCTAAAGGTCGACCCTCACTTCTGCAATGCATCACCTTTCAATCGCTTCTCTTTTGTGAAAAGTTTTAAGTTACACTCTATATTTTTTTGTTTTTAAACTTTTTAAAACCACTCAACATAAATAAAGGACTCTCTAAAACTTCCGGGTTGTCTCCCTAGCAGCGCTTTCTTTAAAGCCATTAAGCTAGGCATAAAGTGCTCAAGTAATGGATCCACCCGGATCCCAAGGTATATCAAAGCCAATTTTAATTAACAATGATTTGGAATTTACTAGTGAGCACAAAGCAACATATAACATGTAATGACAAAGTCTAACTCTCTTCCTATGCATCGGCATGTCATACAAGAACAATTCATGCACATCAAGTAAAGGCCAATACATAGCATAAGTAGTTTCTTGCAATTTTATTGTGTTGGAAACATAGAGACGTGGAGATGTAGTTTCTCTCTCGTAATAATTGCAAGTAGGAGCAGCAAGCACATGCATATTATATTCGTCAAAATCATCATGTGCAACGGTAAAAGGCAACTCATCAATATAATCCTTAATAAGAACAAACTTCTCTGATATAGTGTAGTTTGGAGAATTCAAAAAGATAATAGGACTATCATGTGTGGGTGCAATAGCAACAATTTCATGTTGAACATAAGGAACAATAGCAAGTTCATCTCCAATAGCATAATTCATATTGGCATCATGGCCACAAGCATCAAGTTCATCAAAAAGGGATATTTCAAATGAATCAACGGGATCATAGCATTCATCCTTCAAAGGGACATTAAACAATGTTTGAGTTGAAGAGTTACTCTCATTAGAAGGTGGGCACGGGTAGCTAATCCGCTCTTCCTCCTTTTGTTCTTCGCTCTCCTCATCATCTTTTTCATCCAATGAGCTCACAGTTTCATCAATTCCTTCTTCCATAGACTCTTGCAAAACATTAATCTCTTCTTGTACAACCGAAACTCTCTCAATAAATGCATCAATATCAGAATTATATTTATAATTATCATAGCAATATTTAAGGATGGAAATTTTTTTGGTCTATAAACATCATCATCAAAAGCTTCATACTTTAAAAACAAAGATTCAATTTCATAAGCACCCTTAAAAGCAAAAAATTCTTCTATTCGTTCCACATCATAGTAATCATATATACCATTGGCATAAGAAGCCAAGGTTTCATTATCATTAAATTTGCATGAAAAGGGAAGGTGTGGAGCATTCGTCCTAGAGAAACAAGTAAAATCATATCTCAAGCATAAATCCCGAGCATACCAATGCAACATATAAATTTGATCCCATAAAAGTTTCCCTTTTGTGTCAAGCGATAAACCCTAAAGTATTCACATTGATCCAACGTTACTCCCATTATCAAGTTGAATGGGGTTTTCTCAGGATTATCAAAGTAGTGCATAATATTTTTCACATAACGAGCATCGAGGGTTTTAGGAGCTTCCCCATCTCCATGAGTAGCAAGTACCACTAATTTTCTTTGGTGTTTCGTGTTCCATATCCATAACTAAAGATAGATAACAACTTAGAACAGGAAATAAAAACTACTTAGTGATAAAGCAAACAAACACACACGAGAATATTCACCCCACGCCATTGCTCCCCGACAACGGCGCCAGAGAAAGGTCTTGATAACCCACAAGTATAGGGGATCATGTGTAACCTTCTTCGACAAATAAGAGTGTCGAACCTAATGAGGAGCTAAAGGCAGAACAAATATTCCCTCAAGTTCTATTGACCACCGATACAACTCTACGCATGTTTGACGTTTGCTTTACCTAGAACAAGTATGAAACTATTTTGCAAGAATAAAACTATGAGTACTTTGCGAGAATAAAACTATGAATAAATTGCTAGGTAGTAAAAGTGGATAGCTTTTGTCAACGACAAAGTCATTTGTCCCTAGGCAATCGATAACAAGTACCGGTAATCATTCTTGCATTTTTATATGAGGGAGAGGCATGAGCTAACATACTTTCTCTACTTGGATCATATGCACTTATGATTGGAACTCTAGCAAGCATCCGCAACTACTAAAGATCATTAAGGTCGTGAAACCCAACCATAACATTAAGTATCAAGTCCTCTTTACTCCCATACACCATAACCCACTTATCCGCATTTAGGCTGCTGTCACCCCTGCAACACTGACAATAAGCAAACCATGAACATATTGCAACACCCTACAGCAGGGGCCCCTCACATTTGCGCGAGAAGGAGGGCACTGTAGGACCAATAAATAAATAAAATATACAATCATACCAACCAAGATCACGATTAACCCATAGGACAAAACGGATCTACTCAAACATCATAGGATAATCATAGATCATTGGGAAATAATATATGGAGTTGAGCACACCGCTGCATAGAGGGGGAGAGAGTTGGTGTTGACGGTAGCAAGATTGTTGATGTAGATCGCCTTCACGATCCTAGCCAGGTGGCACTCCGGCGCCACCGGGAGAGAGGGGGAGAGAGCCCTCTCCTTCTTCTTCCTTGGCTTCCCCCTAGATGGGAGGAGAGTTCCCCCTCTGGTCCATGGCCTCCATGGCGGCGGAGCGGCAGGAGCCCCTCCGAGATTGGATATCCCTCTCTGTTCTTATCTGTTTCGCGCTCCCCAGATCTGGCCCTTCACGGTTTCTTAAATTCCTGGAGATCCGTAAATCTGATTGCTATTATCCTTTTACACGATTTTTTTTCCGGATATAAGCTTCCTTGCACCCGAGGTATAGCTTCAGCCGACGTTCGAGGAGGGCACGATACACCAGGGCGCGCCTGGGCCTGGTGGCCCGCCCTGGTGGGTTGTGGTGGCCTCGGGCCTCCGTTTATGTTGATTCCACCTCCTAAAATTCACAAATATTCCAAAATAATTCTCCGTAGAGTTTCATCACGTTTGGACTTTGTTTGATATGGATTTTCTGCAATACAAAAACATGCAACTGACAGGAACTGGCACTAGGCACGAGATAAGTAAGTTAGTCCAAATAAATCATATAAAAAGTTGCCAAAAGTATGCATAAGTTGAATAATATTGGCATGAAATAATCAAAAATTATAGATACAACAGAGACGTATCAGCGCGCACGGCACGCCTCGCCCGGATCTTCTCCTCGATCTGGTACCGACACTCAAGTGTGAGCATAGTGTAGGTGGTTATATTTTGCTAGACCATGACGAAGCCGAAGAGCGTGCGAAGAGCGGCGGAGCGGGAGAGAGGAGGTGGATGGGCTCGGGATGGCTGCGTGGAGAGGGAGGAGTGATACGTCTCCAACGTATCTATAGTTTTTTATTGTTCCATGCTAATATATTATCTATTTTGAATGTTTTATATGCATTCATATTCTATTTTATATTATTTTCGGGACTAACCTATTAACCTAGATCCTAGTGCTAGTTTCTATGTTTTCATTGTTTTTGATATTTACAGGAAAGGAATATCAAACGGAGTGCAAACGAAACAAAACTTTCACGATGATATTTCTTGGACCAGAAGACATCCATGGAGCATGGAGAGGGGGCCAGAAGAGTCCCGGGGACTCCACAAGCCCTTAAGGCGCGCCCTAGGGGGCGCCCCCTGGCTTGTGGGCCCCATGTGAGTCCTCCAACCCTAATTCTTGTTCTATAAATTCCCAAATATTCCCGAACCACCAGAAGTGTCCACCAAAATTCCGCCGGAAGCTTCCGTTCTCGCGAGATCCCATCTTGGGGCGTTTTTCGACGATCCACCGGAGGGGGATTCGATCAACAAGGGCTTCTACATCAACCTTACTGCCCTAACAATGATGCGTGAGTAGTTTACCATAGACCTACGGGTCCATAGCTAGTAGCTAGATGGCTTCTTCTCTCTCTTTGATCTTCAATACAATGTTCTCCTTGATGTTCTTGTAGATCTATTCGATGTAATACTTTTTTGCGGTGTGTTTGTTGGGATCTGATGAATTGTGGATTTATGATCAGATTATCTATGAATATTATTTGAGTTATCTCTGAATTCTTTTATGCATGATTTGATATCTTTGTATTTCTCTTCGAACTACCGATTTGGTTTGGCAACATAGATTGATTTTTCTTACAATGGGAGAGGTGCTTAGTTTTGGGTTCAATCTTGCGGTGTCCTCACCCAGTGACATAGTAGGGGCAGCGAGGCATGTATTGCATTGTTGCCATCAAGGATAAAAAGATGGGGTTTATATCATATTGCTTGAGTTTATCCCTCTACATCATGTCATCTTTCTTAAGAGGTTACTCCGTTCTTATGAACTTAATACTCTAGATGCATGCTGGATAGTGGTCGATGTGTGGAGTAATAGTAGTAGATGCAGGCAGGAGTTGGTCTACTTGTCATGGACGTGATGCCTATATTCATAATCATTGCCTTGGATATCGTCATAACTTTGCGCTTTTCTATCAGTTGCTCAATAGTAAATTTTTTTACCCACCGTATGCTTTATTCAAGAGAGAAGCCTCTAGTGAAACCTATGGCCCCCGAGTCTATTTTCCACCATATATTTTAAGATCTTCAAAACCAAAAACCCAAAAATACCTTGCTGCAATTTATTTGTGTTTATTTTATTTTACATTTTAGTAATCTTTTATATCCATATCTATCAGATCTCATCCTTGCAATTGACCATAGAGGGATTGACAACCCCTTTGTCGCGTTGGGTGCAAGTGTTTGATTGTTTGTGCACGTGCATAGATTGGAGACTTGCTTGTACCTTGTCAGGGGGATGAACCCCGGGCAGGCAACGAAACCTGGATCCTTTTCAAAAATAGCGGGGCCTGCATCGCCCCTCAAACCGGCACGCGCCTGGCCGGGTCACTCGACCCGGCAAGGCCCGCAATCCGGCCAGACTCTCCGACCCGGCAAGGTACGTCGACCCGACCTCAGCAACTGGTGCGAGACAACCCAACCCGACGCAACCAAGGCGTCCCCAACAAGCCGACTCCACCGTGACGTGCACCGCAATCCAGCCATGGGTCAGCTCCCGTCCTATCTAGGCCGTACGATGGGACGAGACTTCAATAACCGATGACCAAGACAACAGTGCTTCCGCCCATGCCTATGGTTAGCCGGAGCGTGGCAACAGTGCCCCTCACCTACCCGCTGACCAGGGCTGGCATGGCAATAGTGCTCCCGCCCTCACCGCTAACGACAGCAAGCGGCAACCTGACGGGAAGCCACTGTACACGACTCGACTCGGCCACGCCCTGACGATCGACAAGACGGCGCACAGTCCCCCTAGGCACGCGGGGCCCGCACCTAGGGGAACCCGGCGAACCACAAGCCCTCAGCGGGACCCAGCCCGGGATCCCGGACACCAACAATACGGACCCACCGACTTGGCGTATTACCATAGTAACCCTGGGGGTTGGTCTATAAAACCCCCCAGGAGCCCACGCATCCAGGGGCAGGATGTGGTGTGTGATGTACGTAGAGAAAGGAAAGCAAGCATAGGACTAGCCAACAAAGCAACACCGGAGAGAAGGAGCAGCTGATACGTCTCCAACGTATCTATAATTTTTGATTGTTCCATGCTATTATATTACCCCTTTTGGATGTTTATGGGCTTTATTCTACACATTTATATAATTTTTGGGACTAACCTACTAACCGTAGGCCCAGCCCATATTGCTGTTTTTTTGTGCCTATTTCAGTATTTCAAAAAAAAGGAATATCAAACGGAGTCCAAACGGAATGAAACCTTCGGGAGCGTTATTTTTGGAACAAATCTGATCTGGAGAGCCTAGAGTGCAAGTCAAGAAATCTCCGAGGGCCCCACGAGATAGGAGGGCGCGCCCCCCTGTCTCATGGGCCCCTCGGGCGTCCACCGACGTACTTCTTTCTCCTATATATATCCACGGACCCCGAAACATCCAGGAGCACAGCGAAACACAATTTCCACTGCCGTAACCTTCTGTGTCCGCGAGATCCCATCTTGGAGCCTTCGCCGGCACTCTGCCGGAGGGGGAATCGATCACGGAGGGCTTCTACATCAACACAATAGCCTCTCCGATGAGTTGTGAGTAGTTTACCACAGACCTACGGGTCCATAGTTATTAGCTAGATGGCTTCTTCTCTCTTTTTGGATCTCAATACAATGTTCTCCCCCTCTCTTGTGGAGATCTATTCGATGTAATCTCCTTTTGCGGTGTGTTTGTCGAGATCCGATGAATTGTGGGTTTATGATCAAGTTTATCTATGAATAATATTCGAATCTTCTCTGAATTCTTTTATGTATGATTGAGTTATCTTTACAAGTCTCTTCGTATTATCGGTTTGGTTTGGCCTACTAGATTAACCTTTCTTGCCATGGGAGAAGTGTTTAGCTTTGGGTTCAATCTTGCAGTGATCTTACCCAGTGACAAAAAGGGTTGCAAGACACGTATTGTATTGTTGCCATTGAGGATAACAAGATGGGGTTTATATCATATTGCATGAGTTTATCCCTCTACATCATGTCATCTTGCTTAATGCGTTGCTCTGTTCTTATGAACTTAATACTCTAGATGCATGCTGGACAGTGGTCGATGTGAGGCAGGAGTCGGTCTACTTGTTATGGACGTGATGCCTATATACATGATCATGCCTAGATAATGTCATAATTATTCAGTTTTCTATCAATTGCTCGACAGTAATTTGTTCACCCACCATAATACTTATGCTCTCGAGAGAAGCCTCTAGTGAAACCTATGGCCCCCGGGTCTATATCTTATCATATTTGCTTTCAATCCACTTTTATTTGCATCTTTACTTTCTTGTATCTTTATTATAAAATACCAAAAATATATTTATCTTATCATACTATCTCTATCAGATCTCACTTTCGTAAGTGACCGTGTAGGGATTGACGACCCCTTTTTTGCTTTGGTTGCGAGTTCTCAGTTTGTTTGTGTAGGTGCATGGGACTTTTGAGGAGCCTCCTACTGGATTGATACCTTGCTTCTCAAAACTGAGGGAAATACTTACGCTACACTTTGCTGCATCACCCTCTCCTCTTCGGGGAAAACCAACGCTAGCTCAAGATGTAGCAAGAAGGATTTCTGGCGCCGTTGCCGGGGATGTCTTCGCTCAAGTCAAGACATACCAAGTACCCATCACAAACCCATCTCCCTCGCATTTACTTTCTTTGCCTCTTGTTTTCCTCTCCCCCCACTTCACCCTTGCCGTTTTATTCGCCTTCTCCTTCCCAATCTCCTCCTATCTTTTCGCTTGCCATTTTTCTGTTTGCTTGTGTGTTGGATTACTTGTCGCCATGGCACAAGATAATACCAAGTTGTGTGACTTCTCAAATACCGATAATAATGATTTCCTTAGTACTTCGATTGCTCCTCTTAATGATGTTGAGTCTTCTGAAATCAATGCTGCTTTGCTGAATCTTGTTATGAAAGATCAATTCGCCGGCCTTCCTAGTGAAGATGCCGCTACTCATCTAAACAATTTTGTTGATTTGTGTGATATGCAAAATAAGAAAGATACGGATAACAATATTGTCAAATTGAAGTTATTTCCGTTTTCACTTAGAGATCGTGCTAAAGTTTGGTTTTCGTCATTGCCTAAAAATAGTATTGATTCTTGGAACAAGTGCAAAGATGCTTTTATCTCTCAGTATTTTCCTCCCGCTAAGATCATCACTCTTAGGAACGATATTATGAATTTTAAACAACTTGATCATGAGCATGTTGCCCAATCTTGGGAAAGAATGAAATTGATGCTTCGTAATTGCCCTACTCATGGTTTGAATTTATGGATGATCATACAAAAATTTTATGCCAGTTTGAACTTTGCTTCTAGAAAATTCTTAGATTCGGCCGCGGGAGGCACGTTTATGGAAATTACTTAGGAGATGCTACAAAATTGCTTGATAATATTATGGCTAATTATTCTCAATGGCACACCGAAAGATCTTCTAGTAAAAAAGTGCATGCTGTAGAAGAAATCAATGTTTTGAGTGGAAAGATGGATGAACTTATGAAGATGTTTGCTACTAAAAATACTCCTCTTGATCCAAATGATATGCCTTTGTCTTCCTTGATTGAGAATAATAATGAATCTATGGATGTGAATTTTTTGGTAGGAATAGTTTTGGAAACAATGCTTATAGAGGAAATTTTAATACTAGACCGTTCCCTAGTAATCCCTCTAATAATTATGGAAATTCCTACAATAGTTCTTATGGTAATTTTAATAAGATGCCCTCTGATTTTGAGAATAGTGTGAAAGAATTTATGATTTCTCAAAAGAATTTTAATGCTTTGCTTGAAGAAAAATTGCTCAAAGTTGATGATTTGGCTAGGAATGTTGATAGACTTGCCCTTGATGTTAATTCTCTTAAACTTGGATCTTCTTCTCCTAAGCATGATATCAATGAGTCTCTCAAAGTAATCAGAATTTCCATTGACGAGTGCAAGGAAAGAACCGCTAGATTGCATGCTAAGAAAGAAAGCTTTATAAAAGCGTGTTCTTCTAGTTTCCGTGAAAATAATGATGAGGATCTTAAAGTTATTGATACGTCTCCTATTAGATCTATGTTTTGCAATATGAATTTTGATGATTATGGGACTGATGATGAATCAACTTTGCCTAGAAGGCATCCCAAGAATTCGGAATCTTTAGATCGTGATGCTAAATTTGGTAAAAGAGAGATTGGAGAATCTTCAACTTCTAATATTGAACCTACTATCTCGGATTTCAAGGAATTCGATTATGATAATTGCTCTTTAAAAGGTTGTATTTCCTTGTTGCAATCCGTTGTTAATTCTCCTCAAGCTTATAGTCAAAATAAAGCTTTTACCAAACATATCGTTGATGCCTTGTTACAATCTTATGATGAAAAACTGAATTTGGAAGTTTCTATACCTAGAAAACTTAATGATGAGTGGGAACCTACTATAAAGATTAGAATTAAAGATTATGAGTGTTTTTCTTTGTGTGATTTGGGTGCTAGTGTTTCCACGATTCCAAAAACTTTATGTGATATTCTAGGTTTCCATGATCTTGATGATTGCTCTTTAAATTTGCACCTTGTGGATTCCACCATTAAAAAGCCTATGGGAAGGATCAATGATGTTCTTATTGTTGCTAATAGAAATTTGGTGCCCATAGATTTTATCGTTCTTGATATAGATTGCAATCTTTCTTGCCCTATTATTCTTGGTAGACCTTTTCTTAGAACGATTGGTGTGATTATTGATATGAAGGAAGGGAACATTAGATTCCAATTTCCTTTAAAGAAAGGCATGGAGCACTTTCCAAGAAAGAAAGTCAAATTACCTTATGAATCTATCATGCGTTCTACTTATGAATCAAGTGCCAAAGATGGCACTAGTTAAATCTATCCTTGCTTTTATGCCTAGCTAGAGGCGTTAAACGATAGCGCTAGTTGGGAGGCAACCCAATTTTTCTTTATGTTTTTTGCTTTTGTTCCTGTTTAGTAATAAATCTTGCATCTACTCTCTGTTTATATGTGTTTTTATCCTTTAATTAGTGTTTGTGCCAAGTAGAACCTATAAGATAAAGTATGATGATAGTTGATTTGATTCTGCTGAAAAACAGAAACTTTGCGCTCACGAGAAAAATTTCAATAAATCACAGAACGTGCTTTTGCATTGATTCTTTTTGCTGATGATCAATAGACAAATTGTCCAGTACTTCCTATTTTTGTAGGATCTTTAGAGTTCCAGAAGTTTGCGTTAGTTACAGATTGCTACAGACTGTTCTGTTTTTGACAGATTCTGTTTTTTGAGTGTTGTTTGCTTATTTCAATGCATCTATGGCTAATAAATTAGTTTATAAACCATAAGGAAGTTGGAATACAGTAGGTTTAACACCAAAATAAATAAAGAATGATTTAATTGCAGTACCTTATGTGGTGGTTTTGTTTTCTTTCACTAACGGAGCTTATAAGATTTCCTGTTGAGTTTTGTGTTGTGAAGTTTTCAAGTTTTGGGTAAAGCCTTTATGGACTATGGAATAAAGGGTGGAAAGAGCCTAAGCTTGGGGATGCCCATGGCACACAAAGATATTCAAGAGTAGCCAAAAGCCTAAGCTTGGGATGCCCCGGGAAGGCATCCCATCTTTCGTCTTCGTTCATTGGTAACTTTACTTGGAGCTATATTTTTATTCGCCACATGATATGTGTTTTGCTTGGAGCGTCGTGTATTATATTAGTCTTTGCTTGCTAGTTTACCACAAGCATCTTTTCTGTAACACACCTTTTGGGAGAATCCTATTTGATTAGAATTTGCTAGAATACTCTATGTGCTTCACTTATATCTTTTGAGCTTGATAGTTTTTGCTCTAGTGCTTCACTTATATCTTTTAGAGCACGACGGTGGTGTCTTAATTTTGAAGAAATTGATAGTCTCTCATGCTTCACTTATATCATTTTGAGAGTCTTTTAGAACAGCATGGTATTTGCTTTTGTTACAAAGTTGGTCCTAGAATGATGAGCATCCAAGTTGGGTATAATAAAAACTATCATAGGAAGTGAATTGGATGCTATGATCAACTTGATACTTGATAATTGTTTTGAGATACGGAGGTAGTAATATTAAAGTCATGGTAGTTGGGTGATTATGGTTTTAAAGAATGCTTGTGTTGAATTTTGTGATTCCTGTAGCATGCACGTATGGTGAACCGCTTTGTGATGAAGTTGGAGCACAATTTTATTTATTGATTGTCTTCCTTATGAGTGGCAGTCGGGGACGAGCGATGGTCTTTTCCTACCAATCTATCCCCCTAGGAGCATGCGCGTAGTGCTTTGATTTTTGATGACTTCTAAATTTTTGCAACAAGTATATGAGTTCTTTTGATTAATGTTGAGTCCATGGATTATACGCACCCTTTCACCCTTCCACCATTGCTAGCCTCTCTTGTGCCGCGCAATTTTCCCCGGTACCATATACCCACCATACTCCTTCCTCAAAACAGCCACCATACCTACCTATTATGGCATTTCCATAGCCAATCCGAGATATATTGCCATGCAACTTTCCACCATTCCGTTCATATGACTCACATTACTTTTGTCATATTGCTCTTTGCATGATCATGTAGTTGACATCGTATTTGTGGCAAGGCCACCTTCATAATTTTCATACATGTCGCTCTTGAATCATTGCATATCCCGGTACACCACCGGAGGCATTCATATAGAGTCATATTTTGTTCTAGCTTTGAGTTGTAAATCCATAAAAGTGTGATGATCTTCATTATTAGAGCACTGTCCTCGTGAGAAAAGGATGATGAAGGCTATGATTCCCCCACAAGTCGGGAAGAGACTTCGGACTTTACAAAAAGAAAAAAAAGAGAAAAAAAAAGAGAAAGGCCAAAAAAAAGGCCAAAGAAAAAGAAAAAGAAAAAGAAAAAGGAAAAAAATGAGAGAAAAAGAGAGAAGGGACAATGCTACTATCTCTTTTTCCACACTTGTGCTTCAAAATAACACCATGATGTTCATGATAGAGAGTCTCATATGTTGTCACTTTCATATACTAGTGGGAATTTTTCATTATAGAACTTGGCTTGTATATTCCAATGATGGGCTTCCACAAAAGTGCCCTAGGTCTTCGTGAGCAAGCGAGTTGGATGCACACCCACTTAGTTTCTTTTGTTGAGCTTCCATATATTTATAGCTCTAGTGCATCTGTTGCATGGCAATCCCTACTCACTCACATTGATATCTATTAATGGACATCTCCATAGTCCGTTCATACGCCTAGTTGATGTGAGACTATCTTCTCTTTTTTTGTCTTCTCCACAACCACCATTCTATTCCATATATAGTGCTATGTCCATGGCTCACGCTCATGTATTGCGTGAAAGTTGAAAGAGTTTGAGATTATTAAAGTATGAAACAATTGCTTGGCTCGTCATCGGGGTTGTACATGATTAAATACTTTGTGTGATGAAGATAGAGCATAGCCAGACTATATGATTTTGTAGGGATAACTTTTCTTTAGCCATGTTATTTTGAGATGACATGATTACCTTGATAAGTATGCTTGAAGTATTACTATTTCTTATGTCTATATGAACTTTTATTTTGTATTATTTGGATCTGAACATTCATGCCACAATGAAAGCAAATCACATTATGAATTATGCTAGGTAGCATTCCATATTAAAAATTCTCTTTTTATCATTTACCTACTCGAGGACGAGCAGAAATTAAGCTTGGGGATGCTTCATACGTCTCCAACGTATCTATAATTTTTTATTGTTCCATGCTATTATATTACCCCTTTTGGATTTTTATGGGCTTTATTCTACACATTTATATCATTTTTGGGACTAACCTACTAACCGGAGGCCCAGCCCATATTGCTGTTTTTTTGCCTATTTCAGTATTTCGAAGAAAAGGAATATCAAACGGAGTTCAAACGGAATGAAACCTTCGGGAGCGTTATTTTTGGAACAAATCTGATCCGGATAGCCTGGAGTGCAAGTCAAGAAATCTTCGAGGGCCCCACGAGATAGGAGGGCGCCCCTCCTAGGAGCGCGCCCCCTATCTCGTGGGCCCCTCGGGCGTCCACCGACGTACTTCTTTCTCCTATATATATCCATGGACCCCGAAAACATCCAGGAGCACCACGAAACACAATTTCCACCGCCGTAACCTTCTGTATCCGTGAGATCCCATCTTGGAGCTTTCGCGCAACTCTGCCGGAGGGGGAATCGATCATGGAGGGCTTCTACATCAACACCATAGCCTCTCCGATGAGTTGTGAGTAGTTTAACACAGACCTACGGGTCCATAGTTATTAGCTAGATGGCTTCTTCTCTCTTTTTGGATCTCAATACAATGTTCTCCCCCTCTCTTGTCGAGATCTATTCGATGTAATCTCTTTTTGTGTTGTGTTTGTCGAGATCCGATGAATTGTGGGTTTATGATCAAGTTTATCTATGAATAATATTGGAATCTTCTCCGAATTCTTTTATGTATGATCGAGTTATCTTTACAAGTCTCTTCGAATTATCAGTTTGGTTTGGCCTATTAGATTCATCTTTCTTGCCATGGGAGAAGTGTTTAGCTTTGGGTTCAATCTTGCGGTGATCTTACCCAGTGACAGAAAGGGTTGCAAGACACGTATTGTATTGTTGCCATCGAGGATAACAAGATGGGGTTTATATCATATTGCATGAGTTTATCCCTCTACATCATGTCATCTTGCTTAATGCGTTGCTCTATTCTTATGAACTTAATACTCTAGATGCATGCTAGACAGCGGTCGATGTGAGGCAGGAGTCGGTCTACTTGTTATGGACGTGATGCCTATATACATGATCATGCCTAGATAACGTCATAATTATTCGCTTTTCTATCAATTGCTCGACAGCAATTTGTTCACCCACCGTAATACTTATGCTCTCGAGAGAAGCCTCTAGTGAAACCTATGGCCCCCGGGTCTATATCTTATCATATTTGCTTTCAATCTACTTTTATTTGCATCTTTACTTTCTTGTATCTATATTATAAAATACCAAAAATATATTTATCTTATCATACTATCTCTGTCAGATCTCACTTTTGTAAGTGACCATGAAGGGATTGACAACCCGTTTATTGCGTTGGTTGCGAGTCCTATTTTGTTTGTGTAGGTGTGTGGGACTTTTGAGGAGCCTCCTACTGGATTGATACCTTGGTTCTCAAAACTGAGGGAAATACTTACGCTAGACTTTGCTGTATCACCCTCTCCTCTTCGGGGAAAACCAACGCTAGATCAAGACGTAGAAGCAGCCCAAGCCTCGGCCAGCTTCCTTCCTCCCCCCATACAACTCCAGGAGCAGCATTGTACTATCGATCATCCAACCACATTCGGCAGGACTAGGGATATTATCTCTCCGGAGACCCTGAACCTGGGTATGTCCAGCGTCCCGCGCCCGCTCATGCCAACCTCGCCTCTGGAGCCACCAGTGCCCTTGAGCCTCCTCCTCTCTTTAACCATCCCTTGGCATCTTCTGTGCGCCCACCACGACAGTTGGCGCCCACCGTGGGGCAGCTCGACGAGCTGGCCGGGAGCATGCTTCAGACGGGACCCTTCTCCTATTCCGACGAGTCCGTCACGCTGGCGGACGGCGTCGTCGGCGCGCTCGCTGCCTCCTTTGCCGCGTTGCGCATCTCTGATGCGTTCGCGGCCGGCGAGTACCCCAGCGAGGTGCTCTGCTACTCCGACTCTCCCCTCTCCCTCGGCGGTGGCATTGCCGTCGGGGCGATGGACGTCCATGTGGAGGTTTTCGTCACCGATGATGGCGCCTCCTCCTCGTCGAGCAAGACGAGGAAGGCCGCAGAAGCCAGGGTCATGGCGGAACGGACCGAGTCGTCCGGTCCGCTGCGCGCCGTGATGCAGAGCCTCCGCATCCCCATCGGCACCGACATCGACGCCACCAACATCGCCGAGGCCCGATCTCAGCTCGAGGAAAGGCGCCAGCAGATGCTGAACCTGTCGGAGACGCTCGCCGCCACCAAGCGTCGCCTGGAGGCCGCTCAGTTGGAGCACGACGCCGCACACGGATTCGCACCCACCGCGGCCGAGCCAAGCCGGGTCGCCGATGTGCGTACCCGGGGAGGATCGATCGGCCGGGCCTTCGGCCCCGTCCGAACCGTCTACGAGACCCCAGTGAAGAAGATGCGTGCTGCACAGGCAGCCGCAGTCAGCCTGGACCGGCTCACGGGTGAAGAGCTGCAGGAGCGCATCAGGCGGATGCGTGAGCTCCTCAACGTAGCCAACACCCAGCAGGATCGCCTCAACCAACTCGCCAAGCCGGCGGGATCCGGCTCCGCCCGCCTTGGCGGACCCGGCGAACTTCTGCACACGGCTTCCTCGCCGCCCGGCGAGGTGCACTCCGGCCAAGCCTGGACTCGGCGCAACCCAGCTGCCGCGGCCGCCGACGTCCTGGGCAACGAGCCTGCCCCGAAGACCCAGCACGGACCCAGCCAGCATGGTCGGCGTCCGGCTCCGACCGACCCGGCCCCTCGGGGCCTAGACGCCAGTTGACTCGGCCCGCGCACCATCGACGATACCGACGCTCGCCACCGCCTCGATCAGCTTGCTCGCTCCCTGGAGGTGGAGGAGAGCGGCACCATCGGGCCGGCGTGCTTCGGCCCACGCATCCGGGAGGAGCCCTTCCCCAAAGGGTTTATGCTCCCCCACGACACCCCCAAGTACAACGGGACTGTGAAGACGGAAGACTAGCTCACCGGCTACACCACGGCCATTGGCATCACCAGTGCCAATCGCCGTCTCGCACATGGTTGAACAGTCTGCTGATGGGCAGCATCAACGCGTGGGTCGATTTCGAGGAGGCCTTCGTCCGCAACTTCACGGGGACATACAAGCGACCCGGTCACCCCAGCCAGCTCGCCATGTGTGTGCAGGGGCCGACGGAGACCGGTCGCGAGTACCTCGCACGCTGGACCGAGCTCCGAAACAGCTACGAGGGCATCCATGAAGTCCAGGCGATCCAGTACTTCGTCAGCGGGTGCCGAGACGGCACCCTCCTCAAGCACAAGCTTTTACGCTCCGAGTCGGCCACCATGGCCGCGCTCATGGTAACGGCGGATAAATACGCCAACGCTGACTCCTCCATGAAGATCCAGGTGTCACTGGACGAAGTCGGCAAGGCAAAGCCGATTCCTCCCCCGAAGCCGGCCGGCGAAAGCAGCCGGCAGCAGCATCACCAGAACAACAAGCGCAAGGCCGACCAGCCGGCGCAGCATCACGACAACCGGCTCGTCGCGGCTGCCGAGCCCACGGCGGACCCGGAGGCGAAGCGCCGGCAGACCGGCAAGATGGCATGGCAACCCGCCATGAGTTTTGAAGAGATGCTCGAAGCCCCCATGCAAGCACCATAGCGGTGCAAGACCCTCCACGCACACGCTTCGGCAGTGCGCCATCACCAAGTGCATCATGAGGGGCGACGTCCCGCCTCCTCTGGTTCCAGCTCCAGCTCCGGGCGCGGGACAGCCGCCTCCACCTCCACCGCCGCCTCCTGTTGGCGGCGCGATGCGTAATGATGCCTACCCGGACCAGAACGCGGCTTACGTCGTCTTCACCAGGCTCAGCGACGACAAGCACAGCAAGCGCCTCCTTCGGGAGGAGGTGAACACAGTCGTCCCAGCCAAGCCGGAGTTCATGCATTGGTCGGATCACCCAATCACCTGGACCCTGGAGGATCACCCGGCGGTTATGCCTAGTCCGGGTGGTTATGCCCTCGTCCTCAACCCAACCATCATCATGCGGCGCACATGCAAGTTCTCCCAAGTTATCATCGACGGCGGCAGCAGCATCGACATCCTCTACCGCGACACAATGACCAAGCTCGGCCTCAAGGCCAAGGACCTGGAGCCAACTCGGACGATCTTCCACGGCATCGTGCCCGGCCTCTCCTACTCTCCCATTGGTCGGGTCCGGCTTGATGTTCTGTTCAGTGACAACAGCCACTTCCGACGTGAACTAATCTGGTTCGAGATGGTGGACCTGTCCAGCATGTATCAAACATTGCTGGGCCGGCCCGCGCTCGCCAAGTTCATGGCGGTTCCCCACTACGTGTATCTGAAGATGAAGATGCCGGGTCCCAAGGGCCTCATCACCATCACCGGCGATTACCGCAAGTCCCTGGAGTGTGCCCGAGACGGCGCCAAGTTGGCCGAGTCGCTGGTCATTGCCGAGAGCGGCGCCAGCTCAACCGGATCATCGCCTTGGCAGGCGAGGCCTCCGCTTCGTCGATCCCAGTCAAGGACCCGGCCGACGAAGCCGCCTTCAGGCCCTCCAAGGAAACCAAGAAAGTGAAGCTCAACCCGGAAGACCCCAGCTGCACCAAGTACGTTGTCGTAGGCGCCCGCCTCGACCGCAAATAGGAAGGCGAGCTCGTCGACTTCCTCCGTGAGAATCGGGATATCTTCGCATGGACCCCCAAGGACATGTCGGGTATCCCGAGGAAGTACGCTGAGCACAAACTTCACGTCCGCAAGGACGCCAAGCCTGTCCGTCAACCCCTCAAACGATTTTCTGAAGAAAAGAGAAGAACCATTAGTGAAGTGGTCGCCAAGCTTTTGGTGGCCGGATTCATAATGGAAGTGTTTCACCCCGAGTGGCTGGCCAACCCAGTCCTCATCCTGATGAAGAACAAGACCTGGCGCATGTGTATCGACTACACCAGCCTCAACAAGACCTGTCCCAAGGATCCGTCGCCCTCCCACGGATCGACCAAGTCATCGACTCGACCTCCGGGTGCGAGCTCCTGTCCTTCCTGGACGCCTACTCCGGCTACCACCAGATCAAGCTGGACCCGGCCGATGCCCTGAAGACGTCCTTCATCATGCCCTTTGGGGCATATTGCTACATCACCACATCGTTCGGCTTGAAGAACGCCGGTTCCACCTTCCAACACTGCATGCAGAAATGCCCGCTACCGCAACTCGGCCGCAATATCCACGTGTACGTGGACGACATCATGGTGAAGACCAAGCAGCACCTCACGCTCCTCAACGATTTGAAGGAAACGCTCGCCAACCTCCGCGAATACAAGGTCAACCTTAACCCGGAGAAGTGCGTCTTCGGCGTACCGGCCGGAAAGCTACTCGTCTTCCTCGTCTCGGAACGTGGCATTGAGGCAAACCCGGAGAAGATCAAGGCCATCGAGCGCATGCGCAAGCCGGCTCGGCTGCGCGATGTCCAGAAGTTCACCGGATGCTTGGCCTCGGTCAGCCGGTTTCTAAGCCGGCTGGGCGAGAGGACGCTACCCCTATACTAGCTGACGAAGAAGACGAGCTCGTTTGAATGGAACGACAATGCAGACGAGGCCTTCCAAGACCTCAAGCCCATGCTCTCCACCGCACCAGTCTTGGCCGCGCCAACCGACAAGGAGCCGCTATTGCTCTACATAGTCGCGACCTCGCGGGTGGTCAACACGGTGCTGGTGGTCGAGCGAGCAGAGAAGGGCAAGATCCAAGCCGTCCAGCGCCCGGTCTACTACCTGAGCGAGGTGCTCTCCATCTCCAAGCAGAACTACCCGCACTATCAGAAGATGTATTACGGCATGTACCTCACCGCCAAGAAGCTGAAGCGGTAATTCCAAGAGCACGTCGGCACCGTCGTCAGCATGGCGCCTATCAGAGAAATCATCGGGTGCCGGGACGCCTCTGGCCGGGTCGCCAAGTGGGCGATCCAGCTAGCCGGCCACACCATCCTCTACGAGCACCGCACCACGATCAAGTCTCAAGCCCTGGCCGACTTCCTCGCCGACTGGACCGAGACCCAGTACTTGCCGCCGCCTCCCGACTCGACGCATTGGCGCATGCATTTCGATGGATCCAAGATGCGGCTCGGCTTGGGGGCCGGCATCGTACTGTCGTCCCCGAAGGGCGACCGGCTTCACTGCGCACTCCAAATCCACTTCGCCGCCTCCAATAACATCGCCGAGTACGAAGCCCTTGTGCACGGCCTCTGGCTTGCCAAGGAACTCGGCATCCGGCTTGCCAAGGAACTCGGCATCCGGCGCATCCTATGCTACAGCGACTCGGAC
The DNA here is from genome assembly GCF_002162155.2 of Triticum dicoccoides. Lineage (NCBI taxonomy): Eukaryota > Viridiplantae > Streptophyta > Magnoliopsida > Poales > Poaceae > Triticum > Triticum dicoccoides. The sequence goes on from NC_041389.1 coordinate 479,626,852, forward strand.
CTGGTATTGCAGCAGTGCTCCGGCGAATGGGACGCCCGCGACTCCAACATGGCAAGCTACCGCTTCCTCGTCCAGAAGCTGTCCGGATCCTTCGAGGGTTGCGAGTTCCTCCACGTCCCGCGTGCGGAGAACGAAGCAGCCGACACACTCGCCAAGATCGCATTGTCCCGTCAAGCCATCCCGTCCGGCGTCTCCCTCGAGCACCTGCGCAAGCCGTCCGTCAAGCCATCGCCGGACTCCGAGCCCATCCACGTTCCAGACAACCCGACCGCACCTCAACCCGGCCTGGGGACTGCTGAACCCGGCCCGGGGGCTGCTCAGCTCAACCCGGCCACCATCGCCCCAGACCCGGCAGTCGCCATCCCCGACCCGGGGGCTGCTCAACCCGGCCCGGGGGCTGACGACTCAGAACCCACCCTGGTGGCCGTCTTCGCCGTGGTTACGGCTCCATCTTGGGCCCTCCCAATATCAAAATTCTTGGAGAACGGGGTTCTCCCCATGGACGAGACCAAAGCTCGGCAAGTGCAGCGCCAGGTGTCTGCCTACAGCATCATCAACAACGAGCTCGTCAAGCGCAGCTCCACCGATGTGTTGCAACGCTGCGTCAAGCAGGAACGAGGCATCGACATCCTCCTTGACATTCACCAGGGCGAGTGCGGGCACCATGCCGCATCGCGATCCCTGGTGGCCAAGGCGTTCCGCCATGGTTTCTACTGGCCCATGGCCCTCGAAGACACCGAGTCGCTCGTTCTCAAATGTGAGGGCTGCCAGCGCTTCAGCAAACACAGCCACTAGCCGGCGTCAGCACTCCACACCATACCAATCGCCTGGCCCTTCACGGTCTGGGGACTCGATATGGTGGGACCCTTCAAAACCGCTCGAGGCGGCATGACGCACTTGCTGGTGGCAGTGGACAAATTCACCAAGTGCATCGAGGCAAGACCAATCAAGAAACTGGACAGGCCAATAGTCGTCCGGTTCATCAGGGACATAGCGGTGCGCTATGGCATGCCGAATAGCATCATCACCGACAGCGGCACCAACTTCGCCAAGGGTGCGCACGAGCAATACCGCTCCGTCTCCGGCATCCGCCTCAACCTGTCCTCCGTTGCACATCCGCAGTCCAACAGGCAGGTCGAGCAGGCCAATGGACTCATCCTGTCCGGCGTCAAGCCGCGACTTGTCGAGCTACTCATCCGCTCACCCAGCAGCTGGCTTGACAAGATGCCGGCCGTTCTCTGGAGTCTACGCACCACGCCGAATCGGTCGAGCGGGTTCACCCCGTTCTTCCTCGTTTATGGAGCCGAAGCTGTCATCTCGACCGACATCGAGTTCGACTCGCCGTACGTCGCGATGTACACCAAAGCCGAAGCCAGAGAGGCACCGAAGATGGCATCGACCTGCTCGAAGAAGCACGCCTCCTGGCGCTCAGCCGTTCGGCCATCTACCAGCAAGGCCTGAGGCACTACCACAGCAAGAAGATCAAGCCCCTCGCATTCTGCGAGGGCGACCTCGTCCTCCGACTCGTCCAAGAGCAAGCAGGCCAGCACAAGTTGTCCCCTCCATGGGAGGGCCCATTCATCATAAGCAGGGCCTTGCGCGACTGCAACGCCTACTACCTCATCGATGCACTTAAGTCAAAGAAGCGCAAGAAGGACACCGCCGGTGAAGAAACGACCTGGTCGTGGAACGCGGAACTCCTCCGCCCGTTTTATAGTTAGCCGCACGAGTGTATGTATCGTCGCCTTTTGTAAACGCATGAAACTACGGGGTCCCCGAATGAGACTCGGGGGCTGCCTTTTGTCGACCAATTTATTGTGTCCCCATTTTCCTGCATCACTATACCACTGAACCCGGCCACCGGTCCGACTCCCTCGTCCCGGGGGCTCGGGGGCAGGCCGTCTCGGTCGCCACCCCGCTGCCTTACTTGGTGATTCCTGGTAAAGTTGGGATGACACGGTCCCCCACTTCGCCCTAAAGCCACAGATCCAGCTTAGGCTGTCGGCTGGCAAGCACAACGGGCCAAAGCTCCTTTACACTTCATACACTAAGTCAAAGGCTGCCGGGTCGATCAACCTGGCCCGCCGCTCATCAAATAAGTAGCCACACGACCGGCTGCTCGCCAACCGGCTTCGCTGGATTGCCGCCAGCCGGCCCACTGGGTGTCTCGCTCGCGCTCAACGCTTCGAAGGACCCAAGTCCTGCGCGCCCCCCTCGAAGAATCGAACTCCTTGTCATGGACTGGAGCCTCGGCCATCTGACTCGCGGGGGGGAGGGGAGGAGGTTTGAGAAAGGAAAAGCGCATGAAATCGGTCCAAAAAAGCGAAAAGCGAGAGCGAAAGCACTCAGGACATTTACACACAAATATTTAAGAAAAGGCCCACGGCCCGAGTTCATTACACCCTGAAACCCCCAGTGGGTGGGTGGACCTGCTACTTAACAAATTTTAAAAAGTGTCTTAGGCATCTCCAGCGCCGCGTCGCGACGTCGACGGCCCTCCCCCAGCGGCCTCCGGGTCCAGCGAGGCGCCGGTGTCCTCCTCGACATCCGTGTCACGGTAGGCGCCCGTCTCCTCCGAGCTCCCCTCCGGATCGTGGAGAAGCAAGCTGAAGTCGTTGCTGTCCATGACCCTCCCGTCTTCCATCTACTCCGGATGGAACTCGTCGCGGAAGGCGAACTCGGCGATGTAGCTGGCCCGGGAGGTGATCCGGCCGGCTCCTGCAACAACTGCTTCGAGCCGGCCCGCTGGCCCATCAGCGCGTCCAGCTGAAGGTCTAGATGCCAAGACAGCGCGAACCGAAGCACCATCTCAGCACCGGCACGATCGGCGGAGACGCGCCACTCGCCAAGTCGGTCCGGTCCCATCTCCAACCAGCGCGCCAGGCGCCTGAAGCTGCTCAGCACGACGGCACCCGGCCAAAGGGCCACCGTCATGCAGTACCAACTTGGGACAGCCGCCCCATCTGCGTTCCCAAGATCTGCAGGCGGGCCTCAGCAGCGGCGATGATATCCGGGAAGGTCCAGGCCACCCGCGGATACGTCCCAGACCCGGCAACGCCGGTCGGGTCGCGCTGATATTGTACAGCTTCCTCTGCCAGCCGCTACATCTCCGGGAAGGCCCCTGCAACAAAATAAGAAGCAATTTAGAAGAAGAACAACAAGGAAGAAAGGTCGAATCCCGACCCGGCAAATTACAAGAAAAAGCACTTACTGGAGAAAGACTCTTCCAGGTGTTGTGCTTCGAGCAACGTACCACACCGCTCTCGTTCAACAGCACGGGCGCGCTCCTCGAGCGACTTCTCCAGGTCGGCCACCTTGGCAAGGGCCGCCTTCAGCTTGGCGTCCTTGTCGGCAACCGCCTTCTCAGCCGCCTCGCGGCGACGGACCTCGTCCTGCCGGGGCCCCTCAGCCGCGGTGGCCTGCTCCCGCAGGCGATCCACCTCGGCCTGGAGCCGGCCCTTGTCGTCGGCCATCTAGCCGCACTGCTGGTCTGCCTCGACCAGGGCCTGCTGCGTCTCCACCACCTTGGCTACCTCCGCCTTAAGGAGCTCTACCTCGGCCTCAAGGCAGCTCTTGTGACCCGCCAGCTGCTCATGCAGCCGGTTGGCCTCATCAATAGACCGTCGGGCCGTGGCCGCCTCCGCCCTCGCCTGTGCCGCCTGGACGCCAAGACGGCCGGTGTCGGTAGCAAGTCGGTCATAGTGATGACCGGCCCAGAGCAGACGAGTCCGCCAGGACAGCACCTCGGCTACAAAGAAGAAGAGTTCAGCAAATATGAACACAAGACTTAAGATTTGGTCCAACTGTTACACAGTTGGCCTAAATCTCGGGGGCTACACCTAGTGGGTGTGCTAGCGCGCCCCCACTAGAAAAGAGCACAAGGGTACCTGCGGCGACACGAAGCTCCTCCTCCTTGGCAGCGAGCTGCTCCTTGAGCTCCCGGTGCTTGCCCAGGAGACGGTTGAAAGCGGTGACCCGGAAGGTGTCGAGATGCTGAAGAAGACAGAAGTCAAAGCAAGGCCAACGCTCTAAAAGATTCGACCCAACTACTACATAGTTGGCCCGAACCTCGAGGGCTACATCCAGTGGGTGCGCTGACGTGCCCCCACAAAGAAAAAATTGCAAGAAAGGAAAGGCTTACCAGAATGGCGCGCTCCAGGTCACGTGTCCGCTCCACCTCGGCCTGGGCGAAGGCCTCGAGCCGGTCCGTCCGCCCGTGCCACCACTAAGAAAAGGCCTACTAATGGCGCACCGGTTTTTCCTACTAATGGCGCACTACCGCTGCGCCATTAGTAGCACGCCACTAGAATTTTTTACTAATGGCGCACCACTGGTGCGCCATTAGTATCTGGTATACTAATGGTGCACCAGGCAGTGCGCCATTAGTATGTAACACCATGCGCCATTAGTATGCCTCCCGGGGGGCCATATGTAACCATGTGCTTTGTCATACTAATGGCGCACTCTGCCTTGATGCGCCATTAGTATCATTTGGCATACTAATGGCGCACTCTGCCTTGATGCACCATTAGTATGAATATTTGGTTTTTTTTTTGCTTTTTTGATTTTTGCACAGGTTACAAAATATATTATTGGACAGAATATAGACAGCAGCACACAGCAACAGCAGATTCATCGAATACAATAGAAGATTAGTCTCCGAATACAATTCATCATATTAGTCTCCGAATTCAAAAGACCGAACAAAGATAAAACATTACAAGTCTCGAGACGGCGAGTATCAAGTTTGTCTTCACATTACAAGTCAATATCGATCATCTAAACTACCATCACATAAAAGAGAGTTGCGGTCATCACGATGAGCATCATCGCGATCAAACTGGTCTTCATCTGGTTCCTCCAACGCTCCCTCCTCTCTCCCGCTAGATAGCGGGCGTATCTAGATTCGGCCTCCGCCCTAGTGGTGTACCCTTTGTAACTGTTACCGCTGAAATGGTGAACCTGTCTCTGACACTCTTCCCAGTCGTCGTAGACTCCGGGAACCTTACCCTTGTACACGACATACGATGACATCTCTATGCACAAGCCAAACAACAAACAACAGACAATACATAAGCAATATGTAAGTATGCAACAAAAGGATCAGAAGAGAAAAGCAAGACATTAATAGCACGATTCATGATCCTACTAATAAATAGCATCGATTACATCTAAGTTGAATGACTGTCCAAACCAAAGAGACATACGAATTCATTAAAGTTTAATTACAACATGAGCCAATCAATGTTTCAGAACTACACATCACTTCTTTCGACTCGACTCATCAGACAAGAGCGTGGATGAAGCCGTCGTCTGTCGTGATGGTCATGAAATCGCGGTCGTTGTCACCCTACATTTGTAGCGTTCCATCTATCTCATTGTTGGACGGTTGATATCTGAGGTAGAACTGCCCCGAGGTATGAAGGACATCTTGATGGATGATGTCCGCAAACTCCGACTGGATGCGAAAGAATTCTTGTCTGAGGTCCACGTCCTGGGTTGCCGACAACCTCGCGGCCCAATCTTTGAGACTATCTGGTAGCAGAAGTTGATGATGGTCCCTTACGATCGCCCGCATATGATGGAGGGCGTAGTAGGCATCCTTCTGACCGCCAGGAGGCTGCTTGACGCAGCAGAAATTCGTATTGTGTGAGAAGGTGTGCTTGCCGTACTTACGAACTGCCCTGGTGAAGGTGCCTCCAGATTTGGCGTAGCCGGGGAGAACATCATCAAGAACTTTCTTGACATTTGTGTAGTCTATCTTGGAGTTACGGTTCGGGTCGAAATACGTGGCCATGGAATATTTCGGGCTTAAGAGGATGAGTGTGCAATGTGTGTCACTGCACAGAACACGGAATGTTAGAAAAAAAAGAACAATCGAAATCTAAGAAATCATATGTTACGGGGCGGTTAAGGGATGACTTACTCGGGAAAGTAAGCCACAAGGAAGTTATCCTTATCTGGGTTTGCCAGAATGACGCCTTCGAGGTGTGAACTCGCAACTTGGCGGTCCCCAGCGCTGCTCAAGTGCTTGGCACGCATGTAGAAGGGGTCGACTATCACGATGTCCGGGGTCTTGTCTCTAATGATCCGCATCTCCATACTCAGCGAAAACAGCCGAACGAAGGTGTAGTGCAGCGGATGAAGGTTAAACATAGCAAAGATGTCATCAAACCGCGGGACGATCGTATACCCGATGTCGCCATCCACAAAGCCCTTGCCCTCTGGCACCTTGGCCAAGAAAACCGGGTATGCCACATCATTCTCTCTGAGACGCTGCTTCTCCAAAGAAAGAACACTGTCGTGCAGACTCCGCATAGCACCGGTTGCAGCATTCAGCATATTTGGCGGTAGCATCGCCCTACCCGCCACATGCACCCTCCTCGAGATATCCTTAGGTGAAGGTGGCCCGTCCTGAGCACGGATCAAACTCGGTGCCGGCTGGCTCGCACCGGCGCCCTTGTTAGTCTTTTGCTTCCGTCCCTTCTTCTTGATCTCCTGTAATGGGACCGAGTTCTGCTCACAGACCGCCTTCTTGAGCGTGTTGGGGCTGATAATATTTCGCACCTCAGCTATCTGAGGCTCGGTGAAGGCGGGAGCTGGAGGCGTGTCCTGAGAACTGAACGCCAGACGACGCCTATTGCAATTGGATTTCTCCGTTGTACCAGCTAGATCGCGGTCGTCTTGGTTGGGTTCTTGAGAAAGAGGCCCACAGAACTCGTCAGTGTACCCACGTTCGGCAAAGTACTTATCAACTTTGGTAAATGTACCGTCATCGTTGTCGTCGCCGTCCGGATCTTGTGCCATAGGGCTGTCCGGATCCTGTGCCATAGGGATGTCCGGCAGGTCCGGTAGCATTGCGGCGTTCTTGCCATGGCCTGGCGCCGGCACGACTGGCGGTCTTGTCTATGGGGTGGTGTCCCCCGCCCCCAAACGAATCTGGCTCTTTGGCTAAAGCAGGGGCCAGTTTACGCAGGCGCTAAGGGTCATCTCATCTTCTTCGTCGGCCCTAGCGGGTCGAATCGGAGGTAACAGCTCGTCGCAGCCTGGCAGCACCCGAACCACTTCAACCCTATACACTGTGGGTTGCCCGGTTGAACGATTCTGTCCTTGGCGACATCGACCAACTCGGCGCCCATGAAGTGCAGAAGAGTGCAAGGAACGTCGGCGGTACCCTGCGAAAACATGTACAGGGCGTCAGGGATGCCCAGTCAAAGGCAAGGAGATGAAGTCATCGGCCGAGAGGCTTAGTTACCGTGATGGCGTCGAGCTCGGCTAATGTCGAGGCACCGCCAACGGCGGGCGGGCAACTGACGGAGGGGGCGCTTGCTGGCGAGGTGCCGGCCGGCGTACACCCGGGTGCATTAAGCTCCAATGCCCGTGCCGGCGCCGGAGACACGAATACCGCCTCCGCCGGAGACACCAATGGCGCCGCCGCCGGAGACACCAATGGCGCCGCCTGCGCGCTGTGCGAGTTGCTGGCCGTGAAGCTGGGAACCGGGGGAGGCCCCTGTTGGCCGCCCGCAATCCACGTCGTCAGCCCATGAATCAACGTAGGCACCATGGCGTTGAGCTTCGTTCCCAGTTGTTGTTCCACTTGCTCTTGGACAAGCTCCGGAATCCGCGCCACTTGTGCCTTGAGTTCTTCAACCTCGTGCGTCTGGCTTTCCGAGCTGGTCTTTTTCTCCTTCCGCACACCAGTGGTATAGTATGACCCCCATTTTGTGGACAAGCCTTTGCCGGCCACACGACCAGCTGACGTCGGCTTAGTGAGCTTATCCTTGTTTTTCATTACGTTCAACGCCCTATTTAAAGGGGTGTCGAAAGGGGAGCTCTAAGACGACCCCGCGCTACTGCTTTCAGTGTCCTGCGAAAGGAACGTGAACCATTTAGAAATATTGGGGATTAATTAGAGTGCAACCATATGGAGCTAATTACGCGGGGGTGTATTCCTTACCAGAACAAGCTCAAGCGCCCTGGTCTTCGGATCCGTGGTAAGCTCCTTTGTTATCGGGTCCTCCTTGTACCGGGCCCTAACATAGTTCCTGGTCTGCTTGTTACCGCTGTATTTCACGAAGCGGGGCGGTAGGCCTTGCTCGGCACGCTCCGTGTCCTCCTTGTCCCATATAGGCTCCGCCACTCTGTAACCGCCGGGACCGAGTTTGTGTTCCCCTAAGTTCAACTCCCGCATTTCTTTCCCCCACTGACTTGATTCGGAGGTTGCAATGCTCTCGCACTTTATCTTGAACTCCTTGTAGTCATCTTCGCTCATCAAAGGATATTTCGCCTTGATCTTCTCATAACTATCACCTTTATCAATCATTCTCTTCACCGCACTTCTCCAAGTAGACAGGGCCGTGCTCATCTTCGTGAGGGCGGCACTGTTCACTTTATTCCCTAAGAGGCGTGTGTTTTCAAATTCGGCAGGGAACTTGTATCGTTCGTGCAGCTTCGTGAAGAGGAGGCTGCGCAAATTCCCTCGGTCCTTATGCCTAAGGTTCTCGGTGTTGATCGAGATGGTGCTCCAGAGAATGCACCCAAGCTGAACCAAGTACCCCTTGACTATATGTTTGGGCTCCGTTGGATTCCCGTCGGAGTCCACTTGAGTGAATTCCTCCTTGAGGGTGCGGAGCGCATTCGGGCGCCGGTCCTTCCTTTGCTTCTTCGGTTGGCTGCCATCTGTGTGTGCGCCGCCATCATCAGTGGTGGCATCCTTGGCGGGCACCATCAGTGGTGTCATCCCCGACGCCACTAGGGGTTGTGTAATCAGGATCGGTGTCTTCCGCGGCGTCCTCATAGCGGTGAGGTTGTTCCTCCATCTCCTGGGACAGCTCCCAGAATTGCTTGCCGCCCGAACCGCCGGCCTCATCGTTGTTGGCCATGTTTCGCTCTAAATAGGAAAACAGTTTGGTCAAAAAGTTGGTTATTGTCAAGGAACAAGATCATGGTCTCATCATTTAGGGTTTGTCGACACCGAGGCATCCTAAAAGCTAAGCTTTTATCATTTAGGGTTTGTCGACGCCGAGGCACCCTAAAAGCCTAAGCCGAGGCACCCTAAAAGCCTAAGCCGAGGCACCCTAGGTTGGGCCTAATCACTTGGCACTAATCACTTGGCTCTATTACCACCTATGGTTTAATGCAGCAAGAATGGCGGGGCATTTGATCCTACTTAACTAAGTACTAAGATACCCCGGCCCATGCATTAGTCGCAAGTACCCCATATGTCCTATTTTTAGCAAAGTCATGCTAAAATTCACGGAAAATTTCAGCATGACCTTTGCTGAAAATAGGACATATGGAGTACCCGAATTTGCCGGAACGGAAGTTAATCAACATTCCGGCAAACTCAAGGGCCTCTCGGGGTACCTGCAAATTCATCACGACACGATGGTCGGAGACATGACCTTTGCAAAATGGTCGGAGACACGATGGTCTTTCTCAATGTGATCAATTGATGGACCAACACATAAAACATGTCCAATAAGTATGATTTATAGAGTCAACATCAGTATGAATATATATAAAGTTTTTCTTCATCAGCCAGGCCCATGCAAGTAACTGCATCCAGCAACTATTTCTGCTACTCTGTAACTAACTACACTCTGTATTTATAGATTCATTTCAGATGAGATCAGATTGAGCTCCAACTGTAGCTGCAGCTGAGGGATCCATGAGCCATCATGCCAGCCAGCCAGGAAATAAACTTTACTTTCCAAAGGAAATAAAAATACAATGCATAAATACATACTTAAGCAGGTAGATAGATAGATAGATAGATAGATAGATGAGCATGTTCAGTTTACAAGAATGAATATAAACAAGCAAAGAATGCATGCATGCATATCAAAAGTTGGCATCTACTGCTACTGCTACTGCTTGCCTCTGCTGCTATTGAATATTTATAATTACCTGAAATTGTTCCTTTCACTACAAGTAAATGCAACTTTTCCATTAATTAAAACTAAATTGTTCCTTCATGATATTCTCTCTTCATCTACCCCTGGGAGTATTTCTAACTTGAAAATCTCTGGTGAACTGCCTGATGATGTACTGGCAGTACAAGCTCTCTTCTTTTCTTACATTTGCTTGTTCTGTACCTTTTTCTGTTAACTGATTAAACATGCAGTGGAGTAGTGTATTGCAGTGCATGAAGTGGAGTAGAGCAGAGAATTTGCAAAGAACTATAGTATCACTGGAGTAAATTGCAGTAGTGCAAGTTTCAGTAGACCAGAGAATATCCCTACAGTAGTGCCCTCCAACAGTAGTTCTTGCTTGTAGTAGTTTTAGGGAGTACTGCAATTTTGCAAGTTTAAAGTAAAACGTTTCAGTTAATGCAAGTACTCCTCTTGCTCTCTACTTTCTCTCTTCTCTTCTTCAGTTAATTAACTGAATTTTACTGATGTTGTTGTTAACTGAATTTTGTGCAAATGATCAGCAACTGCATCAAACTAGATCAGCAAGCAACCAACAAACTAGATCAAAACTGCATCATTGGCAGTGATCAGCAAACTGTAGCCAACTGGCCACCAACAGACCCAAAATTGTTTCTCACGGAAAAAGGGGTCCAAAAATTTCATGCAAAGGAAAGGTTGAGACTTCATATCATCTTCATGGCCAAAATGAGAACATTCTTTCATGGAAAGATAGATAGAGGGTTGCATTCAAAACTGAAATGGCCATTTCAGAACATACAAACAGAGAATGTGCAGAAATACTACTCATTGATACTTCAAAGCATTTGCACAATGCCCTGATCTCATACTCTCCTAGTTCCAAGATGTGTGTAGTATGACAACATGAGGAAGGATAAGTTCATAGCAGTGCAATGCTTTCTTCTCTACCGAATGACATAATGAACATACCAATTATCTTTCTTCTCTATAAAGTTAATTAACTGAAATACTACAGCCAGAATCAACAGGATTATCGCCGATTTGCTGGACAAACAGAGTGTTTGCGAGAAGGAAGAGGGGAGAGGAGGCGGAGCTCACCGGGGAGGCGCAAGGAGGCCCTGCAACAGCTTAGTAGCAACAGAGGTGGCCGGAGTTGAGGAAGATAGCGGCGACCCGAGGAAGAAGAGGTGGAGGGGGGTGGAGGGGTCGAGCACCGTCGCGCCCTGGTTCCGCGGCTCGTCGGCCCGGTGTTGAAGCAGATTCCGCCCGCAGCCTTGCCTGTTGCGTCGCACGGTGGAGCTCGAGCGGAGAGGCGCCGCAGGTTTCTAGGGTTTCGAGGGCTGGGAAGGCGAGGAAGGGGTGGGTGGGTGCGGTGAAGGCGAGGGAGGGGGTGTATTGGGAGCGGACGGTGATGGGGGGCAGGGCAGGGGCTGACTGGGGGCGGCGACGGAGACAGACGCGCGGGGGCGGTGGAGGCATGGGTAGGGGCAGCGGGGGGAAGTGGATCTGGCGAGGGAGAGGGACGAAGGGGATCAGGCGAGAGGGAGGGAATTAGCTAGGGGGAATCTTACTAATGGCGCACCCGCGGCCGGTGCGCCATTAGTAAAAAAAATTTACATAGCAATGGCGCACCAGGAAGAGGTGCGCCATTAGTAAATTTTTTTTACATATAGCAATGGCGCACCAGCCAGAGGTGCGCCATAAGTAATTTATTTTTATTTTTTGTTGCATGTAATAATTTTTTAGAAAATGAATATGAATATGAAACAGTAATATTTTTTTTATAAAAACAGTAATAATTGTTGTTTAACAACAATTGTAGTCTACACTTTATTATTATTATTTTTTTAAAAATGAATATGAATATGA
>NC_041389.1:479639128-479643169 GCF_002162155.2 Triticum dicoccoides
GGTTGCGGTGGGTCGTCGGCGGCGGTGGAGCTAGCGGGGGAGGGTTGCGGTGGGTCGTCGGTGCCGGTGGAGCTAGCGGGGGAGGGTGCGGGTGGGATCGAGATCGAGATCAAAAAGTGTCCATGAAATTTAAAAATATTCGTGATATCAAAAAGTGCCCATAAAATACAATTGAGAAATGAAGACTACGATTTAAATACAATCGATCTTAGCTAGCTATCTGTTCACAATCTTCTTGCCCTTCGTTTTCGCAAATGGAGTTCTTCTGTGGAACGGACATCCTTTAGGTAGGGTTGTCCTGCTTCTTCTTGTGGTGTGTGCTGCTACTTCATCGTCGTCGTCATGTACGATCTTCGGGTCCCCGTACTTGTCGAAGTCTTGCTCATTGGCTACTCCATCCATTCCGATGATCTTCCTTTTGCCTCTCCTCACAACAACACGACTGGGCTTTGACGGGTCGGTAATGAAGAAGCATTGGTCCACTTGGGAAGCCAGTACCCATGGCTCATTTTTCGCCGTGACGTTTGCGCCCGCGGTCTTGGATTTGGCTTCGGGTATAACCATGGTGGTGAAATACCGGTCTTCTTTTAGGACGCTCTTGGCCCATCTGACATGGAACATCGGGACCTTCTCTCCAGCGTAGCTCAGCTCCCAGATCTCCTCGATCCTTCCGTAGTATCTGTCCTTGTCATTGCCGGTGTAGGATTCCATCGTTACCCCGGAGTTCTGATAACCATCGCTCTTCATGTCCTTGTCCTCGGTGTAGAATGTGTAGCCGTTGATATCGTACGCCTCATAGGTCATCAGGTTGTGCTCGGCGCCCTGTGACAAGGCAAATATGAGTTGTTCTTTCGCGGAAGAATCCTCATGTAAAGGGTACGACAGAAGCTTATGCTTGAACCAACGCGTGAAACATGAGTTGTGCTCTTTGATTATATCTCCAGCCGTCCTCTGTTGGCCTCGGTCATTGTATGTCTTCTCAATAAAGGTTTTGTGCTCTACCACCCGGATCGACCACGTCTATGTGTTGTAGCGCGACTAGGTTTGCTCTTTCAAAGTCGGCGAGTCGACCCTCGCAGTCGACATGCATTTCACGGCGACCCTCACAGTGACCCCATCCAGCGAGCCTGCTTAGGTGCCTGTTGACGGGCAGACCAACGGGGTTCTCGATGCCTAGATAATTCGTGCAGTAGGAGATGCACTCTTCGATCAGAAAGCCCCTGGCTATACTTCCCTCTGGATGTGACATGTTGCGAACGTATCCTTTGATGACACCATTCATCCTTTCGAACGGCATCATGCTGTGCAGGAACATCGGCCCGAGTTGGATGATATCCTCCATGATATGGACCAGCAGATGCACCATAACGTCGAAGAATGCGGGCGGGAAGTACATCTCAAGCTCGCATAGTATCACCACGATCTCTTCCTGTAGCCTTCTGAGTTGCCTCACGCCAATCGACTTCTGAGAGATGATGTCGAAAAAGTTGCATAGGCCAAATAGCATTTCACGGACGTGCGCGTCCATGATCCCACGGATTTCAACGGGAAGTATCTGCGTCATCAGCATATGACAGTCGTGAGACTTCATCCTGCTGAACTTCTGCTTCGCTGGGTCTAGGTATCTGCTTATCTTCCCCGCGTAACCGTAAGGAAGTTTTACTCCTAGGAGGCAGGTGAAAAACTGCTCGATCTCCTCCTGACTTAGAGTGAAGCACGCGGGAGGGTAGTCATTTCCGGTCTTCTTGGCCTTTTTGCCTTTGCGACGACTTTCTGTGTCCTGCTTCGCCTCATCATCATCATCATCATCATCATTAGCGTGAAGCTCCTGCCTGATGCCCATTGATTTCAAGTCTGCCCTTGCTTTCGGCCCATCTTTGGTCCTCTCTGGCATGTTGAGCAGGGTACCAAGCAGACTCTCGCACACGTTCTTCGTGATATGCATGACATCAAGGCTGTGAGGCACACGGTGGATCTTCCAGTACGGTAAGTCCCAGAAAACAGACCTCATTTTCCATACCTTCAGCAGCGGCTCTGGGGACTACCAGCCCCGCGAGATATCCGTAACCGAGATAGTCGTGCACCATCGTGAGTAGTGCGGCTCTCATAGGGAAATATTCTTTCTCTGCGGCGTCCCACGTATTGGCTGGCGTTTTCCACAGCGTGTCTAGCTCCTCCTTCAGCAGCCCCAGATACAGATTGATGTCGTTCCCTGGTTGTTTCGGCCCTTCAATTAGCATACTCATGTGAATGTACCTCCTCTTCATGCACAACCAGGGGGAAGGTTGTACATCCACACAAACACAGGCCAGGTGCTATGTATGCTTCTCTGGCTGCCAAACGGATTGACTCCATCGGTGCTCGCGCCCAGCACGATGTTCCTTGGATCCTTCCCAAATTCTGGGTATTCGAAGTTCAACGCTTGCCACTGGCTCGCATCCTTAGGGTGACTCAACATCTTGTCTTTTTTATTTATCTCCAGATCATTTCCGTCATCTTCCCGCTTATTCTCCTCCCTATCCGCGTGCCAATGCAGGAGCTTTGCTACCTTAGGGTCCGCAAAATACCGCTGCAGACGAGGAGTGATCGGAAAGTACCACACCGATTTTCGAGGAGCTTTCTTCCTCTTCTTGTATCGAGTGACACCATACACTGGACATATGGTAGACTCCGCGTGCTCGTCCCGATAAATGATGCAATTGTTCATGCACACATGGTATTTCACGTGCGGTAAATCCAGAGGACACACGATTTTCTTCGCCTCCTCGAAACTGGTCGGGCACTTGTTCCCCTTGGGAAGACGTTCGTGCCAGAATGACATGTTCTCATCGAAGCATGCGTCGGTCATTTTGTGTTTTACCTTCATCTCCAGAGCCATGAGCGTTACTTTCAGGCGGGTATCCTCGGGCATGCATCCTTCATACAATGGAGTAACCGCGTCTATCTCCAGCTGATCCAGCTTGGCTTTCTCTCAGGCGGCAGCTCTTGTGTTATCCGTCTGCTTGAGAAGCAGCTCTTGAATATGAGGGTCCTGTACCCAGCCTCCATCGTCGTCTGCTCCGGCATCTTCATCTTCATGATCATGCCCTTCGTCTTGATCTTCCTCATCATCATGTACGACATCTTCTACATGATGACTGTGTACAGCATCACCGCCGTGATCATGTCCTGGAGATTCTTCGTCTTCTCGCCCGCCCTCGCCGTGGTGGTACTTGTCTTGTTGCCCTTCCTCATTTATTGCTCGGCCCCCATGGACGACTTCATAGTCATCTTCATCACCTTGCCACCGATAGCCATCCATGAAACCACGCAAGAGCAGGTGGTCCTGCACCTGCCCGGAATCCGGGTCCGCAATAAGGCTCTTCAGCTTGCATCTTCGACACGGACATCTTATCTCCGTCTCATTCTTTTGAAGCATCTCGGCCTTCGCAGAGCTCAAAAACCTATTCACGATGCCTTCGGTCATCGTGCGGACCATGGTCGCCTGCGGGGTAGAGCAAAACGATATTTTAGAACCAAGAAAAAATTTGGCATGACCTTCCCTAAAAATAGGACCAAAAAGAATGCATAGTGCCAAGATTCTCGCCGAAACGGAAATGAATCAACATTCCGGCAAAATATTGGCAACTATCACATTTCAAATACCGGTACCTGCAAACACAAACATATATGCAACACCACAAACACAAGCAACACCACAAACATACATAGATCTAGCTAGGCCATAAAAAGTGCATGTGCATGTTGTTGGAGCGAGCTAGGGAGAAAAAAAGTAGATCTACATCATGAAGATAGCTTTCCCCTTACTTACCTATCAAAAAAAGGTAATTTCACCACTTAATTTTGATGAATCTATGGTGGAAATGAGGTGAGGAGGAGGAGGCAGCCGAAAGCTTGGAGAAGGAGGTGGAGGGAAAGAAGTGGGAAAAGTGAGTGGGTAGGTGTGGGGCTGTCCAAAATATCTTGTTGGGGTCCCAGGTTACTAATGGCGCACCAGCAGCAAATGCGCCATTAGTAGTGTTGTAGAAAATTAAATATATA
>NC_041389.1:479643492-479669867 GCF_002162155.2 Triticum dicoccoides
ATGGCGCACCTGGTCACAGTGCGCCATTACTAGTCTAAACTAGTAATGGCGCACCTGACCAGAGTGCGCCATTAGTAGTTTTGCAAAAAAAAAGAATAAAAAAAATACAGTAATGGCGCACGATCTGCCTCGTGCGCCATTACTAGTTAGAACTAGTAATGTCGCACTTCGACCTGATGCGCCATTAGTATGTATGGAAAATGAAAAAAATAATAATACTAGTGGCGCACCATGTCTCTGGTGCGCCATTAGTGTCTTCCACACTAATGGCGCATCACCGACTGGTGCGCCATTAGTATATAGTAGTGGCGCACTGGTTCCTCGGTGCGCCATTAGTATCAATCCTATCTATAGCTCTTTTCCTAGTAGTGTGCAGGCGGCGGCTAACGGCGTCCAGCACTGCCTCCTCCTGGGTCGGAGGCCTGAAGACTACGGCGCCCCCGCTCCGCGCCAGCTGCGGCGCAACGGCCCGACGCCCTCCCTTCTAGGGCACCAAGGCATGCCCCCCGCTGGCCGCTCCCGATGCGGCCAATGCCTCCTCCGACGCCCCTCCCAGCGCCGTCGGTAACACGGATGTCGGGACGCCCTGCGTCATCGTCAACAACCCGGACACCGGGACGGCCTGCCCCACCACCAACGGCCCAGCTGCCGGGGTGGCCTCCGGCACCACCATCTGTGGTACCCCCTCCAACACCGGTGGCGCCTCCGGCACCGCCGTCCGTAGCGCCTCTTCCAAGATGGCGCCGCCTCCACCACCATCAGCCTCCGCGCGCTTGACCACGTCGGCCCGCGGCGGGGTATCACCCCCCACATCCACGACCTCCTGGTCGAGGATCACCACCTCAGCCCGGCCTCCACGGCCGCGCTCCCTTGCCGGCAACAGCTCAAAGACCATCGCTGCCACCATGGTGCCCTCCGTCATCTCGCGCCAGGCCGGCTCCGTGTCGGCTCGCGCCCATGCTACCTCCGCGTCAGTCCAAGCCCGGACCGACGCGGCCTCCAGCTCCGCCTCGGCCTTGTTCCTGTCGCGCCAAGCCAAGGCTTCGGCGTCGCTTGGGTCCAGGCCGAGGTCCGAATCGGCCCGTCCCTCTACCTCGGCCTGTTCGGCGAGGTCGGATCGGCTCCTACGGAACGTGGTCCCTTCGGCGGCCGCAGCTTCCATTGCAGCCCTCGCCAGCGCGATTGGCGACCTGAAGAAGAAGGCAGAATAAGCCAAAAAGAAAACAAGACAGGCTCGGCAAGCCCAAACGTGTGCAGAAGATAAAACTTACCCCATCAAGACCGGGACTGGAGTCGGCCTCCCACCACGCCTCCTGTTGGCCGGCTTCCCGGTCTCGGCCGGGTCCGCTGTGCGCTTTGGGGCCTGGGGCCATGGCGCAACGCTGTCTTTCCCATGCGGGCGGCTTGGCACCATCCCATCTGAAGACCCGGCTCCGCCCGCGACGCCGCCTCCCCCGCCCGACGCGCTGCTCCAACAACCGACGTCAGCATCACCTGCACCATGCCACGGTCAGCAATTCAAGACACATGAAGAGAGAAAAACACAGGACTTACCCGCGTGACGCCCAGTGCTGGCATCGGACTCGACGACCTCCTCCCTGTCGTGGACCGCGGGCTCCTCTGGTGCCACCGGCGCCACCTACGACGGAGCCCGGGCGTAAGGATGCCAGATCGCATTCAGAAGCACATTTCACGTCGCGTCAGGACGGATGAGAAGGTGCGCAGCAGCAAAGTAAGATGACCAGACACTCACCTGCGGCGCTGGGTTCGACTCGCTGTACGGCGCCTTGCCGAACCGCTAGTCCTCTCCAAGGTTGGCCTTCGAGATGTCGTTCACGCCGCACGCGACCTTCTCCGTAGACAGCCGCGTCGACCCCATGCGGTTGGGGTCCTAAAGGCCGATAATTTTGCCAATGAGGCAGGAGCGCCTCTGAAGTGGAAGGACCCAACGCATGATGAACGCGGCAAGGAGGTTGGTGTCGGTGAGCCCCTCCTGCATCCTCGTCACCGTCACCCACTCGCAGAGATTGACTATCTCCTCCGACGGGCACCTGAGCGAGTAGCCCCAGTTCGTTTTCGCCCACGGCGGCACGATGGCAAAGGGCGGAAGGTTGATATGGTCCACACCAAGGTTGCGGATGTAGAAGGAGTCCTGCCACTTCTTGGCAAAATCCTCCAGCGGGATCTTGGGAAATCCGCCCCCGACCGCTTCGAGATGATGGCGGCGCCACAATCGGAAAACTCCCCGGCCGACGGGCCCTGCTGCTTCAAGGAGAAGAAGCGCGCCCAAAGGTCGATCGTGGGCTCGACCCCCAGGTACCCCTCGCACAGGGAGACGAAGCCGGAGAGCTGGACGATGGTGCCGGCACCAAGATGATGCGGCTAGAGCCCGAAGAACTCCAGGAACGCGCAGAAGAAGGTGCTCATCGGCATCCTGAACCCGCGCTCGAAGTGCGTGAGGAAGACCACGCGCTCCTGCCTCTCGGGCCGAGGCCTCTGCTCACCGCGCGACAGGCGAACACCAACGTCCGTCTCCCGCGGCAGGCGCCACGACGCCCGAAGTTGGATGATGTCCTCGGGGTGACGTTCGAGCCCATCCAGGAGCCCGACGACAGTGCCATGGATGGAAAAAGGAGAAAGAAGATGGACGACGGAGAAAGTTCTGCTCGGGGCAGCGGGCGCAGCTGTGCGTCAGTTGCATAGAGCAGAGCTGGAGCAGGAGGACAGGAGGGCATGAGCGAGAATGATGTCTGCCGCCCCCTTGCCCCCCCCCCTCAATTTATAACCCTCGGTTCAAGCGTGGGGGAGTGGGATCGTCTGCACGCACCCGTTCCACTACCCCGCAATAAGTGGGCACGTACACGCGCAGTAACTGCCCGGGGAAGAGCAACCGGCCCCCGGACACCGCAATAAATCTGCGCGCGTGGACCAAGGGCATGCGGCGGCGGGCCCCAGCCCGTCGCCCGGTCCCGTCACGCGCGTGGCCTGTCAGGCCCCTCCGACTTCCAGGCACCACGTGGTGCCTGCGTGAAGCCCGAGTTATTGCCCCAAGATTCGACGGACTCCTCGATTCCCGCCACGGCCGGGATGCCGCGATCTGGTTTCCGAGAAAACCGGCACACAGTGGGTGTTGCCAGACCCAACGCTTGTAGAATCCGCCTTGCTAAAGGGGGAAACTGCGAAGGCCCACTCATCCGAAGACGGTGGACCTTCACAGCTTCGGGGACTATTGTCGGGGGGATGAACCCCGGGCAGGCAACGGAACCCGGATCCTTTTCAAAAGTAGCAGGGCCCGCATTGCCCCTCAAATCGGCACGCGCCTGGCCGGGTCGCTCGACCCGGCAAGGCCCGCAACCCGGCCAGACTCTCCGACCTGGCAAGGTACGCCGACCCGGCCTCAGCAACTGGCGCGAGACAACCCAACCTGACGCAACCAAGGCTTCCCCAACAAGCCGAGCCCACCCGTGGCGTGCACCGCAATCTAGCCACGGGTCAGCTCCCGTCCCATCCAGGCCGTATGATGGGACGAGACTTCAATCACCGATGACCAAGACAACAGTGCTTCCTCCCATGCCTATGGTCAGCCGGAGCGTGGCAACAACGCCCCTCACCTACCCGCCGACCAGGGCTGGCATGGCAACAGTGCTCCCGCCCTCACCGCTGGCGACAGCAAGCGACAACCTAACGGGAAGCCACTGTACACGACTCGACTCGGCCACGCCTTGATGATCGACAAGACGGCGCACAGTCCCCCTAGGCACGCGGGGCCCGCACCTAGGGGAACCCGGCGAACCACAAGCCTTCAGCGGGACCCAGCCCGGGATCTCGTACACCGATAATACGGACCCACCGACTCATCGTATTACCATTGTAACCCTGGGGGGTTGGTTTATAAAAAAACCCCCAGGAGCCCACGCATCCAGGGGCATGATGTGGTGTGTGATGTACGTTGAGAAAGGCAAACAAGCATAGGACTAGCAACCAAAGCAACACCGGAGAGAAGGAGCAGCCCAAGCCTCGGCTAGCTTCCTTCCTCCCCCCATACAGCTCCAAGAGCAGCATTGTACTATCTATCATCCAACCACACTCGATAGGACTAGGGGTATTATCTCTCCGGAGAGCCCCGAACCTAGATATGTCCGGCGTCCCGCACCTGCTCATGCCAACCTCGCCTCTGGAGCCCACCAATGCCCTCGAGCCTCCTCCTCTCTTAAGCCATCCCTTGGCATCTGCCGTGCGCCCACCATGACATACCTCCTAATGGATTGATACCTTGGTTCTCAACTAAGGGAAATACTTATCTATACTTTATTACATCACCCTTTCCTCTTCAAGGGAAAAACCCACGCAAGCTTAAGAAGTAGCAAGGAGGTAGATGGGCTAGGGTTGGGGACGCCGTCTAGCTTAAACAACCGGATTTGGCCTCGGGCGGCGAGTCGGACCGGCGCCACGCGACATTCACACACCCCCACCGAAGGAGATATCCGTTAGATCGTCGAGTCTCCGGATGACTCCGCGTGGGACCGTCATTGTCAGTTCAATGTGGCGGATGCGCCCGGGCACCCCATACCCACCCCATACTTGGGATGGATATGAGGAGTGCCGATCAACCCTGGCATTTGAGGCCCATTTGAGGCGTCCGTCTGGGTCAAATTTTCATGACTTGTTAGTGATCGGGCCGTCCGCACAAGCGTTTGAGGCGGGTTTAGGGCGCCCGGATGTAGATGCTCTAAGATTTGTTGGTTGTACAAGGCATGTAGTACTCTTAGTGGTAGGCCTAGAATCGTATGATTGGTGTCTCAATTCAAAGTTTACATTAAACATCATCATAATCTCAAGAAAATTTTAAAATAGCGGCGACTTGATGAATATTTTGTGGTAAGTATATAGTAATATTTATTTCAAAATTTTGGAGGGGGTGCCATGGCACCCCTGGCATCCCCACTAGATTCGTCTCTAACACCTCGTTGGAGGAGATGTTGATGATAGGTTCCTTTCCCTTGACAAAGCCAGATGTCGTGCCCTCCTCGTCCATGGCGTCGGCTCATCACCGAAGTTGAGCATTTCGGCTGAGCAAACATTGTGCCTTGCTTCCAATCCATCGCTGCGTACGCCACACGAGAAGCCTTGGCTGAGTGTGCGAATTCAATGGAAACCTCGTACGCGAGGTTCTCCTCCACCACTTCTGCATCGGTGAGGATGGCCGCAACAACGTTCTCATTGGTAGGTTGGGCCCCGAGTTGTGCCTCCACCGCTTCGTGCTCGGTGAGGTCCATGTCCTCTGCCACCTCCATCTCTATCTTCATCTTGGTGATCTACCATGACTGACTGTTAGATACAACGATACCAATGAGAAACGAGAGACATAATTTTTTACGTGGGAAACCATTACGAAAAAAACATAGATGCATGAAGGCACAACTTCACAAGAATTCTCTAACTTGCTTGTAGATAACTAACTTGGTGAAGGAGGAGATGATCTTAAGATAGTTCTCTGTTAGTAGGGAGAGGGCCTCTTTGCAGCAATTAACATATCATCAACATAAAGGAGCAAATAAATATCTAAACCATTAATAATTTTCAAATAAACACAATTATCATAATAAAATCTTTGAAACATTGAAAGGACATAAAGGTGTCAAAATCTCTTGTACCATTATCTATGGGATTGCTTCAATCCAAAAAGAGGTTTTTTAACTTGCAAACAAGATTTTCTTTTCCGGGAATAATAAAACCTTCAGTTCATTTCATATAAATATCCTCTTCTAATTCCCCAGGTAAGAATGCAATTTATAAAAAATCCTTACATTCGTTTCTTTTCTCCTCATCAGTCTAGTCTTGATATTGGACCGACACAGTTCTGAAGCGTTACTTTGATAGTTTTCCACGGTTCTGCATTGGTTTCTTCAATTCCCTTATGTTTTTTCGGGTTTTTTTGGCCTTTCTTTTACTTTCTCGTGTTTATTCAGTTTTCTTTGTTTATTTTTTGGTTTTCTTTGGTTTTCACGTTGTTTCACTTTTTCTTCGGTTTACTTTAGATTTTCTGAACACATATTTTCTTTTTTCGCAACAATGTACATTTTTCGTATACATCAAGAACATTCTTTTTATACAACTTTAGCATATTTGATATACATGATTAACATTTTTTACATTTTATGTTAGTTGTCTACATTTTTCGTACACATCCAGGACATTTTTGTACATGTTTCACGAAGTTTGAATATCTGACTAACATTTTTAAAAAGTATGTTTTGATGTCTACTTTTTTTCATACATGTTCTACATTTTTCATATGTATATGAAACATTGTTTTTATACATGTTTAAATTTTTTTCAACACTTTTTTGAACTTTTTTTGGAATACATGTTAAAAAATTTCAAATACCTGTCAAAACTTTTTTGTCAAATGCTATCAACACTTTTTTAAAGTTGCACAAAGATCTTTTTAACCCTGCACAAACAGTGTTTCTTTAAAACATAATTAATTGTTTGTGGAATATATGTATTTTTCTTTCAAAAAATATAAACAAAGCTAAACTAAAAAGAAAATAAAAAGAATACAGAGTGAAGAAATGCCAAAACCTGCTACTGGCCAGGTCCACTGCGGCGTTTCTTTAGGCGATACTTGAGCGCCGATCGCACCCCTCCTCTCCACTCTACTACTAGTTGCTATCTGGTCTGTCCCAAGTAGTTTATTCTCCACCGTTTCAGATTCCACTGTGATTTTCTGGGCATTTTTTTCGTTCGTTTTTCATATCGTTTTTCCTGCACAGGTTTTTTTCCTTTATTCCTGTCCTTCCCTTTTCTATTTTTTGTTTTTTTTCAATTTTTTTTTCAATTGCATGAAATTTTCAAATTTGTGTACTTCCTGAACTTTTCCTCAAATTTCTTGAACTTTTTCACTTTTTTCTAACTTTTTAGTGAATTTGTTTTTCAAATTGTCATGAACTTTCTTCAAATCTTTGAACATTTTCAGCTTTGCTAACTTTTTATTTTTTTTAATATTCTCACAAAATATTTTTTAAATATTTTTATTTTTAGTGAACATTATAGTAACACTCATCATTTTTTAGTTTTGCTCACTTTTTAGTGATTTTTTTCAAATTCTCCCAAACTTTTTTCAATTTCATGAACCTTTTTTCAAAATTTGATGATTTTTTTTTCAAATTCCTGTCTTTTCAGATTATAGATATTTTTCAAATATATCAACTTTTTCTAAAAAGTCAATGGTCAATGAGTGTTGGTCAACGGTCAACAGTAGATTGTGGACAACCGATCGATGTTGTCTGAGTGATCGATCGATTTCGACCAGCGAACGAACGTCACTACTCGCATTACTGGGCCAGGCCACGAAGGGCTCACATGAGCTCTAGGTTGGTTTAGTGGGTTGAAGGTGTCCAATATGAGTTCCGTGCACAAAGTCGGGTCCCAAATGGTTGCAACCCACCCCTTGTTGCAGCGCACTGCAGCTCATGCGGGTAGGGTGTGTAGGATGGGTTAGATGAGCGACAGCAATAGATGAGCAATTGCACGTTAGACCCGACTACTTTGGGAGCGATGATGACTTACAAAGCGTTGTCACTTGCGGCGGATTTGAATTTGCAAAAGGTTTGAGTTGCATATAGAAGATACAAAAGGGACTCTATATAGCCACTTGTAGACATTTTCACGGTTATGTTGCATTAAGATTATTTTTTTCAATCCATATTAGAACGCACAAAAAATACGTTCTTCACCCCTGTGATTTCTTTTTTGAGCAGTACCATGTGCACGACACATGCCAACCGATTTATGCACGTCGTTTATGATCGAACCACACAAGCATAGGGTTAAGGAGTTCACCGCCGCTAGATTGATGTGTCGTGCATCGATCGGTTCTTAATTATCATGTGTGGAGCAGTTTCGTTCTTTTTTTTGCGGGAAATAACTTGCATTACTCATGTAGCATTTTCTACTTTAGAATTACAGAGTTCAACAATTTTAACAGGACTAGAGGCAAGCCGAACCGCAGTTCTACCACTGGTCTTCCCATAGCTAGCTAAGACACGACTCACCAAACTTTGGTTTCGTCTAAGTAACACAAGTATTTATATGTGACATGAGGGATCTCATCACATACACCATGAAGCCAAAACGAGATCTATCCATTCCATTCTTCTTTAACAAATTTACTGCTTCAAGAGAGTCTGCCTCACATGCCTAGCTGCACCCCGTGGCGTAAAAATACCCCCTGACGTCGCCTCCCCTCGGGCAACGCCAGCCCCCCCCCCCAACCCTAGTCGCCAGATCCCCGACGTTCCATCCCCAGTCGCCGCTTCCAACGGCAAGGGCCACGGTGGCGGCAGGCTCTGCGCCATAAATCCAGGGCGGGTGGTCGCCGCAGAATCCCTTGTGAGGCGGAGGTGGCGTTTCATGCGGGGAGGCCGGGGGCGGCAATCAGGGCGGCGCCCCTGCTGCGCGCCAACGGTCAAACCTCCATGGTCGGCGGAGACCTAAGGTTGGGTGGTGGCGGTGGCAATGCTCCATTCAGCGAGGGTGGCGGCTGCGTGCAGATGGGTGGCATCAATGGCTTCCGTGAGATCCCATCTTGGAGCCTTCGCGCAACTCTGCCGGAGGGGGAATCGATCACGGAGGGCTTCTACATCAACACCATAGCCTCCCCGATGAGTTGTGAGTAGTTTAACACAGACCTACGGGTCCATAGTTATTAGCTAGATGGCTTCTTCTCTCTTTTTGGATCTCAATACAATGTTCTCCCCCTCTCTTGTCGAGATCTATTCGATGTAATCTCTTTTTGTGCTGTGTTTGTCGAGATCCGATGAATTGTGGGTTTATGATCAAGTTTATCTATGAATAATATTGGAATCTTCTCCGAATTCTTTTATGTATGATGGAGTTATCTTTACAAGTCTCTTCGAATTATCAGTTTGGTTTGGCCTATTAGATTCATCTTTCTTGCCATGGGAGAAGTGTTTAGCTTTGGGTTCAATCTTGCGGTGATCTTACCCAGTGACAGAAAGGGTTGCAAGACACGTATTGTATTGTTGCCATCGAGGATAACAAGATGGGGTTTATATCATATTGCATGAGTTTATCCCTCTACATCATGTCATCTTGCTTAATGCGTTGCTCTATTCTTAAGAACTTAATACTCTAGATGCATGCTAGACAGCGGTCGATGTGAGGCAGGAGTCGGTCTACTTGTTATGGACGTGATGCCTATATACATGATCATGACTAGATAACGTCATAATTATTCGCTTTTCTATCAATTGCTCGACAGCAATTTGTTCACCCACCGTAATACTTATGCTCTCGAGAGAAGCCTCTAGTGAAACCTATGGCCCCCGGGTCTATATCTTATCATATTTGCTTTCAATCTACTTTTATTTGCATCTTTACTTTCTTGTATCTATATTATAAAATACCAAAAATATATTTATCTTATCATACTATCTCTGTCAGATCTCACTTTCGTAAGTGACCATGAAGGGATTGACAACCCCTTTATTGCGTTGGTTGCGAGTCCTATTTTGTTTGTGTAGGTGCGTGGGACTTTTGAGGAGCCTCCTACTGGATTGATACCTTGGTTCTCAAAACTGAGGGAAATACTTACGCTAGACTTTGCTGTATCACCCTCTCCTCTTCGAGGAAAACCAACGCTAGCTCAAGACGTAGAAGCAGCCCAAGCCTCGGCCAGCTTCCTTCCTCCCCCCATACAACTCCAGGAGCAGCATTGTACTATCGATCATCCAACCACATTCGGCAGGACTAGGGGTATTATCTCTCCGGAGACCCCGAACCTGGGTATGTCCAGCGTCCCGCGCCCGCTCTTGCCAAACTCGCCTCTGGAGCCACCAGTGCCCTTGAGCCTCCTCCTCTCTTTAACCATCCCTTGGCATCTGCTGTGCGCCCACCACGACAGTTGGCGCCCACCGTGGGGCAGCTCGACGAGCTGGCCGGGAGCATGCTTCAGACGGGACCCTTCTCCTATTCCGACGAGTCCGTCACGCTGGCGGACGGCGTCGTCGGCGCGCTCGCCGCCTCCTTTGCCGCGTTGCGCATCTCTGATGCGTTCGCGGCCGGCGAGTACCCCAGCGAGGTGCTCTGCTACTCCGACTCTCCCCTCTCCCTCGGCGGTGGCATTGCCGTCGGGGCGATGGACGTCCATGTGGAGGTTTTCGTCACCGATGATGGCGCCTCCTCCTCGTCGAGCAAGACGAGGAAGGCCGCAGAAGCCAGGGTCATGGCGGAACGGACCGAGTCGTCCGATCCGCTGCGCGCCGTGATGCAGAGCCTCCACGTCCCCATCGGCACCGACATCGACGCCACCAACATCGTCGAGGCCCGATCTCAGCTCGAGGAAAGGCGCCAGCAGATGCTGAACCTGTCGGAGACGCTCGCCGCCACCAAGCGTCGCCTGGAGGCCGCTCAGTTGGAGCACGACGCCGCACACAGATTCGCACCCACCGCGGCCGAGCCAAGCCGGGTCACCGATGTGCGTACCCGGGAAGGATCGATCGGCCGGGCCTTCGGCCCCGTCCGAACCGTCTACGAGACCCCATTGAAGAACATGCGTGCTGCACAGGCAGCCGCAGTCAGCCTGGACCGGCTCACGGGTGAAGAGCTGCAGGAGCGCATCAGGCGGATGCGTGAGCTCCTCAACACAGCCAACACCCAGCAGGATCACCTCAACCAACTCGCCAAGCCGGCGGGATCCGGCTCCGCCCGCCTTGGCGGACCCGGCGAACTTCTGCACACGGCTTCCTCGCCGCCCGGCGAGGCGCACTCCGGCCAAGCCTGGACTCGGCGCAACCCAGCCGCCGCGGCCGCCGACGTCCTGGGCAACGAGCCTGCCCCGAAGACCCAGCACGGACCCAGCCAGCATGGTCGGTGTCCGGCTCCGACCGACCCGGCCCCTCGGGGCCTAGACGCCAGTTGACTTGGCCCGCGCACATCGACGATACCGACGCTCACCACCGCCTCGATCAGCTCGCTCGCTCCCTGGAGGTGGAGGAGAGCGGCGCCATCGGGCCGGCGTGCTTCGGCCCACGCATCCGGGAGGAGCCCTTCCCCAAAGGGTTTATGCTCCCCCACGACACCCCCAAGTACAACGGGACTGTGAAGACGGAAGACTGGCTCACCGACTACACCACGGCCATTGACATCACCAGTGCCAATCGTCGTCTCGCCGTGCGCTACGCACCGCTCATGCTCCAGGGATCGGCCCGCACATGGTTGAACAGTCTGCCGATGGGCAGCATCAACGCGTGGGTCGATTTCGAGGAGGCCTTCGTCCGCAACTTCACGGGGACATACAAGCGACCCGGTCACCCCAGCCAGCTCGCCATGTGTGTGCAGGGGCCGACGGAGACCAGTCGCGAGTACCTCGCACGCTGGACCGAGCTCCGAAACAGCTATGAGGGCATCCATGAAGTCCAGGCGATCCAGTACTTCGTCAGCGGGTGCCGAGACGGCACCCTCCTCAAGCACAAGCTTTTACGCTCCGAGTCGGCCACCATGGCCGCGCTCATGGTAACGGCGGATAAATACGCCAACACTGACTCCTCCATGAAGATCCAGGTGTCACTGGACGAAGCCGGCAAGGCAAAGCCGATTCCTCCCCCGAAGCCGGCCGGCGAAAGCAGCCGGCAGCAGCATCACCAGAACAACAAGCGCAAGGCCGACCAGCCGGCGCAGCATCACGACAACCGGCTCGTCGCGGCTGCCGAGCCCACGGCGGACCCGGCGGTGAAGCGCCGGCAGACCGGCAAGATGGCATGGCAACCCGCCATGAGTTTTGAAGAGATGCTCGAAGCCCCCATGCAAGCACCATAGCGGTGCAAGACCCTCCACGCACACGCTTCGGCAGTGCGCCATCACCAAGTGCATCATGAGGGGCGACGTCCCGCCTCCTCTGGCTCCAGCTCCAGCTCCAGCTCCGGGCGCGGGACAGCCGCCTCCACCTCCACCGCCGCCTCTTGTTGGCGGCGCGATGCGTAATGATGCCTACCCGGACCAGAACGCGGCTTACGTCGTCTTCACCAGGCTTGGCGACGACAAGCACAGCGAGCGCCTCCTTCGGGAGGAGGTGAACACAGTCGTCCCAGCCAAGCCGGAGTTCATGCATTGGTCGGATCACCCAATCACCTGGACCCGGGAGGATCACCCGGCGGTCATGCCTAGTCCGGGTGGTTATGCCCTCGTCCTCAACCCAACCATCATCACGCGGCGCACATGCAAGTTCTCCCAAGTTCTCATCGACGGCGGCAGCAACATCGACATCCTCTACCGCGACACAATGACCAAGCTCGGCCTCAAGGCCAAGGACCTGGAGCCAACTCGGACGATCTTCCACGGCATCGTGCCCGGCCTCTCCTACTCTCCCATTGGCTGGGTCCGGCTCGATGTTCTGTTCAGTGACAACAGCCACTTCCGACGTGAACTAATCTGGTTCGAGATGGTGGACCTGTCCAGCGCGTATCACACATTGCTGGGCCGGCCCGCGCTCGCCAAGTTCATGGCGGTTCCCCACTATGTGTATCTGAAGATGAAGATGTCGGGTCCCAAGGGCCTCATCACTATCACCGGCGATTACCGCAAGTCCCTGGAGTGCGCCCGAGACGGCGCCAAGTTGGCCGAGTCACTGGTCATTGCCGAGGAGCGGCGCCAGCTCAACCGGATCATCGCCTTGGCAGGCGAGGCCTCCGCTTCGTCGATCCCGGTCAAGGACCCGCCCAACGAAGCCGCCTTCAGGCCCTCCAAGGAAACCAAGAAAGTGAAGCTCAACCCGGAAGACCCCAGCTGCACCAAGTACGTTGTCGTAGGCACCCGCCTCGACCGCAAATAGGAAGGCGAGCTCGTCGACTTCCTCCGTGAGAATCGGGATATCTTCGCATGGACCCCCAAGGACATGTTGGGTATCCCGAGGAAGTACGCTGAGCACAAATTTCACGTCCGCAAGGACGCCAAGCCTGTCCGTCAACCCCTCAAACGATTTTCTGAAGAAAAGAGAAGAACCATTAGCGAAGTGGTCGCCAAGCTTTTGGTGGCCGGATTCATAATGGAAGTGTTTCACCCCGAGTGGCTGGCCAACCCAGTCCTCATCCTGATGAAGAACAAGACCTGGCGCATGTGTATCGACTACACCAGCCTCAACAAGGCCTGTCCCAAGGATCCGTCGCCCTCCCGCGGATCGACCAAGTCATCGAATCGACCTCCGGGTGCGAGCTCCTGTCCTTTCTGGACGCCTACTCCGGCTACCACCAGATCAAGCTGGACCCGGCCGATGCCCTGAAGACGTCCTTCACCATGCCCTTTGGGGCATATTGCTACATCACCACATCGTTCGGCTTGAAGAACGCCGGTTCCACCTTCCAACACTGCATGCAGAAATGCCCGCTACCGCAACTCGGCCGCAATATCCACGTGTACGTGGACGACATCGTGGTGAAGACCAAGCAGCACCTCACGCTCCTCAACGATTTGAAGGAAACGCTCGCCAACCTCCGCGAATACAAGGTCAAGCTTAACCCGGAAAAGTGCGTCTTCGGCGTACCGGCCGGAAAGCTACTCGTCTTCCTCGTCTCGGAACGTGGCATTGAGGCGAACCCGGAGAAGATCAAGGCCATCGAGCGCATGCGCAAGCCGGCTCGGCTGCGCGATGTCCAGAAGTTCACCGGATGCTTGGCCTCGGTCAGCCGGTTTCTAAGCCGGCTGGGCAAGAGGACGCTACCCCTATACTAGCTGACGAAGAAGACGAGCCCGTTTGAATGGAACGACAATGCAGACGAGGCCTTCCAAGACCTCAAGCCCATGCTCTCCACCGCACCAGTCTTGGCCGCGCCAACCGACAACGAGCCGCTATTGCTCTACATAGTCGCGACCTCGCGGGCGGTCAACACAGTGCTGGTGGTCGAGCGAGCAGAGAAGGGCAAGATCCAAGCCGTCCGGCGCCTGGTCTACTACCTGAGCGAGGTGCTCTCCATCTCCAAGCAGAACTACCCGCACTATCAGAAGATGTATTACGGCATGTACCTCACCGCCAAGAAGCTGAAGCGGTACTTCCAAGAGCACGTCGGCACCATCGTCAGCATGGCGCCTATCAGAGAAATCATCGGGTGCCGGGACGCCTCTGGCCGGGTCGCCAAGTGGGCGATCCAGCTAGCCGGCCACACCATCCTCTACGAGCACCGCACCACGATCGAGTCTCAAGCCCTGGCCGACTTCCTCGCCGACTGGACCGAGACCCAGTACTTGCCGCCGCCACCCGACTCGACGCATTGGCGCATGCATTTCGATGGATCCAAGATGCGGCTCGGCTTGGGGGCCGGCATCGTACTGTCGTCCCCGAAGGGCGACCGGCTTCGCTGCGCACTCCAGATCCACTTCGCCGCCTCCAATAACATCGCCGAGTACGAAGCCCTTGTGCACGGCCTCTGGCTTGCCAAGGAACTCGGCATCCGGCTTGCCAAGGAACTCGGCATCCGGCGCATCCTATGCTACAGCGACTCGGACCTGGTATTGCAGCAGTGCTCCGGCGAATGGGACGCCCGCGACTCCAACATGGCAAGCTACCGCTTCCTCGTCCAGAAGCAGTCCAGATCCTTCGAGGGTTGTGAGTTCCTCCACGTCCCGCGTGCGGAGAACGAAGCAGCCGACACACTCGCCAAGATCGCATTGTCCCGTCAAGCCATCCCATCCGGCGTCTCCCTCGAGCACCTGCGCAAGCCGTCCGTCAAGCCATCGCCGGACTCCGAGCCCATCCACGTTCCAGACAACCCGACCGCACCTCAACCCGGCCTGGGGACTGCTGAACCCGGCCCGGGGGCTGCTCAGCTCAACCCGGCCACCATCGCCCCAGACCCGGCAGTCGCCATCCCCGACCCGGGGGCTGCTCAACCCGGCCCGGGGGCTGACGACTCAGAACCCACCCTGGTGGCCATCTTCGCCGTGGTTACGGCTCCATCTTGGGCCCTCCCAATATCAAAATTCTTGGAGAACGGGGTTCTCCCCATGGACGAGACCAAAGCTCGGCAAGTGCAGCGCCAGGTGTCTGCCTACAGCATCATCAACAACGAGCTCGTCAAGCGCAGCTCCACCGATGTGTTGCAATGCTGCGTCGAGCAGGAACGAGGCATCGACATCCTCCTTGACATTCACCAGGGCGAGTGCGGGCACCATGCCGCATCGCGATCCCTGGTGTCCAAGGCGTTCCGCCATGGTTTCTACTGGCCCATGGCCCTCGAAGACGCCGAGTCGCTCGTTCTCAAATGTGAGGGCTGCCAGCGCTTCAGCAAACGCAGCCACCAGCCGGCGTCAGCACTCCACACCATACCAATCGCCTGGCCCTTCGCGGTCTGGGGACTCGATATGGTGGGACCCTTCAAAACCGCTCGAGGCGGCATGACGCACTTGCTGGTGGCAGTGGACAAATTCACCAAGTGCATCGAGGCAAGACCGATCAAGAAACTGGACGGGCCAATAGCCGTCCGGTTCATCAAGGACAAAGCGGTGCGCTATGGCATGCCGAATAGCATCATCACCGACAGCGGCACCAACTTCGCCAAGGGTGCGCGCGAGCAATACTGCTCCGTCTCCGGCATCCGCCTCAACCTATCCTCCGTTGCACATCCGCAGTCCAACAGGCAGGTCGAGCAGGCCAATGGACTCATCCTGTCCGGCGTCAAGCCGTGACTTGTCGAGCTACTCATCCGCTCACCCAGCAGCTGGCTTGAGGAGATGCCGGCCGTTCTTTGGAGTCTACGCACCACGCCGAATCAGTCGACCGGGTTCACCCTGTTCTTCCTCGTTTATGGAGCCGAAGCTGTCATCTAGACCGACATCGAGTTCGACTCGCCGTACGTCGCGATGTACACCAAAGCCGAAGCCAGAGAGGCACCGAAGATGGCATCGACCTGCTCGAAGAAGCACGCCTCCTGGCGCTCAGCCGTTCGGCCATCTACCAGCAAGGCCTGAGGCACTACCACAGCAAGAAGATCAAGCCCCTCGCATTCTGCAAGGGAGACCTCGTCCTCCGACTCGTCCAAGAGCAAGCAGGCCAGCACAAGTTGTCCCCTCCATGGGAGGGCCCATTCATCATAAGCAGGGCCTTGCGCGACTGCAACGCCTACTACCTCATCGATGCACTTAAGTCAAAGAAGCGCAAGAAGGACACCGCCGGTGAAGAAACGACCTGGTCGTGGAACGTGGAACTCCTCCGCCCATTTTACAGTTAGCCGCACGAGTGTATGTATCGTTGCCTTTTGTAAACGCATGAAACTACGGGGTCCCCGAATGAGACTCGGGGGCTGCCTTTTGTCGACCAATTTATTGTGTCCCCATTTTTCTGCATCACTATACCACTAAACCCGGCCACCGGTCCGACTCCCTCGTCCCGGGGGCTCGGGGGCAGGCCGTCTCGG
Organism: Triticum dicoccoides; assembly: GCF_002162155.2. NCBI lineage: Eukaryota > Viridiplantae > Streptophyta > Magnoliopsida > Poales > Poaceae > Triticum > Triticum dicoccoides. The sequence goes on from NC_041389.1 coordinate 479,659,920, forward strand.
TCGCCACCCCGCCGCCTTACTTGGTGATTCCTGGTAAAGTTGGGATGACACGGTCCCCCACTTCGCCCTAAAGCCACAGATCCAGCTTAGGCTGTCGGCTGGCAAGCACAACGGGCCAAAGCTCCTTTACACTTCATACACTAAGTCAAAGGCTGCCGGGTCGATCAACCTGGCCCGTCGCTCATCAAATAAGTAGCCACACGACCGGCTGCTCGCCAACCGGCTTCGCTGGATTGCCGCCAGCCGGCCCACTGGGTGTCTCGCTCGCGCTCAACGCTTCGAAGGACCCAAGTCCTGCGCGCCCCTCTCGAAGAATCGAACTCCTTGTCATGGACTGGAGCCTCGGCCATCTGACTCGCGGGGGGGAGGGGGGAGGAGGTTTGAGAAAGGAAAAGCGCATTAAATTGGTCCAAAAAAGCGGAAAGCGAGAGCGAAAGCACTCACGACATTTACACACAAATATTTAAGAAAAGGCCCATGGCCTGAGTTCATTACACCCTGAAACCCCCAGTGGGTGGGTGGACCTGCTACTTAACAAATTTTACAAAGTGTCTCAGGCATCTCCAGCGCCGCGTCGCGACGTCGACAGCCCTCCCCCAGCGGCCTCCGGGTCCAGCGAGGCGCCGGTGTCCTCCTCGACATCCGTGTCACGGTAGGCGCCCGTCTCCTCCGAGCTCCCCTCCGGATCATGGAGAAGCAAGCCGAAGTCGTTGCTGTCCACGACCCTGCCGTCTTCCATCTACTCCGGATGGAACTCGTCGCGGAAGCCGAACTCGGCGATGTAGCTGGCCCGGGAGGTGATCCGTCCGGCTTGCTCCTGCAACAACTGCTTCGAGCCGGCCCGCTGGCCCATCAGCGCGTCCAGCTGAAGGTCTAGATGCCAAGACAGCGCGAACCGAAGCGCCATCTCAGCACCGGCACGATCGGCGGAGACGCGCCACTCGCCAAGTCGGTCCGGTCCCATCTCCAACCAGCGCGCCAGGCGCCTGAAGCTGCTCAGCACGACGGCACCCGGCCAAAGGGCCACCGTCATCGCAGTACCAACTTGGGACAGCCGCCCCATCTGCGTTCCCAAGATCTGCAGGCGGCCCTCAGCAGCGGCGATGATATCCGGGAAGGTCCAGGCCACCCGCGGATACGTCCCAGACCCGGCAACGCCGGTCGGGTCGCGCTGATAATGGACAGCTTCCTCTGCCAGCCACTACATCTCTGGGAAGGCCCCTGCAACAAAATAAGAAGCAATTTAAAAGAAGAACAACAAGGAAGAAAGGCCGAATCCCGACCCGGCAAATTACAAGAAAAAGCACTTACTGGAGAAAGACTCTTCCAGGTGTTGTGCTTCGAGCAACGTACCACACCGCTCTCGTTCAACAGCACGGTCGCGCTCCTCGAGCGACTTCTCCAGGTCGGCCACCTTGGCAAGGGCCGCCTTCAGCTTGGCGTCCTTGTCGGCAACCGCCTTCTCGGCCGCCTCGCGGTGACGGACCTCGTCCTGCCGGGGCCCCTCAGCCGCGGTGGCCTGCTCCCGCAGGCGATCCACCTCGGCCTAGAGCCGGCCCTTGTCGTCGGCCATCTAGCCGCACTGCTGGTCTGCCTCGACCAGGGCCTGCTGCGTCTCCACCACCTTGGCTGCCTCCGCCTTAAGGAGCTCTACCTCGGCCTTAAGGAGCTCTACCTCGGCCTCAAGGCGGCTCTTGTGACCCGCCAGCTGCTCATGCAGCCGGTTGGCCTCATCAATAGACCGTCGGGCTGTGGCCGCCTCCGCCCTCGCCTGTGCCGCCTCGACGCCAAGACGGCCGGTGTCGGTAGCAAGTCGGTCATAGTGATGACCGGCCCAGAGCAGACGAGTCCGCCAGGACAGCACCTCGGCTACAAAGAAGAAGAGTTCAGCAAATATGAACACAAGACTTAAGATTTGGTCCAACTGTTACACAGTTGGCCTAAATCTCGGGGGCTACACCCAGTGGGTGCGCTAGCGCGCCCCCACTAGAAAAGAGCACAAGGGTACCTGCGGCGACACGAAGCTCCTCCTCCTTGGCAGCGAGCTGCTCCTTGAGCTCCCGGTGCTTGCCCAGGAGACGGTTGAAAGCGGCGACCCGGAAGGTGTCGAGATGCTGAAGAAGACAGAAGTCAAAGCAAGGCCAACGCTCTAAAAGATTCGACCCAACTACTACATAGTTGGCCCGAACCTCGAGGGCTACACCCAGTGGGTGCGCTGACGTGCCCCCACAAAGAAAAAATCGCAAGAAAGGAAAGGCTTACCAGAATGGCGCGCTCCAGGTCGCGTGTCCGCTCCACCTCGGCCTGGGCGAAGGCCTCGAGCCGGTCCGTCCGCCCGTGCCACCACTAAGAAAAGGCCTACTAATGGCGCACCGGTTTTGCCTACTAATGGCGCACTACCGCTGCGCCATTAGTAGCACGCCACTAGAATTTTTTACTAATGGCGCACCACTGGTGCGCCATTAGTATCTGGTATACTAATGGTGCACCAGGCAGTGCGCCATTAGTATGTAACACCATGCGCCATTAGTATGCCTCCCGGGGGGCCATATGTAACCATGTGCTTTGTCATACTAATGGCGCACTCTGCCTTGATGCGCCATTAGTATCATTTGGCATACTAATGGTGCACTCTGCCTTGATGCGCCATTAGTATGAATATTTGGTTTTTTTTTGCTTTTTTGATTTTTGCACAGGTTACAAAATATATTATTGGACAGAATATAGACAGCAGCACACAGCAACAGCAGATTCATCGAATACAATAGAAGATTAGTCTCCGAATACAATTCATCATATTAGTCTCCGAATTCAAAAGACCGAACAAAGATAAAACATTACAAGTCTCGAGACCGCGAGTATCGAGTTTGTCTTCACATTACAAGTCGATATCGATCATCTAAACTACCATCACATAAAAGAGAGTTGCGGTCATCACGATGAGCATCATCGCGATCAAACTGGTCTTCATCTGGTTCCTCCAACGCTCCCTCCTCTCTCCCGCTAGATAGCGGGTGTATATAGATTCGGCCTCCGCCCTAGTGGTGTACCCTTTGTAACTGTTACCGCTGAAATGGTGAACCTGTCTCCGACACTCCTCCCAGTCATTGTAGACTCCGGGAACCTTACCCTTGTACACGACATACGATGACATCTCTATGCACAAGCCAAACAACAGACAACAGACAATACATAAGCAATATGTAAGTATGCAACAAAAGGATCGGAAGAGAAAAGCAAGACATTAATAGCACGATTCATGATCCTACTAATAAATAGCATCGATTACATCTAAGTTGAATGACTGTCCAAACCAAAGAGACATACGAATTCATTAAAGTTTAATTACAACATGAGCCAATCAATGTTTCAGAACTACACATCACTTCTTTCGACTCGACTCATCAGACAAGAGCGTGGATGAAGCCGTCGTCTGTCGTGATGGTCATGAAATCGCGGTCGTTGTCACCCTGCATTTGTAGCGTTCCATCTATCTCATTGTTGGACGGTTGATATCTGAGGTAGAACTGCCCCGAGGTATGAAGGACATCTTGATGGATGATGTCCGCAAACTCCGACTGGATGCGAAAGAATTCTTGTCTGAGGTCCACGTCCTGGGTTGCCGACAACCTCGCGGCCCAATCTTTGAGACTATCTGGTAGCAGAAGTTGATGATGGTCCCTTACGATCGCCCGCATATGATGGAGGGCGTAGTAGGCATCCTTCTGACCGCCAGGCGGCTGCTTGACGCAGCAGAAATTCATATTGTGTGAGAAGGTGTGCTTGCCGTACTTACGAACTGCCCTGGTGAAGGTGCCTCCAGATTTGGCGTAGCCGGGGAGAACATCATCAAGAACTTTCTTGACATTTGTGTAGTCTATCTTGGAGTTACAGTTCGGGTCGAAATACGTGGCCATGGAATATTTCGGGCTTAAGAGGATGAGTGTGCAATGTGTGTCACTGCACAGAACACGGAATGTTAGAAAAAAAAAGAACAATCGAAATCTAAGAAATCATATGTTACGGGGCGGTTAAGGGATGACTTACTCGGGAAAGTAAGCCACAAGGAAGTTATCCTTATCTGGGTTTGCCAGAATGACGCCTTCGAGGTGTGAACTCGCAACTTGGCGGTCCCCAGCGCTGCTCAAGTGCTTGGCACGCATGTAGAAGGGGTCGACTATCACGATGTCCGGGGTCTTGTCTCTAATGATCCGCATCTCCATACTCAGCGAAAACAGCCGAACGAAGGTGTCGTGCAGCGGATGAAGGTTAAACATAGCAAAGATGTCATCAAACCGCAGGACGATCGTACACCCAATGTCGCCATCCACAAAGCCCTTGCCCTCTGGCACCTTGGCCAAGAAAACCGGGTATGCCACATCATTCTCTCTGAGACGCTGCTTCTCCAAAGAAAGAACATTGTCGTGCAGACTCCGCATAGCACCGGTTGCAGCATTCAGCATATTTGGCGGTAGCATCGCCCTACCCGCCACATGCACTCTCCTCAAGATATCCTTAGGTGAAGGTGGCCCGTCCTGAGCACGGATCGAACTTGGTGCCGGCTGGCTCGCACCGGCGCCCTTGTTAGTCTTTTGCTTCTGTCCCTTCTTCTTGATCTCCTGTAATGGGACCGAGTTCTGCTCACAGACCGCCTTCTTGAGCGTGTTGGGGCTGATAATATTTCGCACCTCAGCTATCTGAGGCTCGGTGAAGGCAGGAGCTGGAGGCGTGTCCTGAGAACTGAACGCCAGACGACGCCTATTGCAATTGGATTTCTCCGTTGTACCAGCTAAATCGCGGTCGTCTTGGTTGGGTTCTTGAGAAAGAGGCCCGCAGAACTCGTCAGTGTACCCACGTTCGACAAAGTACTTATCAACTTTGGTAAATGTACCATCATCGTTGTCGTCGCCGTCCGGATCCTGTGCCATCGGGCTGTCCGGATCCTGTGCCATCGGGCTGTCCGGATCCTGTGCCATCGGGATGTCCGGCAGGTCCGGTAGCGTTGCGGCGTTCTTGCCATGGCCTGGCGCCGGCACGACTGGCGGTCTTGTCTGTGGGGTGGTGTCCCCCGCCCCCAAACGAATCTGGCTCTTTGGCCAAAGCAGGGGCCAGTTTACGCAGGCGCTAAGGGTCATCTCATCTTCTTCGTCGGCCCCAGCGGGTCGAATCGGAGGTAACAGCTCGTCGTAGCCTGGCAGCACCCGAACCACTTCAACCCTATACACTATGGGTGGCATCGGATTACCGTGGAACATGGGGTTGCCCGGTTGAACGATTCTGCCCTTGGCGACATCGACCAACTCGGCGCCCATGAAGTGCAGAAGAGTGCAAGGAACGTCGGCGGTGCCCTGCGAAAACATGTACAGGGCGTCAGGGATGCCCAGTCAAAGGCAAGGAGATGAAGTCATCGGCCGAGAGGCTTAGTTACCGTGATGGCGTCGAGCTCGGCTAATGTCGAGGCACCGCCAACGGCGGGCGGGCAACTGATGGAGGGGGCGCTTGCTGGCGAGGTGCCGGTCGGCGTACACCCGGGTGCATTAAGCTCCAATGCCCGTGCCAGCGCCGGAGACACGAATACCGCCTCCGCCGGAGACACCAATGGCGCCGCCGGAGACACCAATGGCGCCGCCTGCGCGCTGTGCGAGTTGCTGGCCGTGAAGCTGGGAACCGGGGGAGGCCCCTGTTGGCCGCCCGCAATTCACGTCGTCAGCCCATGAATCAACGTAGGCACCATGGCGTTGAGCTTCGGTCCCAGTTGTTGTTCCACTTGCTCTTGGACAAGCTCCGGAATCCGCGCCACTTGTGCCTTGAGTTCTTCAACCTCGTGCGTCTGGCTTTCCGAGCTAGTCTTTTTCTCCTTCCGCACACCAGTGGTATAGTATGACCCCCATTTTGTGGACAAGCCTTTGCCGGCCACACGACCAGCTGACGTCGGCTTAGTGAGCTTATCCTTGTTTTTCATTATGTTCAACGCCCTATTTAAAGGGGTGTCGAAAGGGGAGCTCTAACACGACCCCGCGCTACTGCTTTCAGTGTCCTGCGAAAGGAACGTGAACCATTTAGAAATATTGGGGATTAATTAGAGTGCAACCATATGGAGCTAATTACGCGGGGGTGTATTCCTTACCAGAACAAGCTCAAGTGCCCTGGTCTTCGGATCCGTGGTAAGCTCCTTTGTTATCGGGTCCTCCTTGTACCGGGCCCTAACATAGTTCCTGGTCTGCTTGTTACCGCTATATTTCTCGAAGCGGGGCGGTAGGCCTTGCTCGGCACGCTCCGTGTCCTCCTTGTCCCATATAGGCTCCGCCACTCTGTAACCGCCGGGACCGAGTTTGTGTTCCCCTAAGTTCAACTCCCGCATTTCTTTCCCCCACTGACTTGATTCGGAGGTTGCACTGCTCTCGCACTTTATCTTGAACTCCTTGTAGTCATCTTCGCTCATCAAAGGATATTTCGCCTTGATCTTCTCATAACTATCACCTTTATAAATCATTCTCTTCACCGCGCTTCTCCAAGTAGACAGGGCCGTGCTCATCTTCGTGAGGGCGGCACTGTTCACTTTATTCCCTAAGAGGCGTGTGTTTTCAAATTCGGCAGGGAACTTGTATCGTTCGTGCAGCTTCGTGAAGAGGAGGTTGCGCAAATTCCCTCGGTCCTTATGCCTAAGGTTCTCGGTGTTGATCGAGACGGTGCTCCAGAGAATGCACCCAAGCTGAACCGAGTACCCCTTGACTATATGTTTGGGCTCCGTTGGATTCCCGTCGGAGTCCACTTGAGTGAATTCCTCCTTGAGGGTGCGGAGCGCATTCGGGCGTCGGTCCTTCCTTTGCTTCTTCGGTTGGCTGCCATCTGTGTGTGCTCCGCCATCATCAGTGGTGGCATCCTCGGCGGGCACCATCAGTGGTGTCATCCCCGACGCCACTAGGGGTTGTGTAATCAGGATCGGTGTCTTCCGCGGCGTCCTCATAGCGGTGAGGTTGTTCCTCCATCTCCTGGGACAGCTCCCAGAATTGCTTGCCGCCCGAACCGCCGGCCTCATCGTTGTTGGCCATGTTTAGCTCTAAATAGGAAAACAGTTTGGTCAAAAAGTTGGTTATTGTCAAGGAACAAGATCATGGTCTCATCATTTAGGGTTTGTCGACACCGAGGCATCCTAAAAGCTAAGCTTTTATAATTTAGGGTTTGTCGACGCCGAGGCACCCTAAAAGCCTAAGCCGAGGCACCCTAAAAGCCTAAGCCGAGGCACCCTAGGTTGGGCCTAATCACTTGGCACTAATCACTTGGCTCTATTGCCACCTATGGTTTAATGCAGCAAGAATGGCGGGGCATTTGATCCTACTTAACTAAGTACTAAGATACCCCGGCCCATGCATTAGTCGCAAGTACCCCATATGTCCTATTTTTAGCAAAGTCATGCTAAAATTCACGGAAAATTTCAGCATGACCTTTGCTGAAAATAGGACATATGGAGTACCCAAATTTGCCGGAACGGAAGTTAATCAACATTCCGGCAAACTCAAGGGCCTCTCGGGGTACCTGCAAATTCATCACGACACGATGGTCGGAGACATGACCTTTGCAAAATGGTCGGAGACACGATGGTCTTTCTCAATGTGATCAATTGATGGACCAACACATAAAACATGTCCAATAAGTATGATTTATAGAGTCAACATCAGTATGAATATATATAAAGTTTTTCTTCATCAGCCAGGCCCATGCAAGTAACTGCATCCAGCAACTATTTCTGCTACTCTGTAACTAACTACACTCTGTATTTATAGATTCATTTCAGATGAGATCAGATTGAGCTCCAACTGTAGCTGCAGCTGAGGGATCCATGAGCCATCATGCTAGCCAGCCAGGAAATAAACTTTACTTTCCAAAGGAAATAAAAATACAATGCATAAATACATACTTAAGCAGGTAGATAGATAGATAGATAGATAGATAGATAGATAGATGAGCATGTTCAGTTTACAAGAATGAATATAAACAAGCAAAGAATGCATGCATGCATATCAAAAGTTGGCATCTACTGCTACTGCTACTGCTTGCCTCTGCTGCTATTGAATATTTATAATTACCTGAAATTGTTCCTTTCACTACAAGTAAATGCAACTTTTCCATTAATTAAAACTAAATTGTTCCTTCATGATATTCTCTCTTCATCTACCCCTGGGAGTATTTCTAACTTGAAAATCTCTGGTGAACTGCCTGATGATGTACTGGCAGTACAAGCTCTCTTCTTTTCTTACATTTGCTTGTTTTGTACCTTTTTCTGTTAACTGATTAAACATGCAGTGGAGTAGTGTATTGCAGTGCATGAAGTGGAGTAGAGCAGAGAATTTGCAAAGACCTATAGTATCACTGGAGTAAATTGAAGTAGTGCAAGTTTCAGTAGACCAGAGAATATCCCTACAGTAGTTCCCTCCAATAGTAGTTCTTGCTTGTAGTAGTTTTAGGGAGTACTGCAATTTTGCAAGTTTAAAGTAAAACGTTTCAGTTAATGCAAGTACTCCTCTTGCTCTCTACTTTCTCTCTTCTCTTCTTCAGTTAATTAACTGAATTTTACTGATGTTGTTGTTAACTGAATTTTGTGCAAATGATCAGCAACTGCATCAAACTAGATCAGCAAGCAACCAACAAACTAGATCAAAACTGCATCATTGGCAGTGATCAGCAAACTGTAGCCAACTGGCCACCAACAGACCCAAAATTGTTTCTCGCAGAAAAAGGGGTCCAAAAATTTCATGCAAAGGAAAGGTTGAGACTTCATATCATCTTCATGGCCAAAATGAGAACATTCTTTCATGGAAAGATAGATAGAGGGTTGCATTCAAAACTGAAATGGCCATTTCAGAACATACAAACAGAGAATGTGCAGAAATACTACTCATTGATACTTCAAAGCATTTGCACAATGCCCTGATCTCATACTCTCCTAGTTCCAAGATGTGTGCAGTATGACAACATGAGGAAGGATAAGTTCATAGCAGTGCAATGCTTTCTTCTCTACCGAATGACATAATGAACATACCAATTATCTTTCTTCTCTATAAAGTTAATTAACTGAAATACTACAGCCGGAATCAACAGGATTATCGCCGATTTGCTGGACAAACAGAGTGTTTGCGAGAAGGAAGAGGGGAGAGGAGGCGGAGCTCACCGGGGAGGCGCAAGGAGGCCCTGCGACAGCTTAGTAGCAACAGAGGTGGCCGGAGTTGAGGAAGACAGCGGCGGCGACCCGAGGAAGAAGAGGTGGAGGGGGGTGGAGGGGTCGAGCACCGTCGCGCCCTGGTTCCGCGGCTCGTCGGCCCGGTGTTGAAGCAGATTCCGCCCGCAGCCTTGCCTGTTGCGTCGCACGGTGGAGCTCGAGCGGAGAGGTGCCGCAGGTTTCTAGGGTTTCGAGGGCTCGGAAGGCGAGGGAGGGGTGGGTGGGTGCGGTGAAGGCGAGGGAGGGGGTGTATTGGGAGCGGACGGCGATGGGGGGCAGGGCAGGGGCTGACTGGGGGCGGCGACGGAGACGGAGGCGCGGGGGCGGCGGAGGCATGGGTAGGGGCAGCGGGGGGAAGTGGATCTGGCGAGGGAGAGGGACGAAGGGGATCAGGCGAGAGGGAGGGAATTAGCTAGGGGGAATCTTACTAATGGCGCACCCGCGGCCAGTGCGCCATTAGTAAAAAAAAATTTACATAGCAATGGCGCACCAGGAAGAGGTGCGCCATTAGTAAATTTTTTTACATATAGCAATGGCGCACCAGCCAGAGGTGTGCCATAAGTAATTTATTTTTATTTTTTGTTGCATGTAATAATTTTTTAGAAAATGAATATGAATATGAATATGAAACAGTAATATTTTTTTATAAAAACAGTAATAATTGTTGTTTAACAACAATTGTAGTCAACACTTTTTTATTATTATTTTTTTAAAAATGAATATGAATATGA